>NC_090932.1:152014342-152328999 GCF_040938575.1 Ambystoma mexicanum
TCACCATTCTCCGGAATGTAGCAGGTGCATTTTTGAGTCGAAAAGGCACAACCTTAAACTGGTAGAGGCCTCCTGGGGTAGAAAATGCAGTTTTCTCCTTGGCATGGTCTGTCCGAGCTATTTGCCAATAGCATGAGGTCAGGTCAAATGTACTGAGGAACTTAGCTGAACCAAGTTTGTCCACTGGCTCCTCTGTCCTGGGTAAAGGATGGGCATCTGTCGTGGTGACTGCAATAAGAGCTCTATAGTCCACACAGAATCTCAACTCTTTGGATCCTGCCTTTGGCACTACTACAACTGGACTAGCCCATCGACTTGTATATGGCTCTATTCCCCAAAATCAAGCATCTTCTTGACCTCTCCATTTATGTGGGATCTTGCATGGTCTGACATCCTGTAACCTCTGCTTTTAACAGGGAGTGTCAAGTTGGGAAGCCCGAGAGGGCCGCGTACCTGATTTCTTGGAGGTCCATCTCGCAGAGGTCGCCAGTCTGGAGCTCGTGAAAAGATGAACAAGTGGCACGAAGAACCAGCCTCTCCACCACCCACGATTAGAAATGGGTGGAGGATGGACCGACTCCCAATGTCACGAAGGCACTCTTCTGATAACTGTGACAGCGGGACTGTGCAAGCACAGACTGGTGAGGCCAAAGTTTAGGTGAAGATTGCTGGCAAGATGAAGTCCGATGACAATACTCCGGAGGCTCAAGAACTGCAGTAGTAGTCAAAATGTCCGACGCGGCAAGACAGGTCAATACCGCAGAAAGAAAAGATCTTGGCAGATGCTGGTGGTCCGACAGGAGCAGGCAGACAGGAATGAGGGAGACCAGATATAACTAGCAGTCTGGCCCTAAAAGGAGCCGAGTAGGCGGACCCAGAGTAGACCTGGAAGAGTTGCTGGCAGGGCCCAGGTAAGTGATTGGCAGGTTCTGGACGGGATTATGGCAGGAGTGGGCAGGCAGGCCCAAGACAGGACCCAGGTAAGAGTAGCAGGCAGGCCCAGGGCAGGCCCTAGGTAAGTAGTTGGCTGGCCCAGGACAGGGCCCAGGTAGGGGTAAACAGGCAGGCTCAGGGCAGGACCCTGGTAGGGGTAAACAGGCAGGTTCAGGGCAGGACCCTGGTAGGGTAAGCAGACAGACCCAGGGCAGGACCCAAGTAAGGGTAAACAGACAGGCCCAGGGCAGGACCCTGGTAGGGGTAAACAGGCAGGCTCAGGACAGGACCCTGGTAGGGTAAGCAGACAGACCCAGGGCAGGACCCAAGTAAGGGTAAACAGACAGGCCCAGGGCAGGACCCAGATAAGGGTAAACAGGCAGGCTCAGGGCAAGTCTCAGGAAGGTAGAGGGCTGGCCCTGGACTGGACCCAGGTAAGTACAGGAGCACAGGAACAAACAAAGCGAAGCGAAGCAAACCGCGTTGAGACGCGGCTTGCATAGATTCGTGGCCTCCTTTTATGAGTCGCCGGCGCCCGAGAGGCTTGGAACGCAAGCCGCTTCGTCTCCGGGCACCGGCGAACCCACAACGAGGCCTGGAAGGCAAGCCCTTCCAAGGAGACGAGCCCAGTCCACGGCGCATGCGCGGAACCGCGACAGAGGTCTCCCGCGCATGCGCCGTAGGCCGCCGGGCCAAACACCCAACGCTCCTCCCCTGGCGAGTCCCCAGACGCGAACGCGCGGGTAGACTCGCCAGGAGGAAAAGGGAGCGGCAGACTCCGGTCTCCCACGTGACATGACACTATGCCCCCTCCCAGTAAGACCCGGGGCCCCAGGTTTCCAAGGAAACCGTCTATAGAATTCACGTACCAGACGGGGGGCATGCACGTGCCGGTGCGGTTCCCAGGTACGATCACAGGCCGGGTACCCTTTCCAATCAACTAAATAGTGGAGTACCCCCCTGCGATAACGGGCATCACAAATCTCGTGAACCTCGAACTCTGGAACGCCTTGCACCAGGACAGAGGCCGGGCGAGGACAGGTGCGGCCGTAGGTATCGACCACGTAGGGTTTCAACAAGGACACATGGAAAACGGGGTGTATATGCCAAGAAGGGGGTAATCGGAGACGGAAGGCTACAGAGGACAGCCGCTTGGTAATAACGAAGGGCCCAAAAAATTGGGGAGCCAGTTTGACGGGCAGGTTGTGAAGCGGCAGGTTCTTTGAGGATAGCCACACCCTGTCTCCCTCCTGAAAATCTGGTTCTACACTCCTCTTCCTGTCTGCCTGTATCTTCATCCGATCTTTGGTTTCTCTCAGGATCTTGCGTGCTAGTTTCTGTTGTTTCTGAATGTGAATGACATAGCCATCAGCAGATGGGACTGTACTGGAAGGAACCGGATGAAAAGGCATCAAACGAGGATGTAGACCAGTAGAGCAGAAGAACGGACTGACTCCAATGGAAGCGTGAATTGTATTGTTGTAAGACACTTCAGCAAGATCTAAACCAGCTCTCCAGTTGGACTGAGTAGCATTAGCAAAACAGCGGAGGTACTCTTCCAAAGTTTAATTGGTCCTTTCGGTGAGCCCATTGGTCTGTGGGTGATAGCCCGAGCTTAGAGCCCTATGAATTCCCAGATGACCACACACCTTGCTCCAGAATAAAGAGAGGAACTGGGTCCCTCGATCTGAAATGATCTTCTCCGGTCGACCATGTAACCGGTAGATTTCATGCAGGAACGCTGAAGCCATCTGGGTTGCTGTAGGGATCTTCTGAAATGGGATGAAATGGGCTAGCTTAGTGAAACTGTCCACAACCACCATTATGCAAGTAAACCCTTCTGAAGGAGGTAGATCCACAATGAAGTCGGTGGCGATGGTATGCCATGGGTAAGGTGTTATTTCAGTAGGTACCAGCAATCCCAACGGACGTTTTCTAGGTATTTTGCACTGGGCACAAATTGGACAAGCTTCGATATACTTCTGGACTTCGGTAGCCCAACCAGGCCACCAAAACTATCGGGATATCAACTCCGGTGTGGCTCTTATCCCACGATGACCTCCTATAGGCGAATCGTGGAATCCATGCAAAATGCCCTTCCGAATAGCTCCCTTAGGAATATACAGCTTTTTTCGAAAAAACAAAAGCCCGTCTTGTTCAGACACAAATCGACGACTGAGAAGAGTCGCTCTTTCGGGATCAGTTCGAGTGGCGTCCACGATGGATTCAAGGTGATGAGACAAAGTCAGCAAGAAATGTTGAGGGGAAATCAGTGGCTGAGCTGGGCAGGACGCCTCTTCCACATTCCCTAGGGATCTAGAAAGTGCATCTGCTTTCAAATTGGAGGTTCCCGGGATGTAAGTAACATGAAATTCAAATGGAGAAAAGAAGAAGGCCCACCTGGTCTGACGAGGAGTTCGACATTGCAAGGAGCGAAGGTATTGCAGATTGCGATGATCTGTCCGTACTTCCACGGAAAAGCGAGCTCCGAGAAGGAAATGTCTCCATTCCTCAAATGCGGTCTTAATAGCCAACAGTTCCTTTTCGATCACCGCATAATTTCTTTCGCAGGGATTCAGTTTGCGAGAAAAATAGGCCACTGGATGTTCAACCAACATAGTCAGGTCTTTCTGTAGGAGGACAGCACCGACTGCGAAGCTGGAAGCGTCGGCCTCCACAATGTAGGGTAGCTCCTCCTGTGGATGGCGCAGAATCGGGGCTGCCATAAAGGTTGACTTCAAGATGTCGAAAGCCCGAGAAGCCTCGGAATCCCACGAGAAAGCGATTTTGCAGCTGGTTAGCCTGGTGAGGGGCGCAGAGATCTGAGAAAATTGAGGGATGAAGCGCCTGTAGAAATTAGCGAATCCCAGAAAGCGTTGAAGGGACTTGATATCATAAGGAGGTTTCCATTCTTGTATGGCTTGCACTTTATTGGGATCCATCCCAATTCCTTCCTGATTAATCACAAACCCCAAAAACTTGATGCTGGATTGGTGAAAGCTGCATTTCTCCACCTTAGCGAATAGATTATTAATGGACAACCGACGGAGGACCTCACGAACATGTTCTACGTGTTCGTCAAAGGATTTGGAAAAAACCAGGATGTCATCCAAATACACCCAGACGGATAAGCCAAGTAGATCGGCGAAGATGTTGTCCATAAATCGTTGAAAAACAGCAGGGGCATTGCATAGGCCAAAAGGCATGACTCGATACTCAAAGTGCCCGATTGGTGTCTTGAAGGCTGTCTTCCACTCGTCCCCGCTCTTGATACGTACCAGGTGGTAAGCCCTGCGTAAGTCCAGTTTGGAAAAGACCCGAGCAGTATGCAAGGATTCAAGGATACTGCGGATCAGAGGTAATGGATAACGATCTTTTGCTGTCATATCGTTCAGTTGTCGATAATCAATACAGGGTCTCAAAGTGCCTTCCTTCTTCTTTACAAAAAACATGGGGAATCCTGCGGGCGATTTAGACGGCACTATGTATCCTTTTTGTAGACTCTCCGACAAGTACTCCAGAAGCACCTGCTTTTCGTCTCGTGTTAGGGCATACAATTTCCCATGGGGAATGACACAGTCCGGCAGCAATTCGATGGAACAGTCAAAGGAACGATGTGGAGGAAGAGGTATATCGCCAGGCTCAGAGAATACCTGTTCGTAGTCGATGTATTCCTGTGGAATCAGAGACGTGGAACATAGACTGACCCCTCTGCCGTATGTTTCCAGGGAGGTTGAAACGGCCAGGGTAGGAGCTGGTAGTTTGCATTTCTGAGCGCAAGCAGTGGATGAAAAGGTTAAAGTCTGAGTTCTCCAGTCTATTACCGGGTTATGATATTGCAGCCAAGGTAACCCCAAGACCACTTTGTAGGATGGGGACTTTATTACGTCCAAGGCGAGTTCTTCACTATGGTCCGCAATCTGGAGGACTAGACCTACTGTGAACTGACAAACGGGCCCGGAAGACAAGGGAGTTCCATCAATGAGCTCCACGGTTAAAGGAATGTGTCTGGAAATTAATGGTATCTTGTGTCTGGAGGCGAATGTCTCGTCGATGTAGTTGCCGGAAGCCCCACTGTCCAACAGGCCTAATACTTCCAAATTCTTGTCAGGCAACTTAATCCCGATCTTCAAGGTCTGTAACACTGCTGGTTGCATTGGAAGACGAATCGAACAAACAACTGAAGGGTCAGAAGATGGATTGAGACCTGTCGTTGCCCTTCCAGTACACGACAGGTCTCCTAGTTTCCCGACTTCTTCTTCTGCGGGCGCAATGGGCACGTACCGAGATAATGCCCGGCTGCTCCACAGTAAAGACATAAATGTAAAGACCTCCTCCGTTTCTTCTCTTCCTCAGACAATGGACCTCTTATGGCTCCCAGTTGCATTGGCTCCGATCCAGATTCAGTAGGACCGAACGAACCTGCGGGTAAACTGGACGTCCTGGGACTGTTTCTTTCAAGCCGACGTCTCAGCCTTTCGTTCGGCTAATCTCTGGTCAATACGGAGCACCTGATCAATCAACTGTTGGAGGCTCTCTGGTTCGGGGATATGGAGTAACTCGTCCTTGTACTCCTCTCTGAGGCCTCGGCGGAACAGAGTCTTCTGTGTAATTTCTGGCCATTGGGAGTCGGTAGCCAAAAGTCGGAAGCGGCTGATGTAAGCTATAATGTCAGTGCTTCCCTGCTTGTAATCCATCAGTTGATTCTGTGCAGCGGAGACCAAATTAGGCGTCTGGAACACCTCAAGGAATGCCTTTTCAAAAGCAGCAAAATCGTTCAAAATGGGACTGTTTGTAACCACAAACGGAGTTGCCCAGGCTAACGCATTTCCAGTTAGATTTCCCAGGATATACCCGATCTTGGCCCTATCATTGTTGAAGTAAGTAGATCTGAAAAGGAAATGTATCCGACAGTGATTACAAAATTCAGCCACCCGTCTCGGGTCTCCATCAAACTTGATAGGTGTAGTGTGAGCCAAAGATCCCTCCACCTGAGAGGTAAAAGGCCCTCCTTGGGTTATCATCTGGCGTAACGTCTGATTCTCCTGGCGCAGGGCGGTCATCTCGGCCCTGAGAGCTAGTAACTCATTCCGCATGTCTTGCGTATCATCCTTCTCCAGGTCAGAAGGCAGGCGTCTCAATCTGTCATGTTGGGAAGCCCGAGAGGGCCGCGTACCTGATGTCTTGGAGGTCGATCTCGCAGAGGTCGCCAGTCTGGAGCTCGTGAAAAGATGAACAAGTGGCACGAAGAACCAGCCTCTCCACCACCCACGATTAGAAATGGGTGGAGGATGGACCGACTCCCAATGTCACGAAGGCACTCTTCTGATAACTGTGACAGCGGGACTGTGCAAGCACAGACTGGTGAGGCCAAAGTTTAGGTGAAGATTGCTGGCAAGATGAAGTCCGATGACAATACTCCGGAGGCTCAAGAACTGCAGTAGTAGTCAAAATGTCCGACGCGGCAAGACAGGTCAATACCGCAGAAAGAAAAGATCTTGGCAGATGCTGGTGGTCCGACAGGAGCAGGCAGACAGGAATGAGGGAGACCAGATATAACTAGCAGTCTGGCCCTAAAAGGAGCCGAGTAGGCGGACCCAGAGTAGACCTGGAAGAGTTGCTTGGCAGGGCCCAGGTAAGTGATTGGCAGGTTCTGGATGGGATTATGGCAGGAGTGGGCAGGCCGGCCCAAGACAGGACCCAGGTAAGAGTAGCAGGCAGGCCCAGGGCAGGCCCTAGGTAAGTAGTTGGCTGGCCCAGGACAGGGCCCAGGTAGGGGTAAACAGGCAGGCTCAGGGCAGGACCCTGTTAGGGGTAAACAGGCAGGTTCAGGGCAGGACCCTGGAAGGGTAAGCAGACAGACCCAGGGCAGGACCCAAGTAAGGGTAAACAGACAGGCCCAGGGCAGGACCCTGGTAGGGGTAAACAGGCAGGCTCAGGACAGGACCCTGGTAGGGTAAGCAGACAGACCCAGGGCAGGACCCAAGTAAGGGTAAACAGACAGGCCCAGGGCAGGACCCAGATAAGGGTAAACAGGCAGGCTCAGGGCAAGTCTCAGGAAGGTAGAGGGCTGGCCCAGGACTGGACCCAGGTAAGTACAGGAGCACAGGAACAAGCGAAGCGAAGCAAACCGCGTTGAGACGCGGCTTGCATCGATTCGTGGCCTCCTTTTATGGGTCGCCGGCACCCGAGAGGCTTGGAACGCAAGCCGCTTCGTCTCCGGGCACCGGCGAACCCACAACGAGGCCTGGAAGGCAAGCCCTTCCAAGGAGACGAGCCCAGTCCACTGCGCATGCGCGGAACCGCGACCGAGGTCTCCCGCGCATGCGCCGTAGGCCGCCGGGCCCAACACCCAACGCTCCTCCCCTGGCGAGTCCCCAGACGCGAACGCGCGGGTAGACTCGCCAGGAGGAAAAGGAAGCGGCAGACTCCGGTCTCTCACGTGACATGACAGGGAGATTATCACCAGTGAGAATATCATGCTGGCCCCAAGGGGTCAAACCTGGTGTTAGTGAAAACAGGGAGGTAAACTGATTTAACAGAGCTTTGCACTCCTCCTGGTGTTGCAGAGACAGATCTGAAGAGAGTTTCACTCTTTCAATTTGCTCATCTAAAGGTTGTCCCTGAGGAGATCAGGGAGAGGCTCACTTCCCTCCTGCTCTTGATCAGAAGCTAGAAGAAAAGCTCCTAGTTCTGGTCAGGCAACATAAGTTTTTATATGGTTAGTGTGATAGACCCTAGGGGCCTCCTTGTGATTGCCCAAGTCTACTAAATAATGGACCTCTCCAAGTTTACCCACAACCTAGAAGGGTCCAATACAATTGACCTGTTAAGGCCCTCTGCCTTGTAGGTACCATAACAAGAATAAGCTGGTCTGGAATAAATTCCACCATGTTGGCCTTCTGGTCATGCCAATGTTTGACCAGAGCCTGACCTGCTTTAAAGTTATCAGAAGCTTCTGTCATCATGAGTGCCATTCTCCGGAGACATAGCACATAGTCAGTGACTCTCACTGGCTTGAGGGAAGGAGCACTCTCCAACCCTTCCTTGATTAGGGCCAATGGGCTTCTAACCGGATGACCATAGAGCAGTTTAAAGGGGCTGAAACCAACCTCTTTGTGAAGGACTTCTCTATAAGCAAAGAGAAGACATGGCAGTAGACAGTCCAACTTTCTTCTAAGGGGTTCTTCTGAAGCACCTATCATGCTCGTCATAATTCTGTTAAACCTCTCCACCAACCCATTGGTTTGGGGATGCTAGGCTATTGAGAACTTGTAGGTCACTTCAAAGTTTTTCTACATGGTCTGCATGTAGTGGGACATAAAATATGACCCCCCCCCTGTCAGCGATGACCTCCTTAGGAACACCAACCCTGGTAAAGATATCAAGGAGGGCCTTGGCCACTGCCTGAGCAGTAACAGTCCTCATAGGTATGGCTTCAGGATACCTGGTAGCATGGTCTACCACAACCAATATAAATCGGTTGCCTGAAGAAGTTGGAGGGTCTAGGGTACCAACAATGTCAATCCCCACCCTCTCAAAAGGAACTCCCACTACTGGGAGGGGCACTATAAAGGTGCCATATTCTTGGCTCCACTCTTGCCAGAAGTCTGACAAGTGTGACAGCTCCTACAGAATGTATCGGCCCCAAACCCTATCTTGGGCCAGTAGAAATACAGAGATATCCTCTCTTTGGTCTTCTTGAAACTCAAGTGACCAGCCAGAGGGGATCGCATGAGCTAACTGTAGGAACGGATGTCTCACCTTCTGGGGTACTACACGTGTTCTGTAGGCTCCTGGGGTAGACTCAATAAGTTCACTGTAGAGGAGGCCATCCTCCCAGTAAATTCTATGCTTTCCTTGCTCTTGTCTTTCCAGCTGGGAAGCATCCTGTTGGCGAAGACCTTCAAGAGTAGGACATTCTCCTTGACTTCTGCTGAAGTCTGCCTCAGAGAGTCCACCTTCTGCAAGTAAAGTTTGCAGTTCAGGATGGTCTTTAGGATCCAGATCTCCAACATAGGGAAGGGCTTCATCCAGCTCTGTTTCACCTGTAGCTGTTTCACCACTTACTGGTTGGTCCTGCCACTCAGCCTCAGCTGGGGTGGGGTCACTGGGGTGACCCTGGACTGTCCTCCCGGAGTGTCCTTGTCTTTAGAACAGGTTTAGGTATTATACCTTTCTTTCTTCCTGATATATTGGGTTTCCCCTTTGTCTCCTTCTTTGGCCTGGAATTAGAAGGGTGTCCTTCCTGTGGACTGGTGGTAAGAGGAATCTCTGTAACCTCCCAATGAGTCATCCAAAGTTGTCTTTCTGGCCTATCTTGTTTGCTCCTGCTTCCTTTTACTGGGAGGCCAAGGGGTGCGTGATACAACTCGCCAGAGTTTTTAAGTCATTACCCAACAGGACTCTCCCAGGCACCTCATTTTGCACATGGACAGGTATTCTAACAGTCATATTATTGCACTGGATTAGAGCTGGCAGTATTGGTACCATTTGGATTGGGCCTCCTGCAAGTTTAGTGGGACCTTTGGGTGCCTTAGCAACATACTCTGGTTTAAAGAAACTTTCATCAACCACTGTAATGCTTGCCCCAGTGTCTCTAATGGCAGGAATCTCCTGACGATTTACAAGTGTACACCCATTTGATGCCCCCCACAACACGAACGCTGCCGGAGCAGCCGTTCCACACCCTGCGACCCGAGGGACACCGCGAACCAGATCCCACAGCCTGGATGCCTACTAACCAGCATTAGAGCAATAACTAGGTGAAATCACTGCCTTTTTACTTAATTCAGCGTTATTAGACCATCCGATGCCCCTTTCGGCACGTGTGAGCTGCCGCTGCATGCTCGTTTGTTCTGCATGTTCCTAAGATGGCCGCTGCTACGAGAATCCAGTTTTGTTAGGTCGACCCGGCTAACCGGAAGGCGTTAGCCAGGCCCCTCTCGTGTAAGGCCCATAAAGTAGAAGGCCCACACCTGTCTGGCCCTGTCTGGGCCGAATACGTGGCCGTAGGGCGCTGGCCGTGCACTTCTACAATCAAAGGGCCGGATGCCTCATGAGAACGGACCAGTCTGTGTTCACAGGGTAAGCCAAACCGCCAAATCTGCACAACTAACTATTGCTCGGCTGATCGAGTTCACCTTTCACCCATAGCTGCTCCTGAATGAACCACAAAGCCGCCACGGATCACAGTGACTATAATATCCCCACCACCTCCGTCCTATGGTATTCCTACGCATAGTCGCGTACACTATACCTTAATGACTTGCTTTGTACTTTTTCATGCCGTACTATTGTGTATTGAAACGGCATGAGGGATAACACCCATCTAGCCTGCTTAGATGACTCCATACTATGCACCAACCTGACGAATGTTAGCTTATATTTTTAGTCTATGTGCATAGCTGTCACGTTTTCTCCCAGCTGCATTGTGGTGATTCTGACTCCCGCCTCACAGGCGCCTAACTTAACTTCACCACGCATCTGCATCTTGCTGCCTTGTTCGTATTAAGTCTTTTAGCCACAACCTCTGTTACTACTGCACCAGCCCCAGCCGCTATACTTTAACCATTACGAAAGTATACTGTTGTATTAGCGTATTGTTCTCCTTCCTATTCAGTGTACTGTGATGCTTTTGAATCAACAGCACCACTATTAATTTACTATCTGTTAATATACTGTACTGCGACATATCCAGTCTATTCGCTGCACATGTGTGGGTTATAGTCCATTGTCCTGCCAAATACACTGCATTGTGTCGCATCTAGCCTATTTGTTACCTATGTGCGGCTACCTATGCATGTAGTCCCCTACACTTGCTTGATACACATGCTGATATGCTGTATTGCCTGTATTAAGTGTATTGCGACTGTTCTGCTTGAACCATACAATATCCAACTCACCGCATTGAAAGCCCTTTGTAGCGATTGTCATTACAACTACATTAATCTGCACTAACCTGTCTGGCTGCTCACAGAGTGCATAGATCCATATTGAACGCACCCAGAATAATTTAGGAATCAATTGACCAATACTGGTCACTACCTTAACAAATCACATTATCAATGACATACTGCAATTGCAGCGAACTATACAGATCTACAATTTTTCTAAGCCCACCATCATCAGTGACAGGCTCTGTGCCACAGATTTCCAACTGTAACACCAGTCTAGGTCATAGCATGTTTGCAACAAACCCTCGCACAGTTAGTCTCTGGTTCCTATCCACAATTAGTTGTCTCTACTTTTCAGTGCCCGACTACGTTCAATCAGAGCTGATACACCCTAATCTCAACATGCCACCTTCCGCATCTACTGAGATCAATCACCAAATTCCTCCCGACTTTTGAAATATAGTTTACCTGAATCATACATTAAGCCTACCTTATTTCTTCCTGAGTTAAAACTATGCTCCAATAGTCAACTCCAACCTTACTAGGCGTTACGATCCAGTAGATATGCCTACTCATAGCCAATGGATCAAGTTATTTGCTACTAAACCCACAGCAAATCAGCCTTGTTGTGGTGATCTCAGAAACAAAAGACTTGGCTCTAGACTTTCTGGACATTCATCGTCACAGACGATACCCCAGGAGAATCCCAGCATACCACCTCGCACCAAACAATCAACTTCCAAAACCAGCCTGCCTTCATGCCCAACCCAATCGACATCTAACACCATGCTTAACAAAAAACCTAGAAAGAACTTAAAGGTTAGCCCACTAACCAGCAAATCAAAGGCGCTTTAATAAATGCCAGATCTGTTATCGCACATGCCACAGATATAGCCGATATTATCACCAAGGGAGAACTAGACTTCCTAGCGATCTCCGAGACATGGCTCCATGCCGCAGCAGGACCTTCTCTGACATTAGCCATTCCTGACGCCTACACCACTGTAAGAGTGGATAGAGAAACAACTAAAGGAGGCAGTGTCGCCTTCATCGTCAAGCCTAGCGCTCAGTGTAACCATTAACCCCATGATCAAATCATGCAAACTTCTTACAGTTAAATTAGCCACCTCCAAGTCCAGTACACCAACTATCCACTTCATATACAGACCTCCCGCTCCTATTGGGTCCTTCAAGGAAGACCATCACCCTACTTTCTGACAATACCAAACCTACCTCACAAATACTATTGTTAGGTGACTTTAACTTGGGCTACCAAGATCCAAATGTTCACCCAGCCAAAGTTCATGCTGATTCACTAACAGAACTAGACTTCATGCAAAGAGTCACCCAACCGACCCATGATAAAGGTAGAACACTAGATTGGGTTGCGGATGTCAATTGCAAAACTTTAATCACAGCCATTGAACCACAGACCTGGACTGACCATTTCATATCCTTTACTACATGTGCCAACCGACTAGTAAACAAACCTAACCTAATAGCCCCACCTCTCCTTACGAGGAACAAACGCAATATCAGTAGGGACAAAATTATGCCCATCCTGCTCCCTACCTTAAACTCAGCCAAAGCCCAAGACCCAGTGGAACTTGTTGATTTATACAACACTACAATGACCCAAGCCCTAGACTCTATTGCCCCACTTAAACTACGGAAGAGCAAACCTAAAGCACACCTTAAGACCCGGTTCACCCCCCAACTGAAAGCCCTAAGGTCAGAAAAAAGAAAAATGGAAACTAAATGGAAAAATCTCCTCCAAATACAAAGCTGAGATTATCCGAACCAAACGGGAAACCTACAATGAAAGGATTCACAATGCTAGCTCCAGCACAAAGGAACTATTCGTAATCCTGAGGGAAATGGAATCCCCCGCATTCCCCGATGACTCCTGCCCAAAAAAACAAAGATGGTGCACGGACATCCAAAATGCTCTCTAACAAAATTGTCACTCTCCAAAATAAAATAGCAGCTAAAAGGCTTAACCTTTCCAAATCAGAGACCTCTGAGAGACTTCAAAAAAATCCCTCCTCCAACCCACTACAGGAATTCAAATTCACTCAAGTTTCCACCTTTGAGGTTGAAAAGATCATCGCATCCCTCAAACCTTCAAGATGCCAAGGTGACTTGTGTCCAGGCCAAATAATCAAAGAAGCTGCTACGGACATTGTCCCATTTATTACCAAAATAATAAATGCCTCATTCAGGACTTGCAAGGTACCTACTAACCTTAAGGATGCATGGGTTCTGCCCTTATTCAAGAAATCCACATTAGACCCAACCATCCCAACTAATTATAGGACCATAACGACGGTCCCATTCTTCAAATTATTGATAAAGCTGCATATCTCCAGATCCAGCGATATCTAGAGGCCAACAATCTCTTAGGACTTTGACAATCCAGCTTCAGACCCCTTCACGGCACAGAAGCTGCTCTGATGAACTTGAAAATGCAAATGGATCAATTGAGGGATAACAGACAATGTGTCTTACTTTTCCTACTAGACCTCTCAGCCGCTTTTGATTTGGTGGACCACAAGATCCTCTGTGAACACCTTTCCTCTGCAGCTAACTTCTCTCAAGAAGCCTCAGACTGGATTAACTACTTTCTCAGCAACAGATCAATGATAGTCTTCTCTCCATCTGATGCGACTGACCCTTCACCTATTACATGCGGAGTGCCGCAAGGCTCTTGTGTCTCGCCAACATTGTATAATATATTCACAAAGCCCCTTTTCGACAAACTGGACCATTTGGGTGTCATCTACACAAATTATGCAGATGACACCCAGATACTTGTACCTCTCTCGGCTAACTATGACATAGACCTTGCCCTACTAAACAAAATGCATCTCATCATCCAGGCATGGATGGCAGTCCATAGCCTCTGCCTGAATGATGATAAAACCGAGATTCTGATCTTAGGTGCCCTCACTAACCTAAACACACTTGACCCCCAATACTCTTCCTTCAACATTGACGGCATCATCATCATCAAAGTTGCCAAAGAGACTAAAACATTAGGATTTTACCTTGACGCCACTCTAAACTTGCGCAAACATGTTAATGCGACGGCATCTGCAACCTCGTACACCTGCAAGTTAATATATGCCTGCAAACAGTACCTATCAACAAATAGCTGTATCACATTAGCGAGAGCTCTGATCTTGTCCAAACTCAATTACTGCAATGCTCTCTATGCAGGAGCCAACAAACAAATCCTAAACAAACTCCAAATTTTACAAAACAATGCTCTTAGAACTGCCTTGAGCATCCCAAGGAGAGAGCATACCTCAGAAACCACCAGAAGGAAGCACAAGTGGCAAGGACAGGATTCAATTTAAAATAGTATTTATTGCTCATAAATGCCTGAACAACGCGGCTCAACAATACTTAAGTCATCAAATTACCAGAAAATCATCATCACGCCCCAATAGGGCCACCAATTCCTTTTGCATCACTACCCCAGGGTTCAATCTGAAATGAGCTGGAGGCAACAGTTTCCCTGTTCAGGGCCGCCCAAGATTGGAATGCCCTCCCCCTGCATTTGCGCACTGATCAGGTATTCCAAAGTTTCAGGACTAATACTAAAAACTGGCTAGTCCAGAACGACATTGCCTCCCTGAGCGGTTTTATCACACAGAGGAGCGAATCGCCTCTCCCTTGCAACACACTTGCTTCCCTGCAGCTGTAGATATCTCTGTACTTTGCCCACGTATTGTAAAATTCTTTTGTATATTCCTGTTTGTGTTTTTTTGTTGTAATTATTGCTATTGTATTACCTACACATGACTTGATTTTATGTATGTAACCATTTTTCATCAAAGCTGTCTTGTAATGCGCCCAGATACCTAAGGGTGAGGTGCGCTTTATAAATTAATAAACAAACAAACACTGTCCTTGTAGTATTCTTTTGTGTTATCTGGAATGGAGTTGTACAGATCCACATTTTGTTGTTCCCACAGACCCAGGGACACTAAAGAAACACTGGCTGAGACTCCAATGGGGTCTTGCCATATGGACTTCTCCCTCTGGGATGAAGGCTAAGGAGGGCGTGTGGACCCCTGAAGGTTTACCCTTATATCTGCGATCCACTTTCACATGGTCAGTAGACCCACATGCATAGCAATTTCCGAATGCTCTCTGGAATGGGGGGGTTTCTGCTGACCTCCCTCTGGTTTAGCACTAGAGGCTTCACTAGACTTAGGTTTCCTATGGAATTTACCCCTATTCCGTTTGTGGTGCTCTTATGGATGGTTGGAATTAGAATTCTCTTTTCCCCCTTTCTTGTGCTGCTTCCCCTCATCCTTTTTGTGAGTGGCCCAGAGACCTTTTGCGTGGCCCTGTTGGCTACCACAAGTCTACAGCCTTTGCTTACTTTTTGGGATCAATCTCTGTTGAGTCAACCAAGTGCTGTCTTAGCTCAGGAGAGCAGGCATCAAACATAGATTCTAATAATAAAAACAGATTTCTCATTCCTTCAAAGGTGTTCACTCTGTTATCCCTTAACCCAACCATCTAAGTTTTTCAAACAGTCACATACCCAGGTAGCCCAAGGTGTACGATCAGTCTTTTTGAGGGCCCTAAACCTTTTAAGGTACTGGGAAGGAGTCTTCCCAAATCTGGCTGTTAATGCCAGCTTCACAGATTCATACTCTTGTCTCTCAAGGACACCCAAATCCATTATAACTTGACTTGCATTCTGGGGGAGGCTAGACAAAAGCCAGGAAATTAAATCATTCCCTCTGAGTCCCTGAATCCCATGAGTGTATTCAAAAGTACCCAACCACTCCAATATATCACGTTTCACATCATGCATACTCGCTGCTTCTTTGGGCAGGCAATGCCACTTGGGGCTGGAAGACCTAGCGAACCCCGGGAAGGAAGCAGAGTCGAGAGACAATCTTTTCAGATCAATTTCATGCTGCATTTCCAATTCCTTCATTCTGATGTCCTGATGTTTGGCTTCCCTTTGAGCATCTAGTCTTTTGGTTTCCAACTCTATTCTCTTAGTCTCAAGAGAAACATATTCTCGCCTCAATGTTGGATCTTGTAGGGTCCCAATGGAAATGGGTTGAGGCAAAAGGGCAAGCTGTGGCAATGAGGGGTTCCTATCCTGAGACTCCTACCTCATCTGTCTCCTCTTGCAGAATGGAGTTAGACTCTAAACTGTCATCCTCATCATTTTCCACATTTCTTGGATTAGTAGCTGTTGTAGGCCTACTACCCAAGCTTTGGTGATTCAACAACCTAGTAATCAATTAATTGTTCTTTCCTTTTACAGTAAGACCCCTGACTTTACACATTTCTTTCAGTTGATTTACTGTTACAATGATAAGGGCTTCCTGACTGAGGTTGTCCATATTTGGCATGTTACAATTGATTTTTACTTTTTGATGGAGCTTAGCCTTGTGGAGATTTAGTTGAACACAAGCACAGCAAATGACTCAATGTAAACACACTACACAAATCCTCACCGCCTGCCACCAGTGTTAGGCAAGATTGTATGTAATAGCCCTGTGGGAGACTACAACAGCTTTTTCCTCTTGGCAATAGATACCCAACTATTGGTATAGGTCTGTATTACACAAGTTGGTAGAGTGACTGAGCAGCCATCTCAAGTGGGGTAATTGTGAGTTGTAGAGATGCAACAAAGCGGTTCACAAATGCAAGTATTCAAATCACAGTTATGCTCATCTAGGTAAAATAAATATTTATTTAACAGTCAGTTTTAAATAAGCCTTCTTTAGAGAGTGGCAATTGGCAACAATAAAAATACACTTGCAAACACTTCCTCAGATTTAAGTTAAGCAAGAAGATACCCTTTTTTGTTGTCACACACACTTCCTACACCCTGAGGAGACTTCAATAGCTAGGAGACTGTGGACATTGATATATCACTTTTAACACTTAATACAATACTGAGGTTGTGGAAAAGGAAAAAGGTTAACACATTCTCAGAATATGTGGATACTTTGTAATCTTTCCAATGCAGTGTAAATTACCCCTTTCCCAGCAATACAAGTAACTTATGTACCACCTATGAGGGACAGTTAAACACAGAGCCAATGGGTCAGAAGAGTCTGCAGGGAGCCAGGACAGCCAGTCAATTGAAAAATGTCTATGGTGCTGAGACACTTCTTCAGATAGCACCAAGGTTGTGCACAATGTTATTTAGAGAGTTTGTAGAAAAATAATCACTTTTGGGCAACAAGCTGTAAGGAACTCTGCAGAAAAAGCAGCTACTGAAAGGCTCCAGTGAGACAATCAAGCTACAGACCAAAAAGATAATTACCCCTCTAGTCAAGACAGTACCTTGGGTTGGTAGAAGAGGATCCAGCTGGCTTCTGTTCCTGTTGCAGTCCTGCAGATCCTGGGTTCCTGGGCCTCAGTCGTGTGGACAAGAGGGAGGATGTCTGGGGACTCTTGCACTGCGGTTTGAAGGTCGGAGGCAGCCATGGGCTCTTTCCAAATCAGCGGCACTTTGCGGTTTATGCTAACGGTCAGTAACACCACCGTGCTTCTTGGACACTGGGAGGGCTCCCCTTGCTTCTGGGGTCCAGCACTCTGTTGAGGTGGCTGAGGCTTGAGTCGTCCTGCTTCGGGAGGGTCCTTAGGATCTTCCTGGAGCTTGTGTCCGGCTTAAAGATGATGCACTCATTTCTGGTGTTCCTGTCCCCTGGCACTCGGTTCCAGCAACAGCAAAGTAGTATAGCCAACAGTGAGAGGGGTTCCAGTCAAGTTTGTCTTGGGGTCAGTTGGTCCCACTAACCCAAGGGAAGAAGTCGTCCGTTCAGGGCTTCTCTAGTCGATACGAAATTTTGAGCTTCAGCACTGCAGCAGGGCTTCACCGGGCAAACCAACGATCCAGGAGAGGGAGCAGGAAGATTTGCTTCCCATTTCTTTCTTCGGATTCTTTGTGCAGTGGTTGATTCTGTCTCTTGTCTGAGAGACCTCACCTTTTATGCAGGTTTCTCCCATTCATTCGCAGCCTAGCTGTCACTCGCACAGCAGGGTGGCTGTCCTCCAAGGACAGCCAGCAAGTCCCCTTTGGGTGCATTCAGGTAACCAAGGAGACTAAGCACGGGGAGTTTTATGCACCTCCTGTGCTTCCTGCCCTGCAAGACACGCTGGAGCCAGAGGTGGGTTTCAGCACTGAAGTCCGCCAAAAACAAAATGAACAAAGGGACCACACCTGGTTTGGCACGCAGAGTAAAACCCAAGAAATGCCGAAAAAAGAAGACTGGTGCCATTTTGATAAAATGGGCTCCCATGGGTGCACTACTGCAGCTGAGGATTCAGTCTGCGGTAAAAACAATGGTAGGAAAATTAAAACATATCCACCAGCCATTAAAAGTCATGAGGGTATCATAACATTTTTTACATGAGTAAGTAGGAAAGGGGGCTACTAAGTAACCCCCCAGTACTTCCACGTAACATGGCTGTATTGGTTCTACATAGGAAAACCAGGTAAGTAAAGTTAATTTCACTTTACTACTCTTGGGAACAGTGGTTTACCCAAGAGAAGGTATTTAAACCTTTAATAGAAATCCAAAGGACTTCTCTGTGACACTGCACTGAGCGTGCTGTGCGTCACAATACAAAGGTGATGCCTATGGAGTTTGTCAGACTCCAAAACCAAAAGAAACACAGAGTCCAGATCAGATCAAAAATACATGAGAGAGTGAGAAAAAGGTCTCATTCACTCTAGAATAGAAAATCAAAAGTCCCAAAGTCCAGCAAAAGAGCTGGGGGTCTCTATGGTTGAAGGGACTTAGCACAGAAATGAGAATTCAAATGGATTGTGTACTCCCGTGTATTCATCATCTTAGATATTCGTATCTTCAGCTTTGCTGCTTCGGCAAAACATTTTCCCACCAGGTGACGTTGTTCTCGAGGTCGTGAGGTCCCTCAAGGTCTGCGGTCGAGCGTCAACGTCATCCACAGTATAAAGGGCTCGAGCCACGCCCATTGGTTTCAGTTCCGTTTTTCCGACAAAGCTTTTGCTTCGTGTGTACGAAAACGGCATTCAGTTTCAACTGTCTTCATCATCAAATCCTTCTACTCCCAAAACTGGTTTTAAAAAGTGCCAGAAATGTGGGAAGAAAATGTCTATTACTGACGCCCATCGAGTTTGCCTCTGGTACTTGGTTCCGGACCATTGAGTTGACCAATGTGGTTCCTGTCAGGCCATGACCAACAAAGTTCTCAAGGAACAAAGCGGTAAATTGACGGTGGGGGAGGAATCCTCCAAGTCCTCTTAAAGAAAGACTCTGAGTCTAGTGGTAAACAACGTAAATCGAAGAAATCTAGGTCGAGGAGTCGGTCTCGTAAATCATCTTCTTCAAAGAAGGTAAGGAAAAGGCGTCACTGATTTCCTCCTTTGTCGCCGTCCGAAAAAGGGGTTAGCGAGTGTCCTTCAAAGCACGATTCCCATATGAAATGGGAGACCTTCAGAGCCTCGATGATGCAAATCTTTGAGAATGCGGCTCAGACACCCTCGAAGAAATCGCGTGAAGGCCATGCCCTGGCTCACTCGAAAAGTGACAGAGGGAGGTCAGAGACTAGATGCTCTAAATCTGTCAAGGGTGTCGTTGAGAGAAACCTCTCCGACACCTCATAAAAAGATCAAAGCATCAGTGCAGAAATCGGGCGCAACAACAGAAAAAATGGTGTCAGGTACCAAACCGCCATCAAAGTCTGTGTCGAAGGTCTCCTCGATGCATCTGTCGAAGACCTACTTGATGCCAGTGTCGAGGACAGCGTTTACTGCTACCTCGACGGCGCTTACATCCAAAGCTCCTTCGACCGTGCCGAAGCCTGTGTCAACGACTTCAACGCCTTTGTCGAGATCAACGCTGATTCCGGCACCAATATAGACGCCTTTGTCGAAGCCAAGGTCTATGCCTCCACAGGCCACGGGTAAACATTTTCACCCTGTGCCTAGATAAGACTTTTTCAAGTCCATGGCTTCTATTTACGAACAATCTTCTGAAGAGGATATTTCCCCTGCTGGGTTAAAATTTGGTACAAGGGATGTTCCGGAGGAAGTAATTGATCCTCACTCCAAAATAGCTGACCTCTATGAATGCCTGCAAACAGCTAGTGGTCTAGACAAGACTCCTGAATTGGAATTTGAGAAACCCGACCCTGCAGACCATGCAGTACTGGGATATAGGAACCTTATGAATAGGGTGGTAGAATTCATGGGGTGGAATAGAAATTCCCCCCGTTCATGAGCAAGACGACATGACAGATATTCTTGGTGGAGGTCCTGAAAAGGATCCGGTCCTTCCTTTTCACACTGCCAAAAGGTTATGGCTGCATGGGAAACCCCAGATTGTGGACCAGCGGTAAATAAAAAATGTGCAGGAAAATACAGACCCTCTTCTTCTGACCCTGAATACTTAACTAAACATCCTACACCTGAGAGCTTAGAAGTCCAGGCAGTCACATCCACTAGACAATCGGCATACCATTCAATTCCCCCAGATAGGGACGATAAAAGAATTGATCCCTGGTCTCGCAAGATTTTCTCTTTGGGCAGCATGGCCTTAAAGTCAATAAATGTGACTTGCACCCTTGAAAGATTCACATACACCTTGTGGGATTGTATTACTGCCACGGCTGAACATATTGCTTGCAATTGTGAAAGATGGAAAGGAGGATATGGGGGAATGCCTTCAATCAGGACTACACACTGCTGACAGTATCAGCAGGTCTATGGCATCTAGCACAGTGCTACGCAGATTTGCATGGCTGAGAAAGTCTGGTTTTGCACCGGATGCGCAGGGCAGACTACTCAATATGCCATTCGACAGCATGAGGTTGTTCGACAGCAAGGCAGATGAAAGTTTGGAGAAGTTGCAGACCTCTAAGGCGGCGTCGGCTAAGTCACTTAGCGCCTCCATACGACAACCTCAGCAACACTCCTACTCAGGCTCATCTTCATGGAGGGGTTGTCCTTTTTGTTTTTATTCCTCATTTGGAAGAGAAAAAGAACAGGCCAGTCAAAGAGGACAGCAAAGAAAATGTTCTCGTGGTGGACGATGAATGGGCGCTAGATCAGCCCCAACAGTCGCTTCTGTCCCCTCAGCCGCTGCTACAGCCGCCGCAAAGCCACTCTGAGGCCTTGACCCACAAGACCCCGGTGGGAGGCAGGATCTCTCCGCATCTGAACGATTGGCGGGGCATTACTTCAGATGCTTGGGCACTGTAAACAGTAGCCCAGGGTTACTGCCTTCCCTTTCAAATAAGGCCTCAGGATCATCCACCGAGATACAACTCTGTCAAAATTCCAGATCCGCTCCTGTTGCAGGACATTTTAACCCTGCTAGAGAAAGGTGCAATAGAACATGTACCTGTAGCAGAGAGGAACAAGGGTTGGTATGCCCCATACTTTCTCATCTCAAAAAAGGACGGAGGATTGAGACCCATCTTGGATTTAAGAAACTTGAACAAGTTCCTCAGGAAGGACAAGTTCAAGATAGTAACACTTTCTCAGATCCTTCAGGCTCTCCAACTCCAAGACTGGTTGGTATCAGTGGACCTTCAGGATGCTTACTTTCGTGTGCCAATACACCTCAAGCCCAGAAAGTACCGGAGGTTCACGATTGGCAATTCTCACTATCAGTTTCGAGTTCTGCCATTCTGGTTGACCTCCGCAGGAGGGTTTTCACCAAGCTGATGGCGGTAGTGGCAGCAAGTCTCAGGAGTGGTGGGATTCATATCTATCCTTACCTGGACGATTGGTTAATAGGGGCACGTTCACCCAAACAAGCCCAGGAACATCTGAACATGTCCTGACACTTCTTACACAGACTGTGCTTCTCAATTTCAAGAAGTCAACTATGACACCATTCCAAAGACTCCAATTCATTGGAGCAATCCTGGATACTTCCTCAGGCAAAGCCTCGCCTCGCGAGGTGAGAGCTCATCACATTCTGCAGATGGTAACAAAGTTCCAGAATGCCCAGCATCTGCCGGCCTTCGATTTTCTGAGGTTGCTCGGCCTCATGGCATCCTGCATTTTTCTGGTGGCAGAGGCTAGATTGGGAATGAGATCCATTCAATGGGCCCTGAGGACTCACTGGTCCCAATTTTCGGGGGATATGTCAGATCTTTTGCAAGTTCCAGACAGAGTGGCTCAAGATATTCTATGGTGGGCTTGCAAGGACAATATCCTCAAGGGAGAATCTTTTTGGCAACCATGGCCAGAGAACAGTAGTGACGACGCCTCACTCATGGGGTGGGGTGCCCACACCAACGATCTGAAAATCAGTCCAAACTACACATCAACCTTTTGGAGCCGAGGGAAATCAGACTAGGGTTGAAGGCCTTTCTGCCCCCTGTACGGGGAAAGAATGTCCTACTAATGACAGACAACACAGTGGCCATCTACTACCTCAACAAGAGAGCAGGAGTAGGGTCACTACCACTGTGCAGAGAGGCAATGCAGCTCTGGTTCTGGGCAATACAAGAAGGAATCTCTCTGTGGGCAATTCACCTAGCCGGAGAGCAGAACACAGCGGCGGATGCTCTGAGCAGGCAGAGCACAGCGTCCCAAAAGTGGGAACTAGCTTAGGCAGTCCTTCAAGAGATCTTCACCCTTTGGGGAACCCCTCAGGTGGATCTATTCGCGACCAGTGTCAACCGGAAGTGCGAACTGTAGTAGGGAATTTCCTCCAAGAGGAGCTCTAAGGACGCGTTCGTAGTGGACTGGGAATTTCCACTCCTATACGCGTTCCCTCCAATCCATGTGATTCCTCATGTAATCAAGAGGTTGAAAAAGTTCAGGAAAACTATGATCCTAATTGCCCCAGATTGGGCCAGGTGGATGTGGTACCCGGACCTTCTGGACATGTCCATCTGCCCTCCAATACGTCTTCCACAAAGAGAGGATCTTCTCTCGCAAGAGGAAGGTCGGTTTCTCCATCCAGAGGTCAAAACACTCAGCCTTCACTCATGGTTTCTGAGAGGCTAAGATATAAGGATTGGGACCTCCCGGATGACATAATGGAGATTTTGCTCTCGGCCAGAAGGCCAGCAACAAAATCCTTGTACCTGTGACGTTGGAACAAGTTCAGTAACTGGTGCAAAGATAAGAATGTGGACCCGTTCCTATGTAAAACACCTATGGTACTTTCTTTCCTTTTACACTTGGCCAATCTGGGACTTCAGGTTGGCACAATAAAAAGATACCTGGCAGCGCTGTCTATTTTTAAGCGCTCCTCAGAAGAAGTGCCTTACTTCAAGATGCCTTTGATTGTCCAGTTCCTGAAAGGTCTCATTAATGTATACCCTCCAGTCCCTTTTCAGGTACCCATGTGGGATTTAAATTTAGTTGTAAAGTTCCTTGCATGCATTCCTTTTGAGCCCTTGCACTCTTGTCCGCTAAGGCTCCTTACTTTAAAGACAATCCTTCTAGTGGAAATGAGATCAACCCGCAGGGTGAGTGAGTTGCAGGCTCTCTTGCAAGCCTCCTCACACCATCTTTCATAAGGGTATGGTTATTCTCAGAGTCAAACCCTTGTTTTTGCCTAAAATAGTCTCTGACTTTCATCTGTCGCAAAAAAAACTTTGCCTTCTTTTTATCCACCTCCTCATGCGAGTAAAGAGGAAGAAAGACTACAAACACTGGACCCCAAAAGGGCTCTCAGTTTTTATATTGCTAGATTGGCAAAATTCTGGCAAAGTGACCAACTTTTTGTTGAATATACTGGACATAAATTGGGCCTAGCAGTAACTAAACAGACATTATCCAGATGGATAATTTTTGGCAATTACCAAATGCTACAGATTGGCTGGAAAAGAGCTTACCGATGGGCTAAGAGCTCACTCAACTAGGGGCATGGCAACTTTGACGGCTCTCGAGAGGGGTGTTCCGGTGGAAGATATTTGTGCAGCGGCCACCTGGTCGCCTTTGCACACTTTTGTGAAACACTATTCTCTAGATTCCACCTCCTCACAAGGAGGTCTCTTTGCTAAGGCCGTTCTTCATACAGTCAATGATTAGTATCACCTGGTACTCCCTCCTCCAAATGTATACTGCTTTGGGAGTCTATCTAAGATGAGGAATACGTGGGAGGACACAATCCATTCGTTTAACAAGTTACTTACCAACTGTAACGTTCTTTCGATTGGATGTTCCTCCTATGTGTTCCTTATCGACCCTCCCAGCCAACCCCGCCGTACAGTTTGTCAATTACACTCCGAATTCCTTGAGAGCTTCAGGTCTAAAGAAAGCTTGGTAGACTACTCAGCTGGGTATATCGAAAAAACAGAACTGAAGCCAACGGGCGCAGCTCGAGCCCTTTATGCTGCGGATGACGTCGATGCTTGACGGCAGCCCTCAAGGGACATCGACACTGCAACCTCGAGCACAGCGCCACCCTGGTGGGAAATTCTTTTTTCAAAGCAGCAAACCTGAAGATATGAATATCTAAGATGAGGAATACGTGGGAGGAACATCCAATCGAAAGAACATTGCGGTTGGTAAGTAACTTGTTCTTCTCCCTAACAGAAACGCGCAATCGAACTAGTCCCAGCAGACCAGGTAAACTGATATCTATTCAATGTACTTCCTTGTGCCAAAGAAAGACTTAAATATGCGCCCTGTACTAGCTTGCATCCCGCAAACTTGTATGTCAAACCTCAAAAATCTTCCAGACCTGGGTAAACCCCAGAACCTTTTGCTTTACTAGTAGTATATTTTTTCCTTAATACCTTTTGTGAGTGGGAACCTTTTCCACACTCACAGAATCTACTCTTTTTATGGGTATCCTGTTTTAGACTCTCCATAGTGTCTTTTTAAAGTTATCCTCTTTAACAACTTTGTGGCAATTAGTGCCTGTTGTTGCTGGGTTGCCCTAGGGGCTCCCCTTTTAAACTCTCTCTGTCTAACCTTGAGAGAAGTAAAGTTCCCAAGGGTAGAAAGGATCTTTGCATCACTTTTACATTTTATTCTGTGAAGCCAGCACACCCCACCTTATGTAGAGTGCTGGGGAGATGGATACAATGTATCCCCTTTCACACTAAAACTGTAACAATTCTGTTACAGGGACAAGCTTACCTTCAATGGCTAGTGGCAGTGATACCTTTTATTAATTTGGTGCACCTTGACCGCAGGCTGTGTTCACAGCTGCTGTAAAGGGTGCTAATTTTACCGAAATGGCCCCTGTCTTCTTTTTTCGTGATTTTAGTGGTTCTTGTCCTTTCTTGTTGCTTCCCCTGACATCCAGGGCGGGAAATTCCTTTGTGTGATTTTTATCTTCGGCGGGAGTCCCCTGGACTCCCTGCCCAGGCTCCAGTCTGTCTGTGAAGGCAGGAAGCGAGGGAGGAGTTCAAAATTCCACAGCCCTTTGTCTTCCTCATTGCCTGAATGAGGACACATCCCAGTGGGGGATAGTTATCCTGATTGAACAACCAGACCGCCCCTTGTTGTAAAATGCAGGGAGAGAATGCAGAGGTTGAGCTGTAGTTCCTGTTAAATACTGCAAACCTGGAAGCTCAAGACAAGTCAACCACTGGAACCAAAACCGAAGAGGCGGATGAAGGAAAAGCGGCTGAAACGATTTCCAGCGACTGGAGAGCCTGCTGTAGCCCTTCCTTCCAATTGACCTGGGGACTCCGAAAATGGTGACCCTTACCCAGAGCCGAGTGAGACCCACTAGACTCAAGAATACCTGCATTTTGAGCAAACCAACATGTTGCTGCGACCTTTGCGCAGCTGCAACCCCAATACCCTGGGACCTCGAGCCATTGTGCAGTGCACGGTCTTCCGAATTCCGAATCTCGCTCAAACTTCGTGGCCATCCTGGTGTATCTTCAGAGACACGAATCGAGCCCGAAAAGTCCCCTCAAGAGTGCTGGACCTTTGTAACGACAAGAATTCAACCGCTATTTTCTGTCTTCTCCTGTGCTCCTTGAAACGGCGCCAAATCCGCAGAACCGCATTCAGCCACAAGGAAAACCTTGCCTAGAGCCTTCTCCATTGATCCCTGCTGCAATGTTCCTTCCGAGGTCTTGTTTTCAGTCACCATGACAAGGAATCTACTGATCGAGTATTTGGCTGCAGATCCTGAAGTCGTCCTGCTGCAAAATCTTCTTCAATGCTGAGGTACTGTGTTGGCTTGGGTATGTACTTACCTTAAGCCTGTTAGGATTTTGGTGTGGCTGTGGGTGTTTTCTGTGATGGGGAGGCCTCTCATCCAGTACACCCAGTCCCACTGCTAGAATCCTGCTAGGGTGTCCTCTGTGAAGCCCCTGGACCCTATTCTAACTCAGAAGTAAAGTACTCACCTGTTTGCCCAGTATTCCTAAGGAACTCTGACGTTTGCTACTTAAGAACCTATCCTGACACTGCTTGTTGGTCACTAGATCCTAGTGACCCCCCTTCTGCCACTGATAACACTCATGCTCCAAGAATAAGGGAAAGACCTTTATGGGATTGGGCCTTTTGCCTAGAAAAGAAAAGAAGTTACTTACTTGTAAAGAGTTGGTTGGCAACTGTAACTCTAAGAGTGAACAGTTACACAAGTCCTTACTTACCTTGGATGTGTGATGCACTATTCTTAAAAGTATGGTTAACATCTTTCTTTTCTTAGAAACCGTTTTCCCATTCTAATAAAAAGTAGATGTAAAGGTATATTACTCACCTGTGATTAGGTTGTGCCTCTTCCCAAAAGTAATGTGTTGGTTTCACCAGATTATTCCCGTTAGGATAATTGTATGAGTCTTGCTTCCCCTGACTTGCTGCTAGCCTGTCCAGAATAAGTCAGTTATTCTAGTAAGGCAGCAACCTAATACATAGTCATTCAGTAAAGTGTAGCATCGGGTTTTGCTTTCCCTGTACTGTTGTAGACGGGACATAAGAAGAGTTGTGGGTTCTAACTGTCCCTTATAAGTTTTACACAAGTTACTTGTATAACTGGGAAAGATCTAACCTGGACTCAATTGTGAGATTAAAAAAGTCTATGGGTTTTACTTACCTTGAGTTATCTGTGTGCCATCCAAAAATAAGTTACAAGAGTTACTGCTTATCTCAATCTGTGTTTCACTAATCTCAAAAGCCCCTGATATTGAATAGTGCAACCTCAGGTTTTACTCACCTAGTATAACTGTGTGTTAGCACAAAAGTAGTTGTAGGTTTTTACTCTACCTGGAATAAGTGTTCCACTATTCACAAAACGTGTGCTGTCCAGTTAACTGATTATGTAATTTGTTACTGAGAGTCATTGTACAACTGGTAGGGCCTACTGCCCTTGCATTACTGAATGTAATTGTGAAAGTAACCATTGGATTTCTACGCCCCAAGAATAGGTGTGACCTTTACTGAATGTGTATGAATGTGTATGAAAAGGTTTTGACTTCCTTAGACTTTTAGGTGTTCCAAATAAGGTTT
Source organism: Ambystoma mexicanum (assembly GCF_040938575.1). Taxonomy (NCBI): domain Eukaryota; kingdom Metazoa; phylum Chordata; class Amphibia; order Caudata; family Ambystomatidae; genus Ambystoma; species Ambystoma mexicanum. The sequence continues at coordinate 152,041,589 of NC_090932.1, forward strand.
ATGCTTTGGTCTGTGCACCTTCAAGCATAGTGTTGTGTTTTATAATTGTGATTACATATAATGTGTGGTAGCACTTATTTACCCCTAGATTTATCTGGGCCTACCTGTATTTAAATAAATCCTTTATTTTTTCAATACATAGTGTTTCAGGTGTTCCTTTGGACCCTTTGTATTACAATTTCATTTGTACTGATTCTACAGCCCTCTCTCCCTCCTTAGATAAGCCTGGCTGCTCCATCTACGCTACCATGAAATCGGGTGGTACAGCCTTGTACCAAGAGTGGAGTCTTGCACTACCTCAGTTGAATGGTTTTTACTAAGCCCTTAGTTGGACTTCAGAAAAACCTTCCTAACAATGGCATCATGCATTTATCTTGTTTCACACATGTGGCTGTGCATGCACCTGATGCAAGAGTAGCTAGCAAAACAGTGGTCTCAGGCAAGCAGTCAATGGGATTGCCTAGTGGGAGTTTTGCAAACTTTTTTTTTAACAATTTTTATTAGTTATCCAACGTATAAACGTACAGCACAATAAACTGTTGTAAAGAATAACTCAACGTACCGTTATATGTTTCAATGTTCTCCCCTCCCACAACTCCCCCCCAGCCTACACCACACATCCCTCTTCCACCACCCACTTCTCCTTAAATTCTCACCATTAGTTCTCTCCCACAGTACTATCTCTCTCCAGACTGTCGCAGTCTGATATGAATATTGCCGCTATTGTCTCCAGGCGACCAGTGTTTCAGCCTCTTCTCCAGCATGGGGTCTGGCATGGACTCACATGCTCATGAATATTCCCCGTCGTCAGGCTGGGAATCCTCGGTAAAGAAAAAATCAGTATCAGTTTCGTTTCTGATCTGTCTTTCTTAGTAGTAACCAATCACTGATCTCTGGGTCATACTGCCCCCAGCCAATGACTGCCCTCTCTCTAAGCCTCGCCTCTGGCAGCCATCCTCAGATTTTTACTGCACGCTCAAGTGTTGGGAGTCCTCGTGCTTTAGCTCTTGAGTTTTTACTGCGTTTTCGCACTTTTTTCAGGAGATTGTCTCATTTTTTTCGGTTTAATCGAGCCTCAAGCTCCACCGTTTCTACTTCCGATAATGGGGACCCGTTTCGGAATTCTTCTACGCCCCTCAAGGGTGAAGTTTTCGTCGAGTTTACGCTTCTTGGAGGATTCTGGAAGATCTGCGGCCTACCTCAACGGACATGGCCCAGGACAAGGGAAGCTCGACGTCCGGATCCAAGCTGTTCAGGTGCTGCCCTGGATGCGGATTACAAAACGTTTTCAAGGAGGATGAGCATTCGCAATGTCTCTACTGCCTTCATGAGGACAAGACGCACGTGGAGAAGGACTGTGCGTTCTGCAAGAACCTTTTGGAACGGACCAAACAAGATCGTCATTCCCGCCTCGCCGCCTGGCTGGAGAAGGGCACAGCAGGTGAGAAGGCGAAGAAAAAGTCTGAGCAGGCTTCTAAGTCCTGTGAGGGCACCCCGGCGACGGGGGCCCAACAGAATGCCAAGCACCACAAGTCCGCGGGCACTGGGAGCGCCGAAAGGTCGGGCTCTTCGGCGGCCAGGTAGGGCGCGAATTCCCCGGCATGTTCTACCACGAGCCAGCGCTCTGGTTCGGGGAAGAGGAAGTCCAAAAACCCAGGTAAGCTGCTGGAGCGGCCCCGGTCGATCTCGAAGGGGGAGCGAGGCATTGACCCTCCCCCAAGGCGAAGGTCCAGGACGCACCTAAGGTGGTGAGGGCTTTGATCCAACCGGCAAAGGCCTCTGTCGAAGTGGTCGCTGCGACCCTGGCGAAGCCGGCTGAGACTACGCCAGTGGAAACGGCCTCTGGGCCCAGAGTATCCCTGCCACCGCGGAGGGAATCCTCTTTCCAGCCCATCGTTAAGACCCCCGTGAAGTCCCCGGCGGAAAAAGAGGGGGGGGGCGGTGGTCATTACAGACTCGGAATCAGCCTCTGAGGAGCTGGTGGAAACCGACAAAGGCCTCAACGAGAGGTTCATAGGCCTCAATGAGAGGTTCGAGAAGGTTCGATCCCAGGGGACAGTCCCCGCTGACGTGATCGAAGAGGGCCCAGTGGAGCGGCCATCCCGTCCGTCGCAGCCATTACCCGAGCCCCAGGATAGCTCGGCGGCCATTTTGTTGGCGATCCAGTCCTTAGGTACCGAGATAAGGACGAGATTACCACGGACCACGACGGAGGATCCAGAACCAGGCCCGTCGGGAAACCCTCCGAACAAGCGGAGGAGAGTCCACCCCTCTCCGCCTTTCGTGCCCGCGAGGCCTGTGGACCCCTCATCCCCCTCGCCGGACCCTAGAGAGGATACGGCGATGGATACAGCGACGGGGACGGACGACGACGGCGGTGATGACACAGCGGACATCCCGTCATGACCCCCCCCCCTTGGGCTTCTCCAGCCGACGAAATTGGCTCCTTCCACGCGATGATAACCAGGGCATCCAAGCTCTTCCAGCTCTGCCCTGAAGAACAAAAAAAGGAAGGGTTTCTTTACCAACGACGAGAGGCCAAGAGGAAGACGGTCCTCGCGGTACCTTTGCTCGACGACATCTGGGACGAGGGGCTTGCTGTCCTCAAGAACCCTTCCACAACACCCGCCAAGAGGGACAGGTACGAGAAGTAGTACTGAGTCCCCAATGCCGCCCCCTTGTGCCTCAGGGCCCAGCCCACACTGGACTTTGTCGTCTCGGCAGCGGCTAAGAAGAAAGCAGCGGGTGCGGCGGCTTCAACTTCCACTTCCCCGCCGGACAGCGAGGGCAAGAAGTTGGACTCCATGGGACGAGAGGGAGCTCTGGTTCAAGATAGCTCCCCTGCTAGACTTCCTACCTTACGACAAAATGGGGGAGGCCCTAGAAATTCTGCAGGAAGGCGAGGTGGTGTCGGATCACGCCATAAACGGTGGCAACGGACATTGCCGATACCGGATTATGCCAACTGGGCAACAGAGTTTGCCTCCGACGACGAGGATGGCTCAAGGCGACAGACTTTCGCCAGGACGTCCAGACCAGAGTGTTGGATATGCCGTTCGATGGCAACAACCTTTTTGGTAAGGCGGTGGACGAGTCTCTACAGGCCATCAAGACCGACTCGGAGACGGCCCGGGCCCTAGGGGTACTTCTACAACGACAGCCCTTTCGGAGCTCCGGAGGCAGATAGGGTGCCTCCAAAGGATCCAGCGGTGGCTCCTCCACTTACCGTCAGGCGGACCGCTCCTCTTCCCAGGAGGCCTACAGAGGTTGCGGCAGGCAAGGGGGATCCCACCGTCGTCGCCAAGGAGGGCAAGGCAAGGCCTCCAAGCAAGACTGACCCGGCTGTGTCGTCGGGCCCCCACCGAAGCACCCCGGTGGGAGGCCGGCTGACGAAGTTCGTCACAGACCGCCGGGTGCTGGACACCCTGGCCAACGGGCACTCGCTGGAATTCCAAAAGACGTTCCCTCGCATTCCTCCCGTGGCCAGGAAGGAGAATCACGTCCCTCAACTGCTGTTGGAGGTAAGGGCGATGCTCAAGAAAGGTGCCATCGAGCTCATCCCCAGGAGGCTCCGGGACTCGAGTGTACTCAAGGTACTTCCTCGTCAGATAGAAGACAGGCGGTTGGCACCCCATCCTGGACCTGCGTCGGTTAAACAAATACATCAAGGTGCAGAAATTCAGGATGGTCACCCTCCAGCACGTGCTGGGACAGCTGGAGGAGGGCGACTTCCTATCGTCGTTGGACCTGGAGGATGCTTACTTCCACATCCCCATTCTAAAAGGGCACAGGAAGTTTCTCAGGTTCGTGGTTCAGGGACGCCACTACCAATTCAGAGCCCTACCGTTCGGATTAAAGTCGGCACCCAGGGTATTCACCAAGTGCCTGGCACCAGTGGCGGCGCGGCTGCGCCTGCAGGGGATCCACGTCTACCCCTACCTGGACGACTGGCTAATCCCGGCAAGGACAAGGGAACTCGCTGTCGAAACACACAGCGAGGACCGTCCGGCTGCTCACGGAACTGGGGTTTGCCATCAACTACCCCAAATCCCACCTGGTTCCGTCGCAAGTGGCACTGTTTCTGGGAGCGAAGCTCTATACAGTGGGGCAATTGCCAATTGGCCTCCCCGTCAGAGGAGAGGACCAAGACCATCCTGGGCAAGGTGCGGCGCCTGCTAGCCGCGGACATGGCCAGGGTGAGGTCCATCAAGTCCCTCCTCGGGATGATGTCCTCATGCATCCATCTTGTACCCCTTTGCATACTTCGGATGCGTCCGCTTCAGGAGTTCCTTGTAATGCTCACCTGACTCCCACGGAGGCGCTGGCCTGGTTGGCGCTGTTGTGACCTCTTCTAAGGTGATGTGCAGGGTTCGGAAGACGGACTGGACCGGGCCCCCAAATCTGGCTTGTCTGGCTCGCAGAAGTATCCTTCTGTAGGCGAAAATAAGGGATTAACTGTCTGCGGGGTAATGCAATCGGCCTCCCACTTTCCCCTCTCACCCTCCTCGAAACCCTTCTGTGATTCCTCATAGCGTCTCACCTTAGGGTCTGGAAGGACGAGCTCTCCATCCTGTTTCTGATGCAAGGGCGCGTTGGTATCCAGTTACTTCACTGGATTTTCGGATTGGTGAGAACCAAACTTGCTTGGCTTCAAGGTAAGTTTTTTGATAAGAGGTTCCCCTTGTGTCCATGCATTAATGTACTAATGCTAGTGTCTTTTTCCCCATAGGGGCCGGGGTACGGAATGCTGGGGAACAGGCACCGACCCGAGATGAGAAGTGAAATCCTTGTAGAAATCAGGTAAGTCTTTAATGAGCTTTTTTTGGTAATGTCTTTTCATTCGCTCATTAACGCTGATGTCTCTTTTTCCCCTTAGGGGCCGGGGTCCGGAAATGCCAGGATGCGGCACAGACCCGAAATGGAGAGGGAATGAATCAACAGGTAAGTCTTAACATGGAGATTTAGCTTTCCTTATTCCCTTCTCTCTCTCACCTTTTGTTCTGGTCTTTTTCTCTCTAGGCGCTGGGGCGTGACTGCGAATCCGGATGATCGCTGCTGAACATGGAGGCGCCCTGTAAAGGTGAGTGGAATGCGGCGCTGCAGCGATCGACGCGATGAGCTTTTAAATAAAAGTCTTCCTTTTCAGGATTGTCGGCGAGGTGTCTCCAGGATGCGGTTTTAGCAGGTAAGGACTTTTCCTTCTTCTGTTCTCTTCTTCTCTTCCTTTGCAGGTGATCCAGGATGCTGGCAGGCGTGGCAGAAGTCAGGATGCAGGAGCAGACACGGTGAGCGTCCAGCTGCTAGATGCAGAACAACGCAAAGCACGTGTGGCTGTTCGGGTGGGGTTTAAATAGCCTTGGAAGAAGTTCCAGGTATGTATCCTTCCCCGACCACGCCCGGATGGTAAATTAGTCCCACAGGTAAAGTAGTTCCTTTCAGGCCTCAAGGAGGCCGGGATCCTGCAGCATGGTCTGCATCAGGTAAGTGCACCCAAGCACTCCCATAATGAGCCTGGCGCCTATGGCGCCAGGAGTGATGTCTTTTATGAGCCTGGCGCCATAGGTGCCAGGACACTGTCCAAAGGGCCCCTATATGGGGTTGCTGGATCCTTCCTTGGGGACTGGATGTCCACTTTCGGGGACGCAGGGCTTGAACCGGCTCCCCGGGAGCGGGCATTATGACAGCACTCCCGCCCCCCCAAGGCCCCTCCCAAGGTTGTTCGCTCCAGGGGTTTTGGTTTTTCTGGGAAGAGTCGGTGGAATTTCCTGACTAATCGAGGTGCATGCACATGGTCGCTGGGTTCCCACGACCTCTCCTGACGTCCGTACCCCTTCCAATCAATTAGGTAGAACAGTTTTGACCTAAACATTTTTGAGTCTAAAATGTTCTTCACTTCGAATTCGGGCTCCCCATCTATTAGAATAGGTTCTGGAGGTTTGAGTAGTCGGGTTCCAGGTAACACTGGTTTCAGAAGTGACACATGAAAAACAGGGTGAATTCGCATACTAGCTGGTAAATCAAGTTTAACAGCCACTGGGTTAATTATTGCCGTAATAGAATAAGGTCCCAGATATTTTGGTTTAAAAGTTCGAGGCCCTTTGAGTGGTAAATGTCTGGTAGCTAACCACACTTGATCCCCAATCTGATACGGAGGTGCTTCACTCCGATGTAGATCAGCATTCTCCTTGTATTTTCTCTTGGCTTGTTGTAAATGTGTAGTTGCCTCTTTAAAGGCTTGGGTAATTGTAGAATGCAGATGTTCTACTGCAGGCATTCCGAGGTTCTGAGGTGAGTCAAGGTTTGAGGTTCGAGGGTGATGCCCGAACAAAGTATAAAAAGGACTGTGGCCAGTTCCAGAGTGTACCGAATTATTATATGCGTATTCGGCTATCCAAAGAATGTCTTTCCAGTTGCTTTCAGATTGCTGTAACATACACCGTATGTACTGCTCAAGGGTCTGATTTGTCCTCTCGGTCTGACCATCGGTCTGAGGGTGGTGACTGGTCGATAATCTTACGTCGATCTGCGCCATTTGACAACATTTGCGCCAGAAGTGGGAAATGAATTGGCTTCCCCGGTCAGAGATTAGTATAGATGGGACTCCATGTAGCCGAACAATATTTTCGAGGAATTCTTTGGCTAGGACAGAAGCTGAAGGTAAACCTTTCAAAGGAATAAAGTGGGCCATTTTGGAAAACAAATCCACAATTACCAGAATAGTATTGTACCCCGAACAAGGAGGCAGGTCCGTAATAAAATCCATTGATAGGGTGTGCCAGGGTGCTGGCGGTATGTCTAGAGGTTGAAGGAGACCGGCTGGTCTATTCTTTTGACTTTTATTTTGGGCGCAAACACCACAGGACATCACAAAAGATTTAACATCTTTTCGCCAAGAGGGCCACCAAAATTGTCGTTTCACCTTTTCCTCTGTCTTGGCAATACTGGGGTGTCCCTCTATTAATGTATCATGATAACCGGAAATAACTAGTTCGTGTAATTCCTTATGTGGCAGGAATAAGCGTCCTTGGAAATAAGGTAAACCATTATCTATGGTAAAGTCTGATCCCTTTTGTATCCAATCCTGTAAGGTTGTAGGGTCCAGGAGTTGTTTCACTCTGGCTTGAATGTCTTCAAGCGTCTGTAACGAAGTCATGCCTAGAATCCTCTGTTCGGGAATTATTGGTACTGGTTCTGAGTTTGTATCAGATTCTCCCATTCCAATTCGGGATAAGGCATCTGCTTTGCCATTCTTGCAGCCAGGTCGATAGGTAATCACGAAATCAAATTCAGCGAAAAACAAAGCCCATCGGAGCTGCCGTGATGACTGAGCCTTGGCGGTTTTCAAATACTGTAAATTCCGGTGATCAGTGATCACTGCGAATTGGTGTGTCGACTGCCAAGCAGATAATGCCGCCAGGCTTTAAAAGCGGACTTAATGGCTAACAGTTCTTTGTCCGTGATTGCATAATTAACCTCGGGTGCCGAGAATTTTCTGGACCAAAATGCTACGGGATGCAGTTGGTTGGTTTCGGGATCTCTTTGGGACAGGACAGCTCCCATGGCTAGGCTGGATGCGTCAGTCTCGACGACATAAGGGAGATCTGGATGCGAGTGTTTCAATACAGGTGCGGAGGTAAACTTAGCTTTTAAATCCTGAAAGGCCTGCTCGGCTTCTTCAGACCATTCAAAACGTTTATTTTTCCTCATGAGTGCAGTAATGGGTTGTACCACGCGTGAAAATTCCGGGATAAACCTGCGATAGAAATTGGCAAAGCCGAGCATGCTTTGAACCCCTTTTACAGAGCTAGGTGATGGCCATTTGAGGATGGCATCCACTTTTCTTGAGTCCATTCAGACTCCTTTGGGTGTCAGGATGAAACCTAGAAACTCGACTTCTGTGGTATGGAAAACACATTTCTCCAATTTAGCAAATAGTTTGTGTTGGCGCAGTTTTTCAAGTACTGCCCTGACGTGTTTTCTGTGATCAGATTCCGAAGAGGAGTACACTAGAATGTCATCGATATATACGACAACACAAACATCGATGAGTTCCCGAAGGACATCATTCATGAAGTATTGGAAGGCAGCTGGCGCGTTACACAATCCGAAAGGCATCACCTGGTACTCGAATAATCCATATTTAGTACGGAAGGCAGTTTTCCATTCGTCGCCTTCTTTAACTTGTACCAGATGATAAGCCCCCCGGAGATCTAACTTGGTGTATATGCAAGCGTCCTTCACCTGGTCAAGGAGTTCAGGGATCAGAGGATAACGGTTTTTAACCGTTATCTGGTTCAATGCGCGGTAATCGATACAAGTTCTAAGGTCCCCTTCTTTTTTGGGCACAAAGAACAAAGCTGAGGATGCCGGGGACTTTGACGGGCGAATAAAACCATTAGCTAGGTATTGATCCAAATATTGTCTCAAATGCAGATTCTCAGGTTCGGTAAGGGCATAAATCCCCTGCTACAAGGGGGTTGTGCACCGGGCACCAGATCGATTTGGCAATCGTACGATCTGTGAGGAGGTAACGTGTTGGCCTGTTCCTTTGGAAGACGTCCTGAAAGTCTTGGTATTCCGGAGGTAGTTGAATGGAGGCAGAGGTTACAGATGCTAGATTAATCTTCAGGTTTTCTGGGTAGCAGGTTTGTGTACAATCCAGGAAGGTTATTCTCTTAGCTCGCCAATCAATTCGAGGATTATGTGTCTCTAACCAAGGGATTCCAAGAATAACCTGAAACTGTGGAGCCTTGATTACATCAAACACAACACCCTCCCGATGGCTGTCGGGACCAATAAGAGTCACCTCAGTAGTGGAATGTGTTACCGTTCCAGAGGCAATTTCAGTTCCATCGACTGTGGTGATGACATCTTTGCTGGTTTTAGGACGGAGAGGGAGGTTAATCCTAGAGACCAATTCACGATCCACATAGTTTCCAATAGCCCCACTATCGATGTATGCCTTTATTGCATGCAACCGCTTAGGCTGTTCTGGATCTACGAGAACCATTGGCACAATGAAATGCGAGGTCTGAGAGTTAGTTTTCAAGCTCGGCAACCAGACCCCTACACTTGTCGGGCGGAGTTGTTTCCCGAAACAGAGTCTTCATGGTTTTTATCAGCGGCTCCTACCGCCTTTCGGGGCGGTTTTGCCGGGCAATCTCGTAGAAAGTGTCCAGAATTCCCACAATAAAGACATAATTTTAACTGCCGCCTCCTTTCACGTTCCTTTTGAGTTAAGGGTCCTTTAACCCCTCCAATTTGCATAGGCTCAGGGACATCAACTCCCTTGGGATTAGCATGGGTCTTGACCAACACCCGGGTCTCAAACCTGGACCGATGCGCTTTTCTGTTTTGAAGTCTGTGATCCAATTGGACCACTAAGTCTATATACTCTGTGCATTCTTGGGGCGGATTTCCAACTTGGGCCAAGACATCTGTAAGTTCTCTGCGTAGGCCTCGATAAAACAACGTGACTCTTTTATCCTCTGGCCATCCCGTTTCCACAATTAGTCTATTAAAGGTTGCAATATAGGATAGGAGGACCTGATTGCCCTGTCGCAGGGATAGAAGTTCGTCATCCAGAGCCTGCCCCTGAGAGTGTCGAGCAAATAACCTTTCCATGCTTGCTTGAAACCTTTGAAAATCACGGAGAATCGGGTCATCTTGAGTAACTGACCAATCGGCAGCGCAGCCGCTGAGATATGACATACAAAGGCTACCTTGGTCTGATCATTAGGGAAGGCCCCAGGTCTGCATAGGAAGTGCAAATGACACTGATACATGAATACGGCAAATCGTTTGTTGTCCCCCAGTAAAGCGTTCGGGTGGGGCCAGCAGCATGTTTCCAGGTAGATTAATCTGCACAGGGTTACTGGAAACCACAGGAGCGGGGTTCCCTCCGGAACTGGGTAGAGGAGTTTGCCCAGCTTGACCTTGCAAAAGCTGTCTGGCCAGGTCATCAGTTCTTTCCTTTAATATTATTAATTCCCTCCTGAGGGCATTAGTCTCTTGACGAGCGGCATGTACTTCAGCCTGTAATTCCCCCAGTAATTGGGCCAACTGATCAGTCTCAGAACTTTCCATAGCGCCTGGGTGGGAATTTGTAAGAAGTCTTCGCGTTCTGTAACGCTCACCTGACTCCCACGGAGGCGCTGGCCTGGTTCGCGCTGCTGTGACCTCTTCTAAGGTGATGCGCAGGGTTCGGAAGACGGACTGGACCGGGCCCCCAAATCTGGCTTGTCTGGCTCGCAGAAGTATCCTTCTGTAGGCGAAAATAGGGGATTAACTGTCTGCGGGGTAATGCAATCGGCCTCCCACTTTCCCCTCTCACCCTGCTCGAAACCCTTCTGTGATTCCTCGTAGCGTCTCACCCTAGGGTCTGGAAGGACGAGCTCTCCATCCTGCTTCTGATGCAGGGGCGCGTTGGTATCCAGTTACTTCACTGGATTTTCGGATTGGTGAGAACCAAACTTGCTTGGCTTCCAGGTAAGTTTTTTGATAAGAGGTTCCCCTTGTGTCCATGCATTAATGTACTAATGCTAGTGTCTTTTTCCCCATAGGGGCCGGGGTACGGAATGCCGGGGAACAGGCACCGACCCGAGATGAGAAGTGAAATCCTTGTAGAAATCAGGTAAGTCTTTAATGAGCTTTTTTTGGTAATGTCTTTTCATTCGCTCATTAACGCTGATGTCTCTTTTTCCCCTTAGGGGCTGGGGTCCGGAAATGCCAGGATGCGGCGCGGACCCGAAATGGAGAGGGAATGAATCAACAGGTAAGTCTTAACATGGCGATTTAGCTTTCCTTATTCCCTTCTCTCTCTCACCTTTTGTTCTGGTCTTTTTCTCCCTAGGCGCTGGGGCGTGACTGCGAATCCGGATGATCGCTGCTGAACATGGAGGCGCCCTGTAAAGGTGAGTGGAATGCGGCGCTGCAGCGATCGACAAGATGAGCTTTTAAATAAAAGTCTTCCTTTTCAGGATTGTCGGCAAGGTGTCTCCAGGATGCAGTTTTAGTAGGTAAAGACTTTTCCTTCTTCTGTTCTCTTCTTCTCTTCCTTTGCAGGTGATCCAGGATGCTGGCAGGCGTGGCAGAAGTCAGGATGCAGCAGCAGACACGGTGAGCGTCCAGCTGCTAGATGCAGAACAACGCGAAGCACGTGTGGCTGTTCGGGTGGGGTTTAAATAGCCTTGGAAGAAGTTCCAGGTATGTATCCTTCCTCCAATCAGGTATGTATCCTTCCCTGACCACGCCCGGATGGTAAATTAGTCCCACAGGTAAAGTAGTTCCTTTCAGGCCTCAAGGAGGCCGGGATCCTGCAGCATGGTCTGCATCAGGTAAGTGCACCCAAGCACTCCCATGATGAGCCTGGCGCCTATGGCGCCAGGACTGATGTCTTTTATGAGCCTGGCGCCATAGGCGCCAGGACACTGTCCAAAGGGCCCCTATATGGGGTTGCTGGGTCCTTCCTTGGGGACTGGATGTTCGCTTTCGGGGACGCAGGGCTTGAACCGGCTCCCCGGGAGCGGGCATCATGACAGCCCTCGACGCCCGCTGGTTTCAGGCGACGGGCTGCTTTGAGGACAGGATCCCTCTCGACGAGGAGTTCGGTCGGGCGATCCTATGGTGGGGTACCCGTGCTCACCTCACTACAGGCACGGACTTTCAAACCCTGGCGTTTCAGGAGACGGTGACGACGGACGCCTCTCTGGTGCGTTGGGGGCCCACACCGGAGATCTCCACGCAAGAGGCCTTTGGCTCCCGGAGGAGAGGTCTCTCTACATCAACATTCTGGAGCTCCGAGCAGTGTTCTGGGCGCTCTGGGTGCTCAAGTCGTTCCTTCCGTCCCTCAAGGACAAAGTGGTGAGGATCTTCACCGACAACACCACCACAATGTTCTACTTACGGAAGCAGGGGGGCACCAGATCCCCAGCCCTATCGAAGGATGCCCAGGATCTGTGGCACTGGGCCGTCACCCAGGGGATGTTTCTGGTTCCCTTCCACTTGGCAGGAATAAAAAACACCATCGCCGACTCACTCAGCAGGGAGCTGCGCTCGTGCCACGAGTGGGAACTACGTCAGGACCAGGTGGATCGGCCCTTTCAACGATGGGGCAAACCCCGGATGGCCTTTTCGCGACGGCGACGAACTCCAAGTGCCAGAGGTTCGCCAGCAGGTTCCCGCAGCCGAGGAGCTTGGGCGATGCTTTCTCGTTCCCCTGGGACGGCCTGTTTCTATACGCGTTCCCTCCGTTGCCGTTGCTGCTCCGCCTCATCAACCAGCTCAAGAAGTCCAGGTGCAGAATGATCCTTGTCGCACCGGTGTGGCCGAGGCAGATCTGGTTCCCGGACCTTCTGGACTTGTCAACGTACCCACCAGTCAAGCTGCCGGCGGACGCGGATCTTCTCTCCAGAGAAGGGGGCGCCATTCTCCATCACGACCCACAGTCGCTGAACTTGCAGGCCAGGCTACTGCAGCACTAGAGTTTGGAGGGTACGATATCCTGGCTGACTGCAGAGAGGTTCTTGCAAAAGCCAGGGCGTCCTCAACTCTCAAGTGTTGCGGTCATAAGTGGAAGAGGTTCTCTGTCTGGTGCCGTGCACAGAAGATTAACCCTCTGCGGATTACGGCCCCTCAATTACTGCCATACCTACTGTCGCTGGCCAAAGCTGGACTGGCTCACGCCTCCATCAAAATACATCTGGCTGCCATCTCCCGATATACCAGGACTACGGGACGGGCGTCCTTGTGGTCTTACCGCCTGGTGAAGGAATTTATGAAGGGACTATTCCGATTGTTCCCGCCGGTGAAGGCTCCTGCCCCGGCGTGGGAGCTTAATGTGGTGCTGACCAGGCTCATGGGGGCCCCATTCGAGCCTATGCATTCGGCGCCTATGAAGTTCCTGTCATGGAAGACAGAATTCCTTGTGGCCATCCCCTCCGCACGACGAGTGGGAGAGATCCAGGCCCTATCTTGCAAGCCTCCGTACTTGACTTTTCATGGCACGCGGGTGGTGCTGAGGACGCACCCCTCCTTCATGCCCACGGTGCCATCGGACTTCCACCTCAATGAGCCCTTGGTGTTACCAGTTTTCTTCCCGTCGCCTTCGACGCCGGCCGAGAGGACTTTGCACTCACTGGATGTAGCTAGAGCGCTGAAGTTCTACGTGGACTGCACGAAGAGTTTTTGGAAGACGTCACAACTGTTTGTGAACTTTGGGTCTGTGAATCAAGGGAAGTCTCTCTCGAAGACTTCCATTTCCAGATGGCTCTCCGGCTGCATCATGCACTGTCACCAGTTGGCAAACCGACCGCTGCCCGGCCGTCCGAAAGCCCATTTGACCAGAGCGATTGCTGCTACTACGGCGTTCCTTTCTGGTGTGCCCCTGCTGGACATCTGCAGGGCTGCTACGTGGAGGTCGACGCACACCTTCACAAGATTCTACTGCGTCGATCGGGACTCCAGGGAGGAGTCCAGGGTCGGCCAAGCAGTGCTGCGCAACCTGTTCGCCTAAGGTGAGCCTGGTGAGGAGGTAAAAATTGCTTAATGTTGAGTTTTGGATGTAATGCTTAATGTTGAGCCTTTGCCACCTCCCGTGGTTGTGCATGTGTATACTGCTATGTATTCTTTTATTCATGAGCATGTGAGTCCATGCCAGACCCCATGCTGGAGAAGGAACAAGTTACTTACCTGTAACTGTTGTTCTCCAGCATGGGTCTGGCATGGATTCACATGCGAACCCTCCCACATACCCCTCTGCGGCTCTTCACTTGGTCATACTGCCACTTGGCGTGCTACCAAATCTGAGGATGGCTGCCAGAGGCGGGGCTTAGGGAGAGGGCAGTCATTGGCTGGGGGCAGTATGACCCAGAGATCAGTGATTGGTTACTACTAAGAAAGACAGGTCAGAAATGAAACTGATACTGATTTTTTCTTTACCGAGGATTCCCAGCCTGACGACGGGGAATATTCATGAGCATGTGAATCCATGCCAGACCCATGCGGGAGAACAACAGTTACAGGTAAGTAACTTGTGCCTTCTCTCACCCCTTCCCCCCTGCCGTCTCTTGCCATACTCTTGTCTCGGCCTCCATCCATTTCTTGAGATCCTGACACCAGACATGTGCTGATGGTCTCATGTGCTCTTTCCAGCTTATTGCTATTCTGGGTTTGGCTAATATATGCACTATGGGCCTCATTCCGAGGTTGGCGGTAATGGGTTAACGGCACCGGTAGTGGTGCTGGTGCCGTTAACCCCTTATCACCGCATTACGAGGTCCTTTAGCGGATCCCGCTAAGGGCGGCTGGTTTTACCAGGAGCCCTTAGTGAGAGTCGCTAAAGGACCAGCATGCTAATAACGGGCCCGTTATTAGCATGCTCCCCATTCCCATTGAGCCCTATGGGGGCTCGAATGGGAATGGGGAGGTACCGGGTCCGGGTTCCTTGAATGAGGAATTACCGGATCCTCCAAGGTTGGAATGGCCCGGTAATTCCTCATTCGAGGAACTTGGACCCGGTATGCGGTAAGGGTTAGCCATGGTGCTATTTGCACCATGGCTACCTCCAACCTTGTAATGACCCCTTAAGTCTTTGAGTTTGCTTACATGTTTAGCTTTGTGAGGCCCAGAGAACCCCCGCCCCCCCAGCAGGCACGCCCATGGGGTACCCACATCTAGGTTGATCTCCGCTTCTGCCATGATTCGGGCCAACTCCCTCCAAAAACCTCCTATTTCCGGTGTTGTGGAGAATTCTCTGTTTAGGCTGAATTTCCTAACCTAGTGAGTCCCCCAGCAGCTTTGCTGGATTTCTGGAGTTTGTTTTTTTTCTCCTGCCAAGAGTGAGACTCTTTTCCTCCCACTCTTGGACATGATTTGTGGTGTTCCTATGAATGTTATTTGTTTTATGGGCTATGGGGTCCTTTACTCCATAGGGTCTCGTGTGTTTTTACTATGTGTGTTACACAGCACCCTACGTGCAGTAACACAGGGGTGTCCTAGGTGACCCCCACCATAGACTCCATACCCTGGGACTGACTTCTGTCTACCAGGGCACGTAAAGTCACCATTGGCTTTACTAGTCCCAAATTTACTAACAGAACCAGTACCAACCATCATATTGTGGACGTACTGGTAGGGGCAATTCGATTGCCCCTGGGTCTGTTGTTCGAGGGGGCGCTGTCCCGTCCCCCCTCGTCGAGTTTTGGCTGGTGGCAGTGGATACTACTTGTTATATTCAACCGTGAATATTCCTCTATGGGATTTTCCCATTGTTCGAGGCTAATACTTTTTCACATTAGTCTCTAGCATACCGCCGGTTTATTTATTTAATATTAATTCACCGGTTGGTATTTTCTGCCAAAACTCGGTTTGAAAATGGCGTTTGTGTTCGCCTCTGTAACTCTAACCCAAAGGTCGAGCCCTTTTTTCCACTTTTTGGCGGGCTTCTCCACAGAAGCCTCCAAAAGTGGTGCCACTCTGTCTGGGTACCACAGGGGGTGTGGGAGGGGGTTTAGGCACCCTGGACCGAGTTACCTTGGTAACTCAGGTCACACTCTTGTGTGATTGGCCCAAGTGGTGAGCCAGCCGGCTCACCACCTAGCATGTTTGAGTGACAGCTAGGCTGAGTGAATGGGGGTTTTCTGCATAAAAGCAGGGCTTTGGGGGCTGGAACTTCAGAAGTTGCCACAGGACCTGAAAATCCGAAGAGGGAGAAGCTGAGCCTACCTGCTACGACGACAGCACCGGTGGAGCCCTGTTGGATCGACTCACCACTGCCCAACGACAGAGGAGATCTCCCTGCTGGAGAGTCTTCTTCCCTTGACTGGTGGGCACAACCAGTTTGCTTTCTTCTTCGCATCCCCGGACGACTCGTGGTCGAATTGCCCGTGCTCTGCACCACGGCAGCCAGATAGCCACTTGCCCCCGGACCGCGAATAAAAGGACCGCTCCTTTTCATTGAGAAACTCTGCAGCTGGTCTCTGCCCTGGTAGTGCAACGGACTCCTGTTCCCTCTACGTCGAGATCCTCTCTTCCTCTGGACGAAGCACCGCCTTGCATCCACTACCAGGAACAACTGCCCCCACTGGAGCATTCTCACCATTTCAAGGTACCGTGTCTGCCAGGCCTCCCTTTCTAAAGATTGCTACAAGGTAATAATAACCCCTTAACCTTCTGGACTGGGCTGGCCGCCTTGACCATCTAACTGGTCTTTCTTTGGTCCAATTCTTTTTTGAACCTGTTACGAGACTTTTTTGCACCTTGAACCGTGTGACCTTGGACACATTTCGACCGGAGCCTCTTAAAGTGGGTCTGGCCCTCTGAACTTTGACTTTACGGTTTTAACCTGCCTTTTCTCTCTTACTGTGTTCTGTCGAAAGTGTTGGGATCTGTTCTATCTTTGCCGTGCCTTTTCTCTCCCTTTTTAATCTGTTTGAGTAGAGTGTCATCTTAGTTAAGTGCTCACCGCTGTCTGGAAATAAGTGTTGCCTTTTCTAAGACTTGTCTATCATTCATTGAAGGGAGTGTATATCTTTTGGTGATCGTGTTTCTGAACTGTTTAAACAAAGTGCCAGTGTGTTTATCTAGATGTGTTTAAATAAATAATTTTCTGATGTTTGTTAATCTGCTTAGAATCACATGCTGTGCATAGGTCCGACATCCAGTGGTCACTGCGGAGTATTGCATTTTGTTTTTCGTAGTCGAAAAGGGACGTCGACAAGGCGTGTCTGAAATGCTATCCCTATAGTGACGTGCGTTGTACCCACAATCCCTCACGCGTCGAGGTCCCTCAGATTGTTTTTTTCCGCCCAGCTACTGGTCGCCTTTACGCGGAGCTCCTCGAGAGACATTGCAGATTTCATCTCCTCGACCTTTGGTCGTTTTCCTATTTAATATATAACACATCGCTCCCTCCCTCGACGCAGTTTTGAAGCTGTCTCCGCCGAGCAAGATCTTCGACGGAGGGGACGAGCGGAGGAGATCCTTCGGCGTTGCCGAACACGTGGCCTGGCCTCGCAGGCCAAATACAGTAGGGAGAGTGGGGTTGTGGGACATCTCTGGTTCTTTTCTGAGAATGCCTTTCCTTTTCCCCTTCCTTTCCCTTAGGGTCGTTATCACGATTTATTGCCTCGGCTATGGAGAGGACACCCTTTAGGTTTTGCCCGCTTTGCAAGGGCAAGTTTACTTGGAAGGACAAGCATTCACGGTGTAACCGCTGCTTGCCCCTCGATCACAAAGAGGAGGGTTGCACGGCTTGTCGGCTTCTTAAGCCAAAGACTCTAAAAGACCGTAGGGTCAAGAGGTGGGCGGCCTACGCTATGTCGAAGGCCGATTCTTCACCCGCCGCTGCTACCACCGACAGTGACGGGGAACGTGATAACACAACCTCTGCTACGGAAGTCGTAGACCCCTCTAAAGAGCGCTTGCGCTCTTCGTCGTCTGTCCCCGGCCCCGACGGGCTCGGCTCACGCCCTGCTTATGCGGATGAACACTCCGGCGACACTGACGGACACAATACCACACATAAGCACACAACCCATGGCTCTTCTTCGTCGAAGACAAAGAAAGCATCAGCGCCTAAGGAGACGCAGGTTCCACCAGCGGCCTCCTCGGACCGTTAAGGTTCGAAGCCCCTCTCGCAGCCGCGACCAGCGACTGGGCTTTCGGCAAATAAGGGCGCCGCCCCCAAACCATCGACCGGCGAGCACCAACAGAGAGCGCACGCCGCCGTAGAACGATCGACGCCCGTAACGTCGAAACCACAGCCCTCCGCTGACAAACGAGTCACAGAGAGCTTGGCGAGGATCGTTGTAGCCAACGCCCAGAAGCGAACGCCGAAAGACACGTCGAGCGCTACGCAAAGGTCGAAAGACACGCCGAAAAAGCCGGAAGAAAGACAGGGACTACCCCCTTCAGTCGGGGGGACCCCCAGCACACCGGAAGGCTTTTCGGAAGGCGACGGGACACTTTCCTCGACGTTGTGGGAGAGGTCGTGCCGTTTTCAGCTAGATGACACTAATTTTCCCCCGCTAGACCGCTCAGGGGTACCCCATGAAACCATGGAAAGGCTCTATCTCTGCATGGAGAGAATGGAGAGGTTTATGAAGACCCAGAACCCTCCTACTCCCAAGAGAACAAGAGAAGGGCCTCAGGGGGACCCCAGGGCCAAATATCCGAGACTATTCAATCCCCCCAGCAGGACAACAGCCTCAGATTTCCATAATGTGTATGACCTCACTGGTGAGGAACAATACTTGGAGGAGGAGGATGAATTTGTGGACGATGAAGTGGGACAGAACCAGGAGGAAGGTCTGGAAGACAGCCCAGACATGGTAGGAGAAGGCTTCGGTGAAAATCCTGAAGAAGGACCTTCTCATCCCTGGCAATCCCCATCAGTATATTCGGACACTGATGTCCTGAACCAAAATCCTCCTGACAATTCACCTGTTAGAAACACGTCTCCCATTGACGATCAGCCCACATTTAATGCCCTGTTGCGCAGAGCAGCAGCACATTTCGAACTGGACACTGGGGAGATCTCTCCTGAAATAGACTTTGTGGAAAGAGTAATTAAGGAGAAACCCCCGGTCAGCCAGACCATTCCCCTCCTCGCTTCAGTGAAGAGAAGAATCATCCCTTCGCTATCCACACCCGCACTAATCAGAGGAGTTAATCCAAGAATTGAAAAACATTTCACTCCTTCACCCTCAGACCCGCTGTACATCAGGGGACATTCCATTTCGGATTCCCTTGTAGTAACTAATACAAGGAAGAGGGCAGGGGTGCCGCTGTCCACCAGCGAGGCACCACCGGACAAGGAGGGCAAGAGGTTATATGCCCTTGCAAAGAGAGTCACATCCTCGGCTGCCTTTTCGGCAAGAATTGCGAACAACAATTCTTTGCTAGCTAGCTACGCGGACGCGCAGTGGGCCAAACTGCGTAAAGACGCCGAAGAAGCGCCGGAACCACTACGTACACGCCTGCTATCAACTATTGGCGAAGGAACCCAGGTCAACCAGATTATTGTAAAGAACTCTCTGGATGCTGCAGAGACAGCGGGACGTTCCCTGGTTCAGGGAATGCTCCTAAAACGCCATGTATGGCTGCGCAACTCAGGGTTCAAACCGGAGACACAGGCGTCTTTAATAAATAAACCTGTTGAAGACTCAAACCTCTTGGGGAAAGCGGTGGATGAGGCTCTGGAGATGGCTAAAAAAGAGTTCGATACTATCAAAACTCTTGACCAGATCTCTAAGCCCACTACCAGACGCGGCTATGGCAACAAACGCTTTTTTCGTGGCCCCTCCCATGCAACACCGGTCGGGGGCCGGATAACATCCTTTCTTCCAGCATGGGAGGGAATAACGTCAGACTGCTGGGTACTTTCCACCGTAGCCCACGGATACTGCATCGAATTCAACAGTTCCCCCAACATACAGACCCCCTAGGGGACGACGCATGACACCGGAACACCTTGCCATCCTTCTCCAAGAAGTACAACAACTGCTGGAAAAAGGAGCCATAGAGGTCGTGCCTCTATCTTAGGTAACCGAAGGTATTTATTCAGTGTACTTCCTTGTACCCAAAAAGGATCTAACCATGCGCCCTGTATTAGATCTGCGCCCAGCGAACAAGTTTATCAAACCCCAGAAGTTTCGTATGGTGACCTTACAGGAAGTAATCCCACTGCTATCACAGGGAGATTACATGACAACATTGGACATGAAAGATGCATACTTTCATATTTTAATGTTGCCAGCGCACAGAAGATATCTCAGGTTCATGATAGAGGGCAAACACTACCAGTTCAGAGTGCTACCCTTCGGCATAGCATCAGCACCAAGGGTATTCACGAAGGTACTGGCAGTGGCAGCGGCCCACCTGCGCAGGTTGTCCATCCCAGTTTACCCTTACCTTGACGACTGGCTCATAACAGGGGATTCTTACGAAACATGCTTCTCCAATACCCAAAAGACTGTAGACCTTTTGTTCCAGTTGGGCTTCTCCATCAACGAAAAGAAGTCCAGCCTAGACCCCAGCCAAATCAAACAATTCCTAGGGGCTCTAATTCAAACAAAGGACGGCCTCGTCTTCCCCTCCAACGAGAGGGTCCAAAACATGCTGTTTCAGATCCCTCAATATGTGACCGGTCGAGAGGTGACGGTACGCAAAGCAATGCGCTTGCTAGGCATGATGGCGTCGTGTATTTATTTGGTACCTCACGCGCGCCTGCGCATGCGCCCTATGCAAGAGTGGCTCAACAGCCAGTGGTGTCAGGCCAGTGGACTATGGGACGATCTAGTGGTGGTCTCGCAGGCCTTGGTTCTCTTGCTACGGTGGTGGACAAAGGAAAACCTGGAAAGAGGGAAACCCTTTGCCACACCCGCGGCGGAAGCCACTCTGACCACAGACGCATCCCTCACAGGATGGGGGGCTCACTTATCCCATCAGACTGCTCACGGAGTGTGGACTCCGAACGTAGCATCCAAACACATAAATCTACTGGAGCTACTAGCTGTGTTCAAGGCGCTAAAAGCCTTCCAGGAACACCTACAAGGCAAGACTGTGTTGGTCCTTACAGACAGCACCACAGCCATGTACTACATCAACAAGCAGGGGGGCACCCACTCTCCAGAACTGTCCAAACTGGCCCAAAATATATGGAAGTGGGCTCTCAAACAAAACATGTTCCTACTGTCACAACATGTACCAGGGGAACTCAATCTGCTGGCAGACAAACTCAGCAGAGATTTCCCCCTGCCCGAAGAGTACGAATGGCGACTGCACGAAGACATCGTCTTCGACGTCTTCACACAATGGGGATTCCCAGAAATAGACCTATTCGCAACCCTGGAGAACTCACAATGCCTAAGTTACGCCTCCAGGTACCCCCAGAACCAATCCAAGGGGAACGGTCTGTCGATGCAATGGTCAGGGAAATTTGTTTACGCTTTTCCCCCCCGACTCCCCTTCTCAGCAAGGTGGTGCACAAGATGCACCAGGAACAAGTGACCATGATACTGGTGGCCCCAATGTGGGCCCGACAGCCATGGTTCGCTCACTTGATGGAGATGTCTCTATCTCCCCCAGTGAAACTCCCCTGCCCGTACAACATGCTATCACAAGACAAGGGCAGGACTCTGCATCCATACCCCCAGAACATGAACTTAGCAGCTTGGCTCCTGAGATCATAGAATTCGGACATCTACAGCTCCCGCAGAGATGCATGGACATCCTCAGGGAAGCCAGAAAACCTAACACTCGCCACTGCTATTCTAGGAAGTGGAAGAGATTTGTCATCTGGTGCAGAGGAAAAAGCATCAACCCGATTGACTGCTCTCCCACACATATTGTTCTATACCTGACCCACTTATTGGATTCAGGTCTAGTGTTCAATTCCATTAAAGTCCACCTAGCGGCACTTTCTGCATACACCACTTCCCAACTCAAGGTGTCGTGGTGGAAGATCCCTGTTATAAAGGCCTTCATGGAGGGAATAAAGAGAATACACCCCCCGATAGCTGACCCAGCTCCCGGATGGGACCTTAACGTGGTACTTACCAGACTCATGGGCTCACCTTTCGAACCCATGCACAAAGCATCTCTTAAAGACCTCACTCTTAAGACTGCTTTTTTAATAGCTATCACCTCCATCAGGAGAGTAAGTGAACTACAGGCTCTTTCTGTTCTAGACCCCTTCGTTACAGTTCAGAGATAAGGTGGTTCTACGCACGCACCCAAGGTTTGCTCCGAAATTCATCTCGAAATTCCACGTAAACCAGTCTATAGAACTGCCAACGTTCTTTCAGAATCCTTCCAACTTGGGAGAAAAAACTCTGCACACACTAGATGTGCGCAGAGCGGTCATGTTCTACATGGAAAGAACCAGACCACTGAGGAAGACTAATCAGTTCTTCGTCTCGGTGGCAGCAGGAAGAGAAGGGGATGCAGTTTCAAAGTCCACTATTTGTAGATGGATTGTTCAATGCATCACTCTCTGCTATACTCTTGCTAAGAGAGAACTGCCCTTTAAGCCAAGAGCACACTCTACTCGAGGCACGGGGGCGTCCATAGCATTCATTGCAAATGTTCCTCTTGAGTCCATCTGCAAAGCGGCTACCTGGAGTTCTGTGCACACCTTTACAAAACACTACTGTCTAGATGCACACTCGAGATCTGACTCCCAGGTGGGACAGGCAGTATTAAGACATCTTTTCTCTACTGTTCCTTCTCATAACCCACCGCCAACTCCGGGTACTGCTCGCTAGTCTATGCACAGCATGTGATTCTAAGCAGATTAACAAACATCAGAAGACAATGCATTACTTACCGTAAAAGCATTTCTGATGGTTGTATCTGCTTAGATTCACATGCGCCCACCCTTCCTCCCCGCTCGGATGGAAGGAACATAGACTTCCTTTTATATCTCTCTTTTCTGTACTCACTCACGTCTAGAAGGCTCCCTCAGGGCAGAAAAATACAAACAGAGGGACCTCGACGCGTGAGGGCTTGTGGGTACAACGCACGTCACTATAGGGATAGTATTTCAGTCACGCCTTGTCGACGTCCCTTTTCGACTACGAAAAACAAAATGCAATACTCCGCAGTGACCACTGGATGTCGGACCTATGCACAGCATGTGAATCTAAGCAGATACAACCATCAGAAATGCTTTTACGGTAAGTAATACATTGTCATATATCGTTTTACACCAAGCTCTGGTCCGTGTTTGCTTGTTCAACTGTGTTCTGTTGACCTATTGTGAATACTCTGTATACTGCCTAACTCTTCTTGAGAGAAGCCTGACTGCTCACCCACAGCTACCAGGTAAATCTGCGTGGTGCAGACTGCTACCAATTGGGTTTACTGCTAACTCCTGTAGACTTAAACTTTTTGCAGTGGTCCCAGAGGGAACTGCACAGGTTTCTGCCTAACATCCGGGCATGACCAAAACATGTGTACCATTCCTGTATCCACTTCCTCACATTTTGGACATGTCTTTATACCGGCGTGATTAAGCTTTTCTTAGGGGTCATGTATGTTCTGTGAGTTACATACAACTGTATTTGTTGCAATCACGCATTTCCTGATACTTTTTTATGGTATCCCTGTGCTCTGATCCATAGCCCATCCTCCATTGATTCCTCCTCCTCCCAGTTCAATCTCGTCTGGAACACCTCCTTCCCAATCTTAGACATCAGCAACTCATGTATGCGGGAGACCTCATCACCCTCCTCAGATACATCATAAAATGTTTCTATCATTGCATCTGTCTGTTGGGCCAGCACCGCCTCGGGCCACATGTCCTTTACAATCCACACAAGCCTAGAATATGTGATATACTGTCCCTGATGTAATCCTGTGTCCTCCATCAATCTGCCAAACTCCTTGACCTTCCCATCCAGCAAGACATCTCCCATCGTCGGCACTCAGCAGCTTAGGTCTAATGTATGTTCCTTCAATAGCCACCTCGCTAACATATTGAAGCTGGCTGGCCAGATAGTATACTTCAAAGTTTGGCAATCTAATGCCTCCTTGCTCATATGAATTTTGTTGTTTCCACAATGCTATTCTATTCCTTGAATTATGCTAGATGAAACCTCTGCATATGCTCTGCAGTTTCGAGAAGAATCGTTTGGGTATTGCATGTGGGATGTTTGCAAAGTAGTGTAATAGCCGGGGCAGCACCACCATCTTTAATAATGCTGCTCTGCCCAACATAGTCAAAGGTAGTTTAACCCAGAATGCCATGCTTTTTTCAATTTTCGCCACCGCCTTTACAGTATTTTGCCTATGTTCCTCCTTAGTATTGTGATATACATCTATACCCAGATATCTAAACGTCTATTTCCCACTTTATCGGTAGATTGTGTTTAGGCGTTCCCACATAACCTCCCCAGGGGGAATATATTTGACTTTTGTGGGTTAACTGTGTATCGTGCCATTACCTCCAGAATGTATTGTAGGTTCTCTTCTGGGTATTGCAGGTACAACAGCATATCATCTGCATATAGGGATATTAAGTGTTATCCTCCTTTAGTGCTGATTCCCACTTCCCCATATTGCTGCCTCAGATACGCGGCTAATGGTTCCAATGGTAGGATAAAAAACATAGGGAACCATGGGCATCCCGGTCTAGTGCCCTTACCTAGCTGCCATTGTTCTGAAATGCTAGAGCCCGTTCTGACACGTGCCACCGGCTCACTATATAATAACCGCACCCATCTCAGGTATGTGGGCCCAATCCTGCATACTTCCAGAACCGCCAGTAGCTAGGGCCATTTGACTGAGTCGAACACTTTCACCGTGTCGAGTGAGATTATTGCTGCCTCTTGTAATCTCCCTTGGGTATGGTCTATGACATGGAGTCTCCGCAAATTGTCTGCTATATTCCTTCATGGAACGTAACCCGTTTGGTCTGAGTGTATACGTTTTCTTATGACTGGTCTTAACCTTTTAGCCATCACTGCCGGCAGAATCTTACTGTCCTGATTGAGCAGTGAAAGCGGTCTGTAGGACCCACATTCCGTATCTGGTTTGTTGGATTTGAGGAGCGGAATGATAATCGCCTCTCGTAAAGTCTCGGGCAGTGTGCCTGTACTAAGCACCTCATTGAGCATCGCTAACATTCGGGGGAGTATTTCCGTCTTGTAAGTTTTATAAAATTCGCTGGGGAGTCCATCTGTGCCTGGGGCCTTGCTGGAGGGCAACAGCTTCATCACTTGCTCTAGTTCATCTGCCGTTATTGGGACCTCTATGCTCTCCCTTTCTACTTCCTTGAGTTTGGGAGTGTGATCTCTGTTAATGTTTCCTGTAGGTCTATCTTCCTCATCACTGGAGTCTGCGTACAGTCTCTTATAGTATTCCAAAAAGCATTTGTTTACTCCTTCCTGGGTTTCTCATAACTGTCCATCTATTCCCTGCATTGCTCTAATAGCCTGCCTAGGTGTCTCGCTTTTGTATAACCAGGCTTGTATCTACCTGGTTGGTCGCCTTCAGCATCTCGACATATTTCCTATAGCTCAGGTGGCCTGGCCTCTCCCAGTGGTCTATGCATTCTTGTTGTAGCTGGGTTATGATCTTGTCTTCCTCTGGGGATCTCGTGCCCTCCCACATCATTGTTTCTAATTTCTGTTCTGCGTTTTGTAGTTCGCGTGTTATGCCTCACTGCAACCCCTTTGATTGCTGCTCCACGCATTACTACCTTAAATGCCTCCCATAATCTCCCAGCCTAGTCTACACTGCCTGTGTTGTATTTAAAATACTCTACTATCTCGGTCCTCAGGTCCTCCCTGAATGCCGTATCTTTTAATGATTCCGCCCTGAGTCTCCATGTCAGGATTCTGGCTCTGGGTGGCCAGATTTGCCATGTTACTACCAGCGGGGCGTGGTCTGAAAGGACCATGGCCTTCTATTCTGCTTGTGTCACTATGTTTATTAAATCGGTTCCCATGAATATATAATCCAGCCTTGTGTACAGATTCTGTGGGGCGGAATAATGTGAATATTCTCTATCTTGTGGGTGGCCCATCCTTCATACGTTTGTCATCCAAAAAGCTTGTAACTGAGTGTTCAGGGCTTTCGCTGCTGGGGTCGGATGGGTCACCTTTTTGTCCGGCCTATTTATCCCTGGGTATAGGGTACAATTAAAGTCCCCCCCACACCACTGCTCTATCAGCATAAGGACTTCTCTTGGTATATAGAGTTCTAAAGTAAGCTGCAGTATCTTGATTTGGGGCATACGCATTGATAATACACACTTATTTATTTTGTACCAGCCCCCTTATCAATACCATCCTTGTCTATGGTGGACTGTAGTAGCTTAAACGGGACATGAGACGCTATCCACATTATGACTCCCCTATTATACGATGAATAAGGTGCCCCCAGGGTTGTCCCTTTCCATTTCTTTACTATCGCATCCTGCTTTTCATTGGTCAGGTGTGTTTCTTGCAACAATGCTATATCTATTTTCTGTCGCTTTAGGTACATCATAACCCTGTTTCATTTAATATAATTATTTATCCCTGTCGCATTCCAGGTTGCTATCCTTATTTCACCCATCTTAACTAGTATTTAACTCCTCCCTCCTCTTCCCACTTTCTGATGTGTGTTTGTAGGCCTTTCCCCCTGTAACTCCGCCTCCGCTCCCTCCTTCCAAAATAACCCCAACAATTACCCAGCTCCATATCTGAATCTCAGGCATCCCTGCTTCTCCCTCTTTTCTTGGCAACGTGCCAGTGCTTCGAGCGCAGCATGTGGGTACGGTGCTACCAGTATCCCTACTAACTAACCTACTGGGGGTAAGAATGTTTCCTGCGCTGCCCGTTCTTACGCAGCATGCTTTGCTACCGCATTTCGTTCATAGTCATAGGTCTCAGGGCATGCTTATCTAATAGTCCAAGTGTCTCTTTGGCCCCCTCTTACGTTACTCCCTACCCTACCCCAAGTTATATTTTAGGATCCCTATCAACGTATCACTTATCACTTTCCATGTCCTTCCGTTTCTGCTGCTCTGCCAGCATATTTTGAGCATCCAGCCAGCTGTTGACATCCTCTGGGGTTTCAAAAAGAAGGCCCGGTCCTTGTACAGTACCTTCATTTCAAAGGGATTGTGCCCTCCGACGTATTCCACATCTGTGACAGTAATCACCACAGCTGTGCTGCTGCGGAAAATGTTCGGCGTCTGTGTCCTGTGTTGATGACATCGATACGCCCTTCGAGGACCTCCTCCGACGGCCAACGTCACCAGATGTTATTTGTAGGACGCACGGTGCCCGTAGCCTCAGTTCAGTTTTTTCCGCGAACGTGTCTGCTTCAGAATCTCAGCACGCCTCGGTTCTTCTACCTGTTGAATAGTTCTTGGTTTCTTGTTCGAATTATGTCTTCTTCTACCCCGAGGTCGGGCTTCAAGAAGTGCTGCGGCTGCGGTTCCAAGATGTCGCTTACGAACCCGCACAACGTCTGCCTGTGGTGCCTCGGCGAGGACCATGCTACCAATGACTGTGACGAATGCCAGTCTTTAACGTCAAAGGCCTTGCGGAAGCGGAAGAAGCTTTCTGTAGGTAGGGTTTCCAAACCCTGTAAATCGAAATCCGCTGGGCTTTCGACCGACTATTCGAGGGGCGACTCTCCGCGTCGGTGTAAGTCCAGGGGGTCTCGGTCCCGGAGTAGTTCCCGCCATTCCTCTGCCTCTTCTAGGCACACGCGGAAGAGCCGTCACCAGTCGCCTTCCTCGTCCTCATCAGAGGACTCCGCCAGACTGGGGGTAGCTTGTCCCAACAAGCATTCATCTCCGGCGGAATGTGACGTATTTTGTAAGGAGATGATGGCGATTTTCAAATCGCAGGGCTCCGTTCCATCCACGCCTTCGAGAGAAGCTGGCAAGGAACGCGCTAGGGCCACCGCTCGCACGCCTTTGGGCTCAAGCGGTCGGCGCGATCATCGGGAGCCGTCGAGGTCCCGATCGGACAAGGTAGATCACTCTAACCATGCCCGCTCCAGGTCCCGGTCCTCGACACCCTCGAGACTGTTGGAGCCTGTGAGGCCTTCTAAGAAGGCATCGACGCCATGTCCGTTGAGGGACTCTCTCGAGGCTCCGCCTATGAGGAAGTCAACGACGCCTCCGAAGGACACGCTCGGGGCTCCGGCCATGAGGCTGTTGTCGAAGCCGTCGGCGCCTCGTTCAGCGTCGAAGCCGTCGGCGCCTCATTCAGCGTCGACGCTGATTCCGTCGACGCCCTCAACGCCTTTTGAGGTGGCTTTATCGGAGGTGCCCCGGAGACCGGTGGAAACCCAGAGGGAAGGCCCTGGGTAAGTCAGTGAGGCCTGTGTTTGAGCCTTTTTCTGTACCCTCATCCAGGGATTTATTCCAGCCCTTGGATTACATCTCTGAGGTGGATGAAGGGTCAGATGTGGAGGGGTTTGTTCCTCCTGAGGTTCCTGATGACCTGTTGTCTGACTAGAGCCAATTAGAAGACCTTCGTCAATCTTTACATGACGCAAGTGGTATTGATACCTGCCCGGAGGTTGAGTTTGGCAGGCCTGAGCCTGGTACACATGCTGACTCCTCATACAGGTGCCTCATGTCAAGGGTGACGGAGTACCTGGGGTGGTCTGCTCCACCTGTGGATTTTCTGCAGGATGACCTGACAGATATCCTTGACCAAGGTCCACCCACTGACCCGGTGTTGCCGTTTCATATGGCCTTACAAAGAAGGGTGGCGGCGGCTTTGACTACTCCGGAGAGTCTTCCGGCAGTAGATAAGTCGTTACCGAAAAAATACCATCCAGCCAGTGGCGACCCCTGCTACTTGTCCACGCACCCCACTCCAGAGAGTTTGGTGGTACAGGCGGCTACGGCCCCAGCGAAGCATGCATCATACCCTACAATCCCTCCTGATGGGGACGACAAACGCTTTGACGGTTGGGTGAAGAAGGTATTTTCTTCTGGGGGTGTGGCTTTAAAAGCAGCCAACTCCATTTGTGCCCTTGCAAGATTCACTCACACTCTGTGGAATTGTGTATCTTTGGCGGCTGGACATATTCCCGAAGGGGAGGAACGGGATGGTTTTCTTGCCCTCATTCAGGATGGCAAGGATGCCATGTGTGAATCCGTTCAGTCGGGTCAGGACGTGGCAGACTGTCAGCCGGTCCATGGCAGCGAGCACCGTGATGCGCAGGTTTGCGTGGTTGCGAAAGTCTGGGTTTGCTCCTGATGTACAGTCCCGGCTTCTCAACATGCCCTTTGATGGTGACCATCTTTTTTGGCAGCAAGGCTGACAAGAGCCTTGAGAGATTGCAGACCTCCAAAGCTGCAGCAAAGTCGCTGAGCGCTGCAGTACGTCAACCTCTGCCTTTTCGTCCTAGGGGACAGCAATGGAGGGGAGATTCCTTTCGATACTACTCTTCCTTTGCTAGATCGAAGGGTGCTGCCAGTCAAAGGGGCCAACGGAGTACCAGAGGTGGTAAACAAGATACTCGAGGTGCCAAAGCCGCTCGGGCAGTTGCCTCTTTGCCCTCAGGCACTGCCGCAGCCGCTTCAGCTCCGTCATGAGGCCATGTCCCATGGTTCACCGGTTGTGGGAAGGCTGGCGCAGCATCTTGTAGAATGGCATGCCATTACTTCAGATGTGTGGGTTCTGGAGATCATAGTGTACGGCTATTGTCTTCCTTTCCGGCAGAGGCCTCGCGACAATCCACTGGGGAAGCTCTCTTTGAAGAGTCCGGATCCACTCCCTGCACAGGAAATAAAGTCAGTGCTGGAGAAAGGTACCATAGAACTGGTGCCTGTACCGGAGAGGAACAAGGGATGGTATTCCCCAGATTTGTTGATCCCGAAAAAAGACGGGGGATTGAGACTCATCATGGACTTGCGTGGTTTGAACAAGCTCCTCAGGAAGGACAAGTTCAAGATGGTTACTCTCTCTCAAGTCCTCCAGGCCCTTCAACTTCAGGACTGGTTGGTGTCTCTTGACCTCAAGGATGCTTACTTTCATGTGCCGATTCATCCCAAGCACATAAGTACCTGAGGTTCGCGGTTGGCGACTCGCATTTTCAGTTTCGGGTCCTGCCGCTCGGATTGACCTCCGCCCCAAGGGTCTTCACCAAGCGCATGGTGGTGGTGGCAGTGTATCTCAGGAAAGGGGGGATTTGCGTCCACCCCTACCTGGATGGTTGGTTGTTCAGGGCGCGCTCTCCCGAGCTAGTCCTGGATCATCTGTCAGTCACCTGCCACTCCCTTCACGGGCTGGGCTTCTCCCTCAACTTAAAGAGGTCCCACTTGACGCCTACCCAGCGGCTCCAGTACATCAGAGCAGTGCTAGACACGTCCCTGGGGCTGTGTTCACCTCCCCAGGTGAGGGCTCATCACATTCTGCAGATGGTGCACAAGTTTCAATATGCCCAGAGTCTCCCGGCGGTTCGAGTTCTTGAGGTTGCTCGGCCTCATGGCATCCTGCATTCTACTGGTGCCAGAGGCCAGGTTGCGGATGAGATCTCTGCAATGGGCTCTCAAGATGCAGTGGTCGCAGTCCTCCGGCAGGATGTCGGATCCCGTTCAGGTGCCGCCCTCGGTCGCCCAGGATCTTCTGTGTTGGGCCGTCGAAGGCAATCTGATGAAGGGGGCTCCATTTTGGCTACCCTGGCCAGAGGTAACTATCGTGACGGACGCATCCCTCACGGGATGGGGAGCACATGTCAACGAATTGACAGTCAGCGATCGTTGGTCTTCGTCGGAGTCCAGACTCCATATCAATCTGTTGGAGCTGCGGGCCGTCAGGCTAGCCCTGAAGGCTTTTCTGCCGTCTGTGCGGGGGAAGAATGTCCTGATTCTGACGGACAATACAGTGGCCATGCACTACCTCAACAAAAAGGGTGCGGGGCAGGGTCTCTCCCACGGTGCAGAGAGGCGATGCAGCTATGGTTCTGGGCCATCCAGCAGGAAATTTCGATCTCGGCAGTTCATCTGGCAGGAGACGAAAACAAGGCGGCGGACACTCTGAGCAGGCAGAGCACGGTCTCTCACGAGTGCGAGCTGGCTCAGGAAGTTCTCTTGGAGATCTTCGCCCTTTGGGGGACCCCACAAGTGGATCTCTTCGCCACCAGTGTCAACCGGAAGAGCGAAAAATTCTGCTCATGGGAACTTCCTCCAAGAGGAGCCTTAGGGGACGCGTTCGTAGTGGAGTGGTCCTTCCCACTGCTGTACGCGTTTCCTCCAGTCCATGTCATTCCTCAAGTGTTGCGGAGGTTACAGAGGTTCGGTTCCCGAATGATCCTCATTTCTCCGGAATGGGCCAGGAGAGCGTGGTACCCGGACCTTCTCGACATGTCCATCTGCCCTCCACGCCGTCTTCCGCAACGATCTGCTCTCACGCGAGGGGGGTCGGGTTCTCCATCCAGAGGTCAGGTCTCTCAGCCTTCATGCTTGGTATCTGAAAGGTTGAGCTATAAGGATTGGGACCTCCCTGAAGACGTGATGGGGGTGTTGCTTTCGGCCAGATGACCCGCAACAAAGTCCCTGTGCCGTTGGAGAAAGTTCTGCGACTGGTGCAGGGTACAGAATGTGGATCCTTTCCAATATTCCATTCCTGTGGTTCTGTCTTTTTTGCTTTCTTTTGCCCACAAGGGCCTGCAAGTCGGTTCCATTAAGGGGTACCTGGCGGTGCTGTCCATATTTAAGCGCTCGTCTGAGGAGTGTTCTTATTTTAAGATCCCTTTTGATTTCTCAGTTTCTGAAAGGGCTAACTCATGTGTTTCCACCGTCTCCTTTCCAGGTGCCGGGATGGGATTTGAATATGATTTTAAAGTTCCTCATAGGAGCTCCGTTTGAGCCCTTACATTCTTGTCCATTGAGACTGTTAACCTTTAAAACTGTATTTTTAGTTGCGATTACTTCCGCACGCAGAGTGAGTTGCAGGCACTTTCCGCCAAACCACCCTTCACTGTGTTCCATAAGGACAGGGTTGTCCATGGGGTTCGTCCTTCTTTTCTTCCGAGGGTTGTGTCGGAATTTCATTTGAGCCAGAAGGTAGTTCTTCCGGCGTTCTATCCTCCTCCGCATCCTGGTAAGGAAGAGGAGAGGCTCCATAGGTTGGATCCTAGGAGAGCTTTGAGTTTCTACATCTCGCGCATTTCCCGGGTCAAAGTGAACGATCAGCTCTTTATTGGATACGCTGGAAGGCTTTTAGGGCAAGCTGTTTCTAAGCAGACCTTGTCCCGTTGGATCATGTCGTCAATCTCTGAATGCTACCGTCTGGCGGGTAAGGACCCTCCGGTAGGCTTACGGTCCCATTCTACTAGGGGTGTGGCTGCCTCTGCTGCTCTGCAGAGGGGTGTTCCCATTCATTATATCTGTGAAGCAGCCACATGGGCCTCTTTCCATACTTTTGTAAGACACTACTCCCTGGATTCTATCCATGGGCAAGATTTAGCCTTTGGTAAGGCGGTTCTCTATTCTGCAATTTCATTGTGCATTCTAAAATATCTAAATTCTTTTCCCACCTCCATACGTTGGTACTGCTTTGGGAGTCTGTCATAGATGTGGAATACGTCGGAGGACACAATCCCTTCGAAGAACAAGTTACTTTCTTACCTGGTAACGTTCTTTCGATGGGATATTCCTCTGACGTATTCCACATCACACCCTCCCAGCATGCCCCTCTACAGAATTACTTATGCGATTGCAGCTTCCGTTTCCGCAAGGCTTTCTGTAGTCATACTGGCAGAAGATTGGTGCCACACGTTCTGGGGAAACAAACTACAACTGAGGCTACGGCGTTGTGCGTCCTACGTATAACATCTGGTGACGTCAGCTGTCTGAGGAGGTCCTCTAAGGACGTATCGACATCATCGACGCAGGACGCAGATACCGGAAATTTTCCGAAGCAGCACAGCTGTGGTGATTACTGTCATATATGTGGAATACGACGGAGGAACATCTCATACAAAGAACATTACCAGGTAAGAATGTAACTTGTTCTTTTGCCAGATACAGTAGCAGAAACTTGAGTTGGGCCGCTCGCAGTCTTCTTTTCACCGCCCGTAGTTCATACTTTGCTTTTGTACTGCAAAGGTGTAGTCTGGGTACGCTGAGATGGATGCCGACGCTCGGTTGATGGTGCCACTTTCTGAAAATGTTTCAGTATTTTCGCTCTGTCTTTGTAATTCAATATTTTGGCTATTGGCCTCGGCGGGGCATCGGGCTGTGGTTTCCTCGTCAGGGCTCTGTGTGCCATTTCCACCGTGAAGCCCTGGGTGAACGTGCCCACTCCTATTTCCTGCACTTACATGTCATCTATGTAGTTAGTCAGGTTCTGCCCCTCCTCACCCTCTGGGAGACCAACGATCCGCACATTGTTGCACCTATCTCGGCCTTCTGCTTCCTCAGCCCTGTTTTCCTGTTTCAAGATGGAGATGTCCAAGGTGTTGTCCTTGCAACTGCTGGTGTTGGCCTGCACTTCTTTTTCTAGCGCTCCGGTACGCTCTGACAACGCTTTGACGTCTTGCCTCAAGAGGTTCATGTCTGTATGCATTGCGTCTATTTTGAATTCTAGGCACGCTTTCAGTTCTGGCTATTGTTAGGCAGAAACCTGTGCAGTTCCCTCTGGGACCACTGCAAAAGATTTAAGACTACAGGTGTTTGGCAGTAAACCCACTTGGTAGCAGTATGAACCACCCAGATTTACCTGGTAGCTGTGGCTGAGTAGTCAGACTTCCCTCAAGAAGAGTTAGGCAGTATATAGAGCATACATAATAGGTACAGAGGCACAGTAGTACAAGCAAACACTGACCAGAGCTAGGTGTAAAAGTATATAATTATTTATTTAAAAGACACACTCATAAATTACACTAGCACAGAAAAGGTAAGTAAGTCAAAACACAGTCACTATTACTTATATGTACATCCCTAGTTATTTGTTGGACAAGTCTAAGTTAACACCACTTATTTCCAAACAGAGGTGAGCGCTTAACGTTAGATGGCACTCCAACAAGTTAGTTAAAAAGGGAGGGAAAAGGCAGAAGTAATGAAAACAGCAAGGTAAAACACTTTTCAGAGATTCACAGTAAGTTTAGAAAGGCAGTCTATTGCGGAGCAAGGAAGTTCGGTTGCCAGGCCCACTCTCGGGAAAGCCAGGCGAAAAGATGTCCAAGATCACACAATGTCACAAGTCTTTACAGGTGAGTAGGAAAGGTTTTACCAAGTTTAGAAAAGTTTAGTTAGGGTGTCCCAGGCTTACCCAGGTTCGAGAGCCGAGGGCTAAATCTACCCCGTACAATCGGTGGCAAGGGAAGCCGGGCGGAACACGGTACCTTTAAAATGGAAAGGATCCTCCAGCGGTGGCAGTTGTTCCTGGTAGTGGGTGCAAGTCGCGGCATCGTCCAGAGGAAGAGAAGATCTCGACGTGGAGGAAAGCTGAAGGTCGTTGCACTACAAGGGAAGAAACCAGCCGTGGATATTTTCCGGTTAAAAGGATGTTACCCCTCTTTCGCGGTTGAGGTAAAAAGTGGTATCCCGGTTGCCGGAGTGCTTGGCACAGGCAAGGTGGCCACGAGATGCTTCAGGGTGGCGAAAAGAAGGCAGAAACTGGTTGTCCCCACCAGTCAAGGGAAGAAGACTCTCCCGGCTGGAGATCTCCTCTGTCGTTGGGAAAAGTGGTGAGACGGTTCCGCAGGGCTCCACCGGTGGTGTCGTCTTGGCAGGTCGGCTCGGCTTCTCCCTCTTCGGCTTCTTAGGTCCTGTGGCGACTTCTGAAGAACCAGTCCCAAAAACCCTGCTTTTATGCAGCAAACCCCCATTCATACAGCCTAGCTGTCACTCAAACATGCTAAGTGGTGAGCGGGGCGGCTCACCACTTGGGCCATTCACACCAGAGTGCGACATGAGTTGGCAAGGCAACTCAGTCCAGGGTGTCTAAACCCCCTCCCACACCCCCTGTGGTACCCAGACAGAATGGCACCACTTTGGAGGGCTTCTGTGCAGAAGCCCGCCAAAAGTGGAACAAAGGCTCGACTCGGGTTCAGGGTTACTGAAGTGAACCTAGATGCCATTTTGGCGGCGAGTTCTGGCAAAAAATTCCCACCGGTGAATTTATATTAAATAAATAAACCGGCGGTATCTTTAACATTGCACCAAAAAGTGGTGCATTAAAATCAATGGGAAATCCCATTGGGAAATATTCCGGTGGAATATTTCCGTGGTATCCACTGCCACCAGCCAGAAACTCGGCGAGGGGGGACGGGACAGTACCCCCTCGACAACAGACCCAGGGGCAATCTAATTGCCCCTACCAGTACTTCCACAGTATGATGGTTTGTACTGGTTAAGTTCCTAAATTAAGACTAGTAAAGTCAATGGTGACTTTACAGACCCAGGGAGACAGTAGTGAGTCCCAGGGTGTGGAGTCTATGTTTGGGTGTCACTATGACACCCCTGTGTTACTGCACTGAGGGTGCTGTGTAACACACATTCAAAAACCAATGATAGCCTATGGGGAAAAAATACCCCATAGCCCATAAGCACATAGCAAGTCACAGAAACACTCTCAAGTCATGTCCAAGAGTGAGGGTAAAAGAGTCTCACTCTTGGCAGGAGAAAAAATAAACCCCAAAAATCCAGCAAAGCTGCTGGGGGACTCACTAGGTTAGGAAATTCACCCTAAACAGAGAATTCTCCCTAACACTCGCCCTCCCCAGACTAAGGGACAGGAGGATTTAATCCACTCCTGGATGAACCTCATACCTCTAGTCGATGACATACATCCTAGAGAGTCCATCAGCATTTTGATGGTGACGCCCTGACCTGGGTTCTATGGTTACATCAAAGGTTTTCCTTTGTAAGCTATATGACCTACAAACCCTTTGAGGAACATCAGTCCTTTTAAAACTATAGGGGATCTGGTTGACCAGTCCCTCAGAAGTTGGTACAACTTCTGAACCTGCTTTAGGCTTTTTCAAGGGGTCCTTATAAAGGATACCCTTAGATCTAGAGGGCCCTCCAAGGTTCCTCACCACCTCTCTGTGGGGAGCAGGTTGGGTCTTAGGCCTCTTGGGTGGAGGGGTTGGAGATAAGCAAGGTACATGCTTCTCCTTCCTCTTAGATCTAACCTTACCTACTTTAGGAGATTCCCTCCTAGCATCAGGATTTTGGTTGGGGTCTTCTATAGAAGGTCCAACAGTCTGAAGGTTTTTGGCCTTAGACTATTCTTTTCTGGTTTTCCACCAGCACTGAGAATTACCAGTTCTCTCAGGTCCAGATAGGGGCCTAGTTGGTCTATCAACCTCGGAAGCAGGGGGAGTCAGAGACTCTGAAACTAGGGGAACAATGATGGAGCTTGGTTGGGGCTCCCATGTTCCTAGCATTCTATCCTGAAATGTGCCTGGGTTAGAGGTCAATTTACTAACACCAGGGCTTGTAGTGGGGTTCTCAGTAGAGGGTCCCACAGGCTTAGAAGGGTCCTTCAAGGTAGCCTCTCTAGCCAATTTGGTTAAGTTCTGCTTCTCCATACTGGGAGGCCTGGGGGTATGTGACACTACTCCTAGAGTTCTTAGGTCATTCCCCAACAGGACTTTCCCAGGTACCTCAGTCTGAACACTGACAGGGATCCTCACTGTCATGTTGTTACACTGAATGAGGGCTGGTAGAATAGGAACCATTTGGACAGGGCCTCCAGACATCTTGTGGGACCTTTGGGTGCTTTGGCCACATCCTCAGGTTGAAAGAAGCTTTCATCCACTACTGTTCTGCTGGCCCCAGTGTCTCTCCTGGCAGGAGTATCCTGGCCATTGACAAGAACACTGTCCACATAGTACACTTTAGAGTTTGCAGGTAGGGAGTTATACACTACCCTATTCTGGGAGCTAGCAAGATCCGTGGACTCTATAGATACAGTTGCTTGAAGTCCCAAGGGATCTTCAGCAAAGAGTTCAAAGTGAGCACTAGACATCTGTACTTCATCCTCAGGAGTGAAGGCTAAGGAGACTGTGCTGACCCCTGCAGGTTTACCCTTGCATCTGGGATCCCCTTTGATATGGTCAGTAGCCTGACAGATGTAGCATTGTCCAAATGCTCTCTGAAAGGGTGGCTTGTTCTAACCTCCTTCTGGTTTGTGGCCAGAAGGTACATTAGCCTAATGGGGTCTACCTTGGGGCTTACCCTGGTTATTTTGTTGTTTGGGGCCCTCTTTGGGATAGGAATTTTCAGAATTCTCTTTGGAGTCCTTCTTAGGCTGTCTCCCCTCATCCTTCTTCTGAGTTACCCCAGAATCCTTGTGAGTAGCCCTGTTGGCAACCCACAAGTCAGCAGCCTTAGCTAGCTTTCTAGGATCTAATTCCTGTGAATCAGCCAAGTGCTGTCTGAGCTCAGGAGAGCAGGCATCATAAATTGACTCCATCATTACAAGATTTCTCATTCCTTCATAAGTGTTCACTTTGTAACCCTTAATCAACCCTTCACAAAAACCCAGGTAGCCCAAGGGGTATCCATCATGCTTTTTGAGGCTTCTAAACCTCCTAAGATACTGGGAAGGGGTCTTCCCAAACCTAGCTATCAAAGCTAGTTTCACACATTCATACTCTTTCCTATCCTCCTCCCCAAACTCCATTACTGCATCAGTTGCAACAGGGGGGAGCCTAGAGAACAACCAGGTGAGTAACTCATTACCTGTGATGTTCTGGACCCCATGATTATACTCAAACATAGACAACCAATCCAACACATCCAACTTAGGCTCATACATACCAATCAATTCTTTAGGCATCCGGGGTCTTTTAGGACTGGAACTTCTAGAGGAGCCAGAGAGAGAAGCATTCTCAACAAACAATTTCTTCATTTCTAGCTCATACTTGAGCCCCATTTCTCTTAGCCTTAGTTCTTTGTCAGTTTGAGTAGTAAGTTTATTGTACTCTAATTCCAGTTTCATTTTCTCCAGTTCATAGTATTGAGGACTAAATGTGGGACCTGGCAAAGGTCCAGTAGGTACAGCTGGTAAGGCAGAGAGAAGCCTAGAGGGAACATCTACAGCAGTTTCATCTTCCTCTTCTGGTTCTGACCCAAGATCATCAATACTTTGTTCAATATCAATATCATTGCTGTTCTCTACATTTGCTGGAGTGGTAGGTTCCTCTGAACCATCATCCAGACTTTGGTTTTGTAACAACCTTTCTATTAGCTCTATTTCCTTGCCTTTAGTCATGAGATTCTTATGCTTACAGAGAACTCTTAAACAATCAGCAGTTTTTGTAGCAAGGGACTCTTGACTATAACTTTCCATAGCAGACATGTTAGAAAATGACTTTTTCTTTTTGTGCTTAAGCTTTGTGGTTAGTTGCACTAAGGTATCTCAAAAGTACACTAAAGTGTATACTCAATACAAATTCCACCGCTGTACACCAGTGTTAGGCAGAAACCTGTGCAGTTCCCTCTGGGACCACTGCAAAAGATTTAAGACTACAGGTGTTTGGCAGTAAACCCACTTGGTAGCAGTCTGTACCACCCAGATTTACCTGGTAGCTGTGGCTGAGCAGTCAGACTTCCCTCAAGAAGAGTTAGGCAGTATATAGAGCATACATAATAGTTACAGAGGCACAGTAGTACAAGCAAACGCTGACCAGAGCTAGGTGTAAAAGTATATAATTATTTATGTAAAAGACACACTCATAAATTACACTAGCACAGAAAAGGTAAGTAAGTCAAAACACAGTCACTATTACTTATATGTACATCCCTAGTTATTTGTTGGACAAGTCTAAGTTAACGCCACTTATTTCCAAACAGAGGTGAGCGCTTAACGTTAGATGGCACTCCAACAAGTTAGTTAAAAAGGGAGGGAAAAGGCAGAAGTAATGAAAACAGCAAGATAAAACACTTTTCAGAGATTCACAGTAAGTTTAGAAAGGCAGTCTATTGCGGAGCAAGGAAGTTCGGTTGCCAGGCCCACTCTAGGGAAAGCCAGGCGCAAAAAAGATGTCCAAGATCACACAATGTCACAAGTCTTTACAGGTGAGGAGGAAAGGTTTAACCAAGTTTAGAAAAGTTTAGTTAGGGTGTCCCAGGCTTACCCAGGTTCGAGAGCCGAGGGCTAAATCTACCCCGTACAATCGGTGGCAAGGGAAGCCGGGCGGAACACGGTACCTTTAAAATGGAAAGGATCCTCCAGCGGTGGCAGTTGTGGTTGTCTGTGGCTGTGTACCCTCTGTCGCTTGGGCGGGCCTGGTAAACATGTCCAGGGATGTTCGCTTAGTTTTATTATTATTCGCCTTGGATGACATTGCTACTGCTTTCTCTTTGGTGCTCTTTTTCTTACCTGGCATCCGTGGTGGTGTTGGCTGCTGGCACTGTACCCACTGGGGGAGCTGCCTCTTTGCGGTTTTGTATGAGTCCTTGTCGTGTGACCCCTTCTCGGTGTCTTGTACTCTGTGCCAAAGCCTGTCACTCCGTTGTTATGCTCGTCTCTTTTAGAGTTGCAACTAGGGGCCTGTTCTATGTTCTTTGTTTGTCCTGCCCCACCTTGTTGCTTTTCCTCGTCTTCTGCGTCTCGTTGCAGCCTGGGGTGGACTCCAGTACGAGCTCCCTATGAGCTATTTGCTACAGTTGTCCTCTCCTGCGTTGATGGGGCTTTCAGGGTTTCGCCGAGATTTCTTTAGGGGTTGCTGCTGCCACCAGAGCGCCTTATTGGGCTTAGTTTAGGAGCGCACAAGGAGTACGGGCCGTCCCCTAGGGTTCAGTTGGCATGATTTCCAAATTGCACGCGGGGAGCGCATGAGCCTAGAATTCTTCGGTCCACCTCTTAGTGTTCTTTCAGGGAGCACGCAGCATGCACATTACGTTGAATGTGTTCATATCAGCTCTCGGGTTGTTCTGGAGTGTTCACACCCGTGCGTGGCGGGGGGTGCCGGAGAACAAGTGGTGAATGCACTTTCAGGGGCCCGCAGTGTGGCACGCCTGCGCCTCACAGCCTCTTATGATAGTGCCTTTGTGCGCATGTGGAGCTCCACAGCGCAGTTAATTCCAAGTGAGTTGTTGCTAGTCTTATGAGCTCTGTACCTTCGCCCACGTCGCTCCTTCCGTGTCTTGAGGCCCACTGCGTCTTAGCGTGGTTGGGCGTCTGCACTTTGCTGCACTAACGCCACTCCCATGACATACTTGCACTGCACCCCTTGTTCAGTAGTTATGGCCCGTTTCGCCCAATGCTCTGTGCCGTTGTATCCAGGTCCCCACACTGGGTCAGTGTAGAGCTACAGGTTCCTGCCCTGTTTGCACCCCTGTTGGCCACAGCTTTGCATCCTATGTGACCACGTTATAGCTTACATGGGGTGGTGCACGCTCCTATACGCTTCTGGGCTGTCACAATGTCACCAGAAATACTGCACACTCCTTCATTCCGTGCCCTTTGCTGTTTACTCCTTTGTTTGGTGAAATCGCCCATGTTGTACTGTTTTCTGCTCCCCTTGCTCAACAAGCTTCCCCTCACTACGGCAATCGTCCGTTTCGTTTTATGGAAGGCTGTGCAGTGTATCTCTCTTTTC
This sequence comes from Ambystoma mexicanum, assembly GCF_040938575.1. Lineage (NCBI taxonomy): Eukaryota > Metazoa > Chordata > Amphibia > Caudata > Ambystomatidae > Ambystoma > Ambystoma mexicanum. Next base: position 152,081,609 of record NC_090932.1, read on the forward strand.
GCAACTGTTGCCTCTCATGCCTCAGCTTGTGGACACTGTTCATCTGCTGAGGTTCGCTCTGTGATGCTTCCTCGTTAGTAACGTGCCTTCCCCATGTATCAACACCATACGATCAGCTATGTATTATCTTTATGGCAATGTTTCCGTGAATGCTGCGGGGGACGCACCCACCTCTCTTCCCTTCCGTAGTGTGCAGCTCAGTGCATAGCCACCTCCGCTCCCTGCGTACCCCTTAAGTCCTCCGCTACAGTGCCTTCTGTGTCTAATCCATTGATGCCATTGTATTTCACTGTGCCGCCGCACTCAGCTACAGTCTTCTTTCGTTCGGTTTATCCCCGCAGCTGATTCTGTGTTGTTTGACAGGTGGCCTTGCTCCCTGACTTCAGAGGATATTGTCACCGTGTAGTTCAGTGCCCTCGCCACTCCTACATCTCCATCAATACAATCCTTTGTCCTGTACACAGCGCCATTTTGTCTCAACTCCGACGGGACGCCCCGGCTCCAATTCCGCATCCAATTCACCGGCAGCAACTTGATTTCTTGTCTCAGTCAATGTCTTCTGTGCCTCGTATGTTCGCATAGGAGCTGTTTCAATTAAAAGCACAAACGCATGTTTTCAACACATCTCCGAGCCAGGATCATGTAGGATCATCGGGAGCTCTTGAAAAACACCTCCTATCTCATGGCTCCTTGGCTACGCCCCCCGTTTTGCTAAATTTAGTACAGGCTCTACACTGGTGGACAAAAGATAACATGTTAAAAGGGAAACCTTTTTGCAATACACCAGTTCAAGACACTCTCACAACAGGCGCCTCTCTCTCAGGATGGGGAGCTCATTATCTTCATCATACTGGACATGGCATGTGGACACAAACCGCAAAAAAACACACAAGCCCACTAAAATTGGCAGCAATCCTCAAAGTCCTACAAGCTTTTCAACACCACCTAATGGGGTAAACGGTGGAAGTCCTCACAGACAGTACCACTGCCTACTTTTACCGAAACAAACATGGCGGGGACAGACTGTCTGTCCAGGTTGTCCCAAAAGATTTGCAAGTGGTCACTCAAACGAAACATGTTCCTAGTGTCACAACACGTTCCAGGGGAACCCAATTCACTAGCAGACACTGTGAGCAGCAGTCTACAACCACCTGTAGAAAACGGGTGGCAAATAAACTAAGATATTTAAGCACTATCTTGACCCTATGGGATGTTCACATCTATGCTTGTCTGCAACAAAGCAAACCGCACAATGCTCAGACTTCGCATCCAGGTTTCCCAAACAGAATCCAAGGCAAATGCCCTGTGGATGAGTTGGTCAGGGAAATTTGCTTACACTTTTCCACCAAGACCACTCGTGTACAAAATAGTGCACCACATGCAAGTCACACTAATCCTAATAGCTCCAATGTGGGCATGGCAACCTTTTTTTCCACACCTAATAAAACTAGCAATGTGCAAACCAATCAAGCTTCCCTGCCCTTTCAACATGCTGTCCCAACACAAGGGGGTGACATTCCATCCATACCCATGGACTCTGAACTTGCCAGCTTGGCTCCTGTGGTTATAGAATTTGGGCATTTAAATATTACACAAAGGTGCATTGATATCTTTAAAGAAGCACAGATGTCCAACAAGACACTGATAATTTAGTCCGTAGAAAAGATTTGTCATTTGGTGCAGGTCTTGCGTCCAATTGACTGTTCTGCATCACACATACTTCACTATATGCTTTAACTACTAGAATCCGGTTTAGTCTTTAATTCAATCAAACTACACTTACTAGCTCTGTCTGCTTATACTACTTCCCAAAGCAAGATATCCTGGTGGTAAGTACCCGTTATCAAAGCCTTCATGGAGGGAGTAAAGAGACTATACCCTCCCATTTCTCATCCACCACCGGGTTGGGACCTCAATGTTGTACTTAAAAAAATTCATGGGTTCAGCCTTTGAACCTATGCACAAAGCCAGTCTAAAGCATTTAACTTACAAGACTGCTTTTCTAGTGGTTATCACTTCCATAAGACATGTCAGTGAGCTACAAGCACTTTCAGTGCAAGACCCTTTCATTATCTTCCACAAGGACAGGGTTCTTCTTAGAACACATCCTAGACTTTTGGCAAAATTCATATCCATGTTCCATTTTAATCAATCTCCTGAACTCCCTACTTTTTTCCAACATCCTTCAAATTCAGCAGAAAAAGGCCTCCATACCGTAGATGTAAGGAGGGCTGTCTTGTACTACATAAATAAAACTAAGCCACTAAGGAAAACACATCAGCTCTTTGTTTCATAGCAATTGGCATAGAAGGAGATCATGTTTCTAAAAACGCGATCTCCAGATGGATAGTCAAATGCATCCAACTTTGCTACTCACTACCAAAAAAGACTTTACCTTTTACACCAAAAGCCCACTCTACATGAGGCACAAGGGCTATGTTAGCCTTTAATACAAATGTTCCTTTAGATGCAATTGGCAAGGCTGCTATTTGGAGTTCCATTTATACCTTTACTCAGCATCAATGCCTAGACGCACACTCTAAAGTAGATTCACAAGAGGGTCAAGCAGTATTAAAACATCTAATTTTCCTGCTGTACCTTCTCACAACCCACCTCCTTCTCCAGGTACTGCTCGCTGATCTATGCATAGCCTGTGATCTAAGCAGATCCACAATTCTCAGAAGGCATACATTTCGAATGGATTGTGTCCTCCAACGTATTCCACATCTTTGACATATAATGTCCACAGCTGCGCTGCTTCAGAGATTTTCCGGCAGACGGCGTTCTGCGACGATGGCGTCGGGTCGATGTCCCTCAAAGGCCTCCATCGAGGGTGACATCATCGGATGTTATAAGTAGCACGCACGGCGCCCGTAGCCTCAGTTCTGTTTTTTTCTGCAAACGTGTTTCCTTCAAGAACTCGGCAAGCCTTGTCTTATCTACTTCGATAATGTCGTCTTCTTCTACCCCGCCGACCCCTGCGGTCTGGCTTTAAAAAATGGCAGGACTGTAAGTCCAAGATGTCCTTCACGGACCCGCAACGTATCTGCTTGTGGTGTCTGGGTGAGAGCCACGACACGGACAATTGCTCGAAGTTCCAGTCGTTGACTGCCACGGCCTTGCAGGAGTGTAAGGCGTAATTGCAGGTAGGTCTTGTGTCCAAACCCCGTAAATCCAAAAAGACTACTGGTCTTTGCACTGACGACTCGAAGGGTGACTCCCCGTCGGAGGGAGTCCAGTGGATCTCGGTCCCGGAGTGGTTCCCGCTAACTGACATTTTAGATCAGGGTCCGTCCACTGACCCAGTGTTGCCTTTTCACATGGCGTTACAGAAAAGGGTGGCTGATACTTGGACCACCCGAGTCTTTTCCAGTGGTCAACAAGTCGTTGACTAAGAAATACCGCCCATCCAATAGCGACCCCAGCTACCTATCAACACACCCCACTCCTGAGAGTTTGGTGTTTCAGGCAGCCACGGCCAAGTCGAGGCAGGCGGCGTACCCTACCATCCCTCCTGATAGGGACGACAAGCGCTTCGATGGATGGGCATGTAGCAAAATTTTCGCACACTCTGTGGAATTGTCTCTCTGGCGGCTGAGCATATTCCCGAGGGGGAAGAAAGGGATGGGTTTCTTTCTATTGTACAGGATGGCAAGGATGCCATGTGTGAATCCCTTCAGTCCGGGTTGGACATGGCAGATGGTGTCAGCTGGTCCATGGCTGCGAGCACCGTGATACACAGGTTTGCGTGGTTGCGGAAGTTGGGGTTTGCACTGGATGTGCAGGCCCGTCTTCTCAACATGCCCTTTGACGGTTCTCATTTGGTTGGCAGCAAGGCTGACGAGAGTCTTGAGCGGTTGCAGACCTCCAAAGCAGCTGCTAAATCTTTGGGCATAGCTGTGCGTCAACCTCTGCCTGTTTGTCCTAGGGGACAGCGGTGTAGGGGTGCTTCCTTTCGTTACTGCTCCTCTTTTGGTTGAGCGAGAGGAGCAGCTAGTCAAAGGGACCACCGTAGAGTTCCTTTTGGTGGACGGGGAAGAGGTGCCAAAGCCGCTGCCTATTTGCCTTCAGGCACCGCCGCAGCCACCCCAAAACAGCTATGAGGCCAGGTCTCATTGTTCGCCGGTTGTGGGCAGAATGTCTCAGCATCTCAAAGAGTGGCGAGCCATTACTTCCGATGCGTGGGTTCTGGAAACAATAGCCCACGGCTACTGCCTACCCTTCCTAAATCGGCCTCATGACAATCCACCGGGGAAGCTTTCTTTGAAGATTCCGGATCCGCTCCTTGTGCAGGAAATAAAGGCACTATAGAACTAGTGCCTGTGGTGGAGAGGAACAAGGGCTGGTATTCCCCATAGTTTTTGATTCCCAAGAAAGACTGAGGACTGAGACCCATCTTGGACTTACGTTGCTTGAAGAAGTTCCTCAGGAAGGACAAGTTCAAGATGGTCACTCTTTCTCAGGAGAGGGGGGATTCACGTCTACCCCTACCTGGACGACTGGCTGAACCTAGCTTGTTCTCGTGAACAAGCCTTGGATTATCTCAGCCTCACCTGCCACTCCCTTCACAGGCTGGGCTTCTCCCTCAATTTCAAGAAGTCGCATATGACACCTTCCCAACAGCTCCAGTACATCAGGGCTGTATCGGACACATTCTTGGGGAAGGACTCGCCTCCCAAGGTGAGGGCTCATCACATTGTCCAGATGGTCAACAAATGTCAACATGCCTAGAGTCTCCCAGCTTTCAAATTCTTAAGGATGCTCGGCCTAATGGCATCCTGCATTTTTCTTGTGCCATAGGCCAGACTGAGGATGAGCTCCCTTCAATGGGCTCTCAGGATGCAGTGATCGCAATTCTCAGGTAAAATGTGATATCGCCTTCAGATTCCACTCACGTTCTCACAGGATCTTCTTTGGTGGGCCAGCGAAGGGATTCTGATGGACGAAGAGCCTTTTTGGCAACCGTGGCCAGAGGTGACGGTAGTGACGGATGCTTTCCTCACAGGATGGGGAGCTCACGCCAACGAGCTGACCACAAGCGGTCGTTGGTCTCCTTCGGAGTCCAAACTTCACATAAATCTTTTGGAGCTGAGGGCCATCAGGCTAGCCCTGAAGGCTTTTCTGCCGTTTGTGCGAGGGAAGAGTGTCCTGATCATGACGAACAACACAGTGGCCATGCATTACCTCAACAAAAAGGGAGGTGTATGGTCACTCCCACTGTGCAGAGAGACAATGCAGCTCTGGTTCTGGGCGATACAGCAAGAAATTTCACTCTCTGCAGTTCATCTGGCAGGAGAGGAGAATGCGGCGGCGGATGCTCTGAGCAGGCAGAGCACAGTCTCCCACGAGTCGGAGTTAGCTCGGGAAGTCCTTCGGGAGATCTTCTTCTCCCTTTGGAGAACCCCTCAAGTGGATTTGTTTGCGACTGGTGCCAACTGAAAGTGCGAGAGATATTGCTCAAGGGAATTTCCTCCGAGAGGAGCTTTAGGGGACGCGTTTGTTGTGGATTTGTCATTCCCACTTCTGTACGCGTTTCCTTCGGTCCCTGCCATTCCTCAGGTTCTAAGGAGGTTGCGGAGGTTTAGGTCCCACATTATCCTAATTGCTCCGGATTGGCTCAGGAAAGCATGCTACCCGGACCTTATAGAAATGTCCATGTGTCCTCCACGCTTTCTTTCCCAACAGAGAGGAGCTCTCTCTCTCTCTCTCGTGTGGGGGTGGTCGGGTTCTCCATCCAGAGGTCCAGACTCTGAACCTTCACGCATGGTTTCTGAAAGGTTGAGATGTAAGGATTGGGAACTCCCGGCTGACGTGATGGAGGTGTTGCTTTCGGCCACCAGGCGTCCGGCAACCAAATCCCTGTACCGTTGCCATAGGTTTTGCAACTGGTGCAGAGAACACAATGTCGATCCTTTTCAGTGTTCCATTCCGATGGTTCTTTCTTTCTTGCTTTCTTTGGCCCACAAGGGTCTTCAAGTGGGTACCATTGAAGGTTACGTGGCAGCGCTATCTATTTTCATGCGCTTGTCTGAAGAATGTTCTTATTTTAAGATTCCTTCAATTACCCACTTTCTGAAAGGGCTCACAAATGTGTTCCCGACGTCCCCTTTTCAGGTGCCAGTTTGGGATCTGAATTTAGTCTCGAAATTCTTGATGGGTGCTCCGTTTGAACCTTTGCACGCTTGTCCTTTGAGACTGTTGACCTTCAAGACGGTTTTCTTGATTGCAGTTACATCTGCTCACAGACTGAGCGAGTTGCAGGCACTTTCATCCAAGCCACCCTTTATTGTGTCCCACAAGGATACGGTTGTACTGAGGTTACGTCCGTCCTTCCTACCTAAGGTAGTGTCTGAGTTTCATTTGAGCCAGAAGGTGGGGCTTCCTGCTTTCTATCCTCATCCTCATAAGGAAGAGGAGAGATTCCATAGGTTGGACCCTAGGAGAGCTTTGAGCTTTTATATTTCTAGGATGCCCAGGGTCAGAGTGGACAACCAACATTTTGTGGGGTACATTGGACACCGGTTGGGCCAGGCTGTTACTAAACAGACCTTGTCCAGGTGGATTATCCTCACCATTGCTGAATGTTAGATTGGCTGGCAAGGACCCCCCCTGAGGGTTTACGTGCTCGCTCCACCAGGGGCGTGGCTACATCCACAGCCCTGCAACAGGAAATTCCTGTTAAGAACATTTGTGATGTTGCAACGTGTTCTTCCATCCACACCTTTGTCAAACATTACTCCCTGGATACTTTCCATGGTCAAGATATGGCCTTTGGTAAAGCAGTACTTTAGTCTGCCATCTGATTGGGTATATCTAAATTCTTTTCCCTCCTCCATTCACTGATACTGCTTTAGAAGTCTGTCAAAGATGTGTAATATGTTGGAGGATGCAATCCATTCGAAGAACAAGTTACTTACCAACTGGTAACATTGTTTCGACTGGATGTTCCTCCAATGTATTCCTCATCGCCCTCCCAGCCTGCCCCTCTGAAAAATTTCCTATGCTATTGCAGCTTGCGTTCCCACAAGGCTATGTGTAGTCAAGGAGGCTTTGTGTGCGGTTATGTCACACGTTGTGGAGGGGAAAAAACATGAACTGAGGCTACGGGTGCCGTGCGTTCTACTTATAACATCCGATGAAGTCACCCTCGACGGAGGCCTTCGAGGCACATCAACCTGACGCCATCGACACAGGATGCCCTTTGCCAAAACATTTCCGGAGCAGCACAACTGTGGACATTACATGTCAAAGATGTGGAATACGTTGGAGGAACATCCAGTCGAAAGAACGTTACCATTTGGTAAGTAACTTGTTCTACTCACTGTAATCGTATTTCTGATGCTTCCATCTACTTAGATTAGATCTACTCTCTTCCTCCCCTCCTGGAGTTTGAAGGTGCATAGAATCCTTTCACTTCATGCACCCTCATGTTAGGAACTAAACAATCTGAGTGACCTCAACGTGGGAAGGGCCATCGATGCAGTAGACGTCACACTAGGGATAGTATTACAAACACGCCCAGCAGACATCCAGTTTCGAAAACAAGTCATGCAATACCCAGTGACTACCACTTGATGTCCACCTATGCATAGCATGTGAATCTAAGCAGATACAAGCATCAGAAATTACAATGAGTAATGCATGTCATATGTATATGAAACAAGTGACTTACAAAGGCAACATTAACCTAAGGGGGACATTTTTTCAAACTAAAGAGAAATACTATTTAAATCTCCAAAATAACATTATTAAGCGTCACTAGAGGCTGTGGTGAGGTTAGATGGGGAGGATGGGGGAGATGGCGGTGGGTGCTCCCTCTTTAGCAAGTAAGTGAAGTTTAAGCCGAGCATTGAAGAGATCCACCGTTGGGCTGGCTTAGATTGTTATTGGCAGTGGGTCCCAGTGGAGCGGTGCGAGGAAGAAGAATGAGCAAACGCAAAAGTAGACACACGGAGGGTATGGGACAGTTGGGCTGAGTGCAGAGGAGGATCGGACGGAAAGAGATGGTGAGCAAACTGAAATGCAATCAGACAGGTACTGAGGAGCAAGACCATTCATTAATGGCTTTGTACACTAGACAGGATGTGTTGGTAGGTAGAAGTGGAGGAGGTTCTGGTTAGGTTGTAGAAAGAGTGTGTAGCAAAGTTGATGACTTTTGTCTAGAGGGGGAAAGAAGAGTAGATTGGTAAAGGAGTAGGTCAGGTGTTTGCAAGTTCAAAGACATTTGAAACGATCAACCTTCCTGGTAGGAGGTGATCAAGGCAAGAGCAAATTTGCAAAACTGAATGTCCAGGAGAGTCAGAAGGTGAGAGGGTTGGGAGGCAAATTAATGCATTACTTATGGTGTCGGCCCCTCCCCCATATTTTAGAAACAAGATGAGTATGTCATGTATGGCCCTTCCCCGCCACTATACCGCAGAGGCGGGAGACGGTATTTACTAAGGCAGCCCTACCAGCCTTATCCTGGATCAATCGAAGAAGTGATTTGTAAGCTCAAGAAGAAATGAACATGCTCTAACTGTTGAATGATGAGAACAAGTGACATCTCTGCCAAACTGAATCACTTAGACATGAAGCAGATATGCACTCACTATGAAGATGCACAGAAACTAGGTCAAACGTGCATTTTGCCATGAAGACTATTATGACATCCATAAGACACTTACATAATCAATGTATATGCTGAAACGCAAAATTAACAAAGCACATATAAAGCTTGCTAGACATAGAAATGCAGTGGTAACGAGCAGCCAAATGGAATCAAATGGACGGTGCAGCCACCTGACGGCAGGGAGATTTGGCTTGCTGAGTTGGCTGAAAAGGCAGATGTGTGAAGGACATTCAGGAGCTGCACAGCCACCTCCAAGGTTACTACTAAAAGGGAGGTTTGGATAGCACCGTAGTGAACAGAAGAGGCATATTTCTCTTAGATTAGGTAAAAGAATAAACAGCCTCCCAATGCCAAGTGCCTATTAATTAGAGGCTAATATTGGAGGAATAAATTGCTCAAACTAGTGTACAGTGGCCAGCGGGTGTAAAGACACCTGTATTAATGAGTTAAAATCCTAGTAAAAGGCACACAGAATTTAAAATGTGGTCTCCTCGCACGTGACCTAGGATTGGAGAACAGTGAAAATGTATCAAAGTCCAAACAGATAAGACACCTTCCTCAACTCCCTACTGATTTCCAGGACAAGAAACACCAAACAATGCCAAGTTCAAAGCTAGATACCCTGGAGTGTGGCCTTAGCGAATCAGGGATGGTTTCTTATTTACTTGGGAGACACAGCTCCTTGATGTCTCTCCCCCTACCACTATTTTTGCTCATGTGCTGATAACCTGCCAAGTCTCCAAGGTTGGTAAGACCAGTGCCAGCCAATCGCAAATCTCAAAATGATGCCATTTCTAACTTGCAGTAGACAATAGTTTGTTGTTAATATTATTTCTCTTAATGTTATCAATTTAGGGTTGGTCCGAGGTGGGGCCATCAGATAAACTATAGCCATTGAAGAAACTAACACCTATGTATACCATATGTAAACAATTCCCCTAACAAATCCCAAATCGCTGTATGATTTTTGAACCAAGATTGTAATGTGACGTCAATCGTGACATATTTTTTGTTTTTAAACTGTTGTCATGCTTGAGAAGGACGAGAGCTCTAGACACCTTGGTGTTTATTACTGTCCTTGTTTTATATTGATTATTATAAAAACAGGTGTTAGGCAGAATCCACTGCAGTTCCCTTGGGGAGCACTGCAGGAGATTAAGACTACAGGTATATGCAATAAATTCCCTTTGGTATCAGTCTGTACCACAAAGATTTAGTTGGTAGCTGTGGCTGAGCAGTCAGACTTATCTCAAGAGGAAGATGAGCAGTATTCAGGGTTTACACATTAGGATTACAGTACTACGGTACAAGGAAACACTGACCAAAGCTTTGTATTAAAAAGAATATATATATTTATTTTACACACTTCTATTTCAACACATGAATCACAGTTATCAAAGTAAGTTAAAAAAGTCAAGAAAAGTATACACAACTCCCTATTTAAATTATAGACTCGTTTGAGCAAGAGTGAAAACTGAGCAAAATGGCACAAGGTCAACCAAGCAAAAATGGCCCTCTAGTAATTTCTCAAAAGGGAGGGAAAGGACAAGTTATACAGATTTAACCTCTTAAACACACAAGCAATACTTCCCAAGTAGATTGTGAACAGGTTACGCAAGGTAGCACTTTAGCAATAGTCATACAAAATGGCACTTGAGCAATACTTAAGAGGGAAGAAAGAGTGGTTATAAGAGTTTCTGGTGCACCAACACAGTTGAGGGTGAAAGCAATCTAATGAAGGCAGTTGTAACAGATTCAGCCAAAGTCAATAGGCCTGTACCTCCTGAAACGGGAGGACTGACGGAACAATGTACCTGTAAAAGTGGAAGCGGCTCCGGCGGTGGTTCCTTGCAGTTCCTGCAGTTTGTGTTGTCCAGCAGAGGAAGAGAGGCTCTCGTCGTGGAGGAAGGTTCGAGTTACTGGACTACCCAGGGAAGAAGCCAGCCGCGGTGATGCCAAAACGGATTAAATGGTATGCTCCTTTAAATCGTGGTCGTGGTGGACGGGTGCCTGGCTATCCGGTCTCCAAGTGCAGGGCACTGGCGATTCGACCAAGGCAGGTCCTGGAAGGCGATTGACGAACTGGTTGGCCCCACCAGCTCAAGTGAAGAAGACTCTTGCTGGCGAAGATCTTCTCAAGTCGTTGGAGAAAAGTGGTGAGGATCTGCAGCAGGGCTTCACCGGTGGTTCAGTCATTGCAAATGTCTTCAGCTTCTCTCCTCTTCGGTTTCTTAGTTCCAGTGGCGACGTCTTGTCCTCCAGTCACAGGACCCTGCTTTTATGCAGCAAGACCTCCTTTCATACAGCCTAGCTGTCACTCACACAGTGGGGTGGCTCTCCTGGCGGGAGAACCCCCCAGCTCATCAGGGCAGTGTGTGACTTGGGTTGCGTAGGCAACCCTATCCAGGGTGCCTATTCCCCCTCCCACACATCCTGTCTAACCCAGACTCAGTGGCGCCAAGAGGAGGGCTTCTGTGCAGAAGTCTGCCAAAAGGACGAACAAAGGATCCCCGACCTGGGTTAGGATTATAGAGAAAGACACAAAGAATTTTAATCAAAGTTCTGGCAATACAAAGCTACCGGAGTGAAGTTAGTATTAAAATAAACCAGCGGTATGTTAGAGGCTGTCAGAAAAAGTGGTAGCCTCGAACAATGGGAAAATCCCATAGGGAAATATTTGCGGTCGAATATTTACGGTAGTAACCACTGCCACCAGCCAGAAACGTTTGAGAGAGGGACTGTACGGTACCCCCCTCGAAAATGAACACGAGGGAAAAACTATTAACCCTTCCCAGTACTTCCATAGTGAGATGGGGTGTACTGTTTTTTTTTTTATAAGAATCGACTAGTAAAGTCAATGGGGACTTTACAGGCCCTGGGAGACAGTAGTTACTGCCAGGGTATGGAGTCTATGTTTGGGGGTCGCTACGACACCCCTGTGGTACGGCACGGAGGGTGCTGTGTACCACACATGTAAAAAGATGATTCCTATGAGGGGGAGAGAAAAACCCATAGACCATAAGCACACAAGATAGCCTAAAACACACACTAGCAATCTAAGAGTGGAAAAAAAGGGTGTCACTCTTAGCAGGAGAAAAAAAGAAACCCTTCAAATCCAGCAAAGCTGCTGGGGGACTCTATAGGTAAGGGAAATAAGCCATAGAATGAGAATTCTCCCTAACAGGCCTTTGCCATTTACCTTGACTATTTCCGTTATTGGGCACAGGACTTCCTGGCCTGTCTGTTGCGCTTACACAGGTTTTCCAGACCATCATTACAAGAGGAGGGTGTCGACGGTGTCGAAAGCGGCAGAAAGGTCTAAAAGGATGAGTTTAGAAGAGAGTTTAGAGGTGTGAGCATTAGAGGGAAAGTTGGAGACCTGCATTAATGTCATCTCAGTGGCGTGTTTACTATGGAAGCCTGATTGTGGTGTATCTCCAAAGCCGTTATCCTCAGGTTTCTTAGTAACCACCTGCTGAAGAGCTTTTGAATAATGGGGAAGGAGAGGAACTAGATGATAGTTTGCTGGGATGTTTGTATGCAGAGGGTTTCTTAAATAGGGGTAAGACAGTTGAAGATTTAAAGGAGGCACGGAAGTGCCCAGCGGGAAGAAGAGAGTTTAAAGAGCTCAGAGATGAGGGCAAGCAATTGAGACGGTCTTTGACCACCCGGATAGCGAAATGGTCAATGGGAGCGCAGGATGGGTGGGCACTGTGAAGGATGGGCCCTAATTCAATATGATAGGTAGGAGTAGAAAAGGTGTGGGGGGTAAGGTGGTAGACAGAAGGAGGTTTGGGCAGGGAGAGAGAGGAGGGCTGCGAGTGTCACACATTTGAGAGATTTTAGTGTCCAATGCAGAGGGCAGCAAGAGAATTTTTATAACCCAGGAGCAGGGTAGGTGGCTGTAATTTGCACCACCGTCATAGGTCACAGCTCAGGTTTGTTTTGAAGGTCTGAATTTCAGAGGTGATCCAAAGTGGAGGATGGTGACATGAAGGTGGCAATGTACGAGCAGGATAGTGTTGGTCAAATGGAGTCTTAAGTGCATTGTGAAAGTTAGAGAAAGCATTGTCATGAGAGAGGCCTGAATAGGGGGCAAAGAGACAGGAGAGAGGCCCTCACATCAAGGTAAGGGGCAAGAAAGTCCTGTGCGACTTTCCACTTAGTCATTGAAGAGGTGAGCTGAGTACAGGGTGGAGGGACTGAGATGTAACAATGGAGTGATTAGATGGAGAGGGCTCAATCAATGGGTCCGAGGAAGAGAGCCAAGCAGAGAGAAAAACAAGGTCAAGCGTTCCCACCAGGGTGTGTAGGCTGCTCATGGAGGGGAGTTCAGGGAGTGGTCAGATGGGAAGGATTTCAGTTCAAGGCAGTTGACAAAAAGGATGTGGCTAGGTAGAGACTCAAGGAGAAGGGTCAGATAATGGAAGGAGTTGATTGGACCAAGGGGTCTGTAGAGGGCCAGAACAGTGAGAGGAGTAGGAGGTAGGAATTAAATAGTGGCACATTCAAAATAGGAAGAGTTGATGCCAGACTAAGGTAGAGGGGCAGTGTTGAGGGCCCCATTGATAAGGAACCCCACACTGCCTCCCTTCCCAACAGGTCAGGCGCGTTGGAAAGGGTAGCAGAATAAGTGTGCAGAGCTGCTAGTGTAGCAGTCATAAAGGTAAATCCATGTTTCCGTGATGACAAGAAGTGAAAGTTGAGGGTGGTAAGAGTCGAAGTGGTCAGTAAATGTAGGAAGAGGTGTTGCTGATGGATTGTGCATTCGAGGCCATAGGAAAGAGTGATCGGAGGTGGGTGAGAGGAGCAGGTGTGTGGTAGGCAAAGGGATAGATGAGATCCTCTGAGCACAGGAGTATCTTATTTGAGGGCTGCAGGTGCAGAGGGAAAGAGAAAGATGCAGAGGCTGGAGAGTGATGCAGAAGGCTATAAGAGGAGTGAGGGAGAAGAGTGAGTAGAAGAGGAGTGAAACAAAGTCAAAATATATGAGAAGTAGAAGAAATAGGCAAATAGTTTGACTACCGGCTGCACCTCCTCGGAGGCATTCTACCTTTTCTCACCTTCCTCCGAAGGCTCACCGTCTACAGAGCCCTGGTTCTCTCTAGGCTAGACTACTGCAACAGCCTCTTTCTCAATCTTCCTACTTCTACTCTGCGTCCGCTACAATTCATCCAGAACAAAACTACAAGATTTATTCTTGGCCTCAAGCCCAGAGACTGCATCTCTCTGATGCTGAAATCCCTCCACTGGCTCCCCGTGGCTGATAGGATCCAAGTTCAAGACCCTCTGCATAGTCCACAAGGCTTGCTGGGGCTGGGGCCCACACGATCTACAACGCTTGGTTCTTAAATACTCTCCATCTAGAGCCCTCCGCTCGTCCTCCAACTCTTCGCGGGGGATCCCTTTTTCCAAGCAGAGATTTGTTTGTTTTGTTTTTATTATGCATATTGCGCACCAGACCCAGAGGTATTCGGGCTCAAAGGCATAAAGAGGGTTGTTAAGCATAAGTTACATAGTGGACAGGAATGAGTACAGCTAAGGTTACAATGCTGTATGCATGAACAACTGGCAAGGCAAATAGGTATATACAGTAAGTACCAAGAATAAGTGTGAGGCACTTATATATAACAAAAACAGTGAAGTCACAAATATACAATAGATAATAGGAAGGTTGCAGGTAAGGTAGGGTCAGACGCCATGTTCCTTTAGCCAGTGAATGAGACTAGATCTGAATTGTAGGTAAGGTAGATCTTCCCTTAAGGCCGGGGGGAGAGAATTCCAGTATTGTGCTGCTGTAAAAGGGAAGCTACTCCCACCGGATTTAGTAAGCTTAAATCGGGGTACTAATAGGAGGTTAGAATTAGCTTTTCTTAGGGGGCGAAAATCTGTTTGTCTAGTGAATCTAGCTGTGAGGTATTGTGGGGATGCTTGGTTAAGACATTTATGTGTCAAAGATGCAGTTTTGAGGAGGATTTTATCTTTCGTAGAGAGCCAATTAACGGATCTGCTGAGGTCAGATATATGGGCATTTTTAGGGAGACTTAAGGCAGCTCTCAAGGCATTGTTTTGAAGAGTCTGAATTTTGGACGTAATGTATTTGTTGCTGCCTATATATAGGGCATTACAATAATCCAATTTGGATAAGATTAGGGCTCTCGCTAAGGTAATGCAGTTGTTGGGTGAGAGGAAAGGCTTGGCTGCCCCGATTAGCTTGCAGGTGTAGGTGGCTGAGGCCATAGCGTTTACTTGTTTACCAAAGGTAAGCGTAGAGTCTATGCAGAAGCCAGGAGTTTTAACTACCTTAGCCACAGTGATGTTATTGTCAATTATGAGTGATGCGTAGTCTAGACGTAGTTTTTTAATGTTGGATGGGGTACCTAGAATGAGGAGTTCTGTTTTGTCATCATTCAGGCATAGACTGTAAGAGGCCATCCATGCCTGGATGATGAGGTAAACTCTGTTCACAAAGGCCAAATCCTTGTCATAATCTCCCGTCAACGGGATGAGGATCTGTGTATCATCGGCATAATTCGTGTAGGTGATATCTAGATCATCGAAAAGGGGATTTGTGAAGATGTTGTACAGGGTAGGAGATACGCAGGGGTACACCGCATGATATGGGCGCGGGTTCTGCAGCTGCTAGAGGAGAGAAGACTCGCATTGTCCTATTATCAAGGAAAGGACTGGATCCAGGCGACTGCCTCCTGAGAGAAGCGGGCCACGGAGACCAGGTGGTTGCAAGTATTGAGTGGTCTGCCTAATCAAACGCGGCTGAGAGGTCGAGGAGTAGCAAGAGTGCTGTCTTACCTTTGTCCCTCAGTGTGTCTATTTGTGCCTTGAGGTCTATGAGTGCAGTCTCAGTACCATGCTGAGGTCTGAAGCCAAACTGACGAACTCCTAGGCGGTGGTTTTGTTCCAGATGATGCTGGATTTGTAGATATGCTACTTTAGCCAAGATTTTAAGTTGGAATTGCACTGTGGTTATGGGGCGGTAGTTAGTGGGGATGGAGGGGTTGAGAGTTTGTTATATAAGGAGAAGGAGGACCCAGGAGTGTTTCAGGTTGCTAGGTATGGTGCCTGATGTGAATGAGGCGTTTATGAGTTTAGTGATGAATGGAGAAAGTTCACGGCTAGCGTCTTTTATGATTTGGTCTGGACATGGGTCGCTATGGCAATTAGACGGTTTGAGGGTGAGTATAACTTTTTCGACTTCTTTGATAGATACTTTATGAAAGTGGAAACTGGGGGTCAGTGGTGTGGGTGGGGTCAGAGTGGTCTGTGGTGGTGGTATGATGTTTGTGACAGTCTTAGAGGTTGTAGCATTGATGCCAGGTTTAGAGGCAATAAGGGTATCTTTTTTATTGTTAATCTTCACCTGGAGAGGAGTAGTTATCTTGTTGGCTAAGGCATTGTGGATACTCGTGCACCAGGTTTTATCCTTAAGACAGGAGTCAGGAACTTGAGTGGGAGATTCTACCTCTTTAAGTATGGTGAACAATTCTTTGGTATTTGGTTTGGCTTGCGAGATTCGGGAGTTGTAGGAAGTTTGTTTAGCTAGGATAATTTCTTTTGGTAGAGGGTGGCTAGTTTATTCAAGTTATTTTTGTTGAGGTCTTAAGGGTCTGATCTCCAGATTTTTTAGCTTAGACATTTCTCTTTTCTGATTGCTTTCAGATGAGGTGTTAAACCAAGTATTTGTGTTGGCAGGGTTTGCTTTTTCTGACCTTCAATGATGCAATGACGTCTAGAGATGCGAGCATCACTTTGTTGTACATTTCTACCATGGTGGATGGGTCAGTCTGGTCTGAGATAGAGTTCAGTGTAGGAATGATGAGGGGGATAAGATTTGCAGGAGTAATATTTCTTTTGTTTCTGGTAGGAACAGCAGGTGCTATACTGCTAGTATTCGTGGGAGGTGTGGCTTCTAGCGTGAAGGATATCAGGTAGTGGTCGGACCAGGGCTGAGGCATTATAGAAGTGATAGTGGTTGGACAATTGTGTTTGGCAATCCAATCGAGGGTCCTTCCTTTAATATGAGTGGGTTCTGTAAAATTTGGGTGAATCCTAATTCCTCGAGGGATTTATTAATCTGTAAAGCGTTAGGGTCTAGTGGATCACTGAATCCGAGGCTGAAGTCCTCTAAGATAAGGCATTGTGATGAGTTTTTTAGGTTGTCGGATAGTAAGTTCATGAGGTCTTCCTCAAAGGAACCTAGAGGGCCTGGTGGTCGGTATATCAAGTGAATGGTGATAGTTTGATTGTTGGAGATGGTAAGTTGGCCGTGAGAGATTCACAGGAGTTTGTAATATGGGGTGTGGAAAGACTTAGCGTTAGGTTGTTCTTAAGAATTATAGCAAGACCTCCACCTCTGGAGGTGGTGCGATCCAATCTTATGAGAGTATAGTTGTCCGTAGTGGCTAGCATAATTGCAGGGCCTGCTGCAGGGTAAAGCCAGGAGGTCAATGTTTTCATTATTGATAAAGTCAGCTATATCTGTGGCATGGGCTACCATAGAACGGGCATTTATTAATGCGCCTTTTATGCCAATTTGGGTGGGTTGAACAGATAAGGGCTGAGCTTTGTGTTGGAAGTTCGAAGGGGAAGTGGGATCTCTGAAGAGTCGACAGTTAAGCTGAAGTGGGTGTTGGCCATTGGTATCTTTGTAAGGCGAGGTATTGGGAGTAGGCTGAGCGTCCCTTGGGCGATTTAAAGGTGAGGTGGGCATTAGTTTGGGGATCATAGATTCTTCAGAGTCTGGCACGAAGTTTAAGGTTTATCTGTTGGAGGCTACAGGGATTGGTGGCCATGCCGGTATGCTTAGGAGGTTCACGAGCATGTGATAATTGGTTCTGGGACTGGGACATGTTGAGGTCTTGTGAGGTGATCAAGTAGAGGATAGTTCTCAGTAGAACAGTGTAGAGTAATGGCAAATGCATAGTGTGTTCATATAAGTGGCTTGAGTGTTAAGAAGGTAAAGCTAGGCAAGGCTAAACATGACAGACAGAGCAAGCTATGAAAGCGGATACCAAGTACATGGGTGTTAACAATTTTCGCACAGTCTAAAAGTGGCTTAGCTGCTATAGGCAGGAGTAGATTGGCAGTGGCTAGTTACTAAAGCAAGTTCTCACACAATCTAAACGCTACTGTAGGCAAAAATGGGTTGGCAGTGGCTAGTTGCTAAAACAAATTTTCATGCAGTCTAGATACGACTGCTATTGTGGCCAAGAATAGATTGGCAGAGGCAAGTTACAAAGACAGTTACTCACACAATCTAAATGTGACTTTGCTGCTGTAGGCAGGAATAGGTTGGCAGAGGCAGGTTACAAAGACAGTTACTCACACAATCTAAATGCGACTTTGCTGCTGTGGGCAAGAATAGGTGGGCAGAGGCAGGTTACAAAGACAGTTACTCGCACAATCTAAATGCGACTTTGCTGCTGTAGGCAGGAATAGGTTGGCAGGTTGCAAAGATAGTTACTCACGCAATCTAGGTGTGGCTTTGCTGCTGAGGGCTCGAGTGGGCTTGCAAAGGAGTGTCCCTAAAGTGAGTTTTGCACACTGAGAACAGCTTTGTTATGGGTAGCTCGACATCGCGTTAGCTGAAGGTGGGAGCAACCGTGCAGAGGAGAAGGACTGCTTAGTAGCTTACAACTTAAACATAGTTTAGTGGGTATTTGGCTAGTAGGTGCTGCGCAGGAGGACGATTAATCTTCCTTTCTAGGTAGTAGAAAGGTAGTGATAGGGCATGTAACAATGCCGGCAGATTGCAAGGAGGCGCTTAGGAATATTGTGATCACTGGAGGTGGTTGGAGAAGGGGCTATGCGTGCGCGTTTAATAATGGGTGGGGACATGTTGTGTAGCCGTGGTAGGGGAGGTGGAGTACGTGGCTAGAGACTGGGTAGGAGCAATCAAAACAACAGAAAGTACTATTTCTGGTGACAATCGAACGCCATTATATAAACAGTACAATAGATTAAGCATATGAGTCAAGCAACCTTGGGTCAGGCAATAGCACGTGAGTAGGATATGGTCACCCAGTGAAATGCAGCAGCTGAGATGGAGTAGAAATGTTACCTTTGGGAGGAGCCGAGGCGTGAGAGCCATGGAGTCTGGCAGACAGCAGACATGGCATAAACAGGCAGGAAACAGGCGATGGCCTTGTTTCCCTTGGGCCTTGGAGGGAGTGGGCCGGCTTTGCCAGCCAGCGTCCAATGGGAGTGGAAGTAGGCCCGGTAGCCAATCGGCGGATGTCACTGTCTGCTGCTGGGGGCCTGGGTAAGCAAAGGAGGCTGGAGGCAAGAAGCGGTCGGCCATTTTAGGTGGTTTTCAGTACCTCATGTACCTTAATGGTGGTAAAGGGCACAATGAATGCTCTTTCTGACAAAATTGGGCAGATATCAGGGTTTTCTTTGCTAGACTTCGTTGATCGCCCGTGTGCAATAATGCAAGGGCTTGGATGGCGACTTTGCAAAAAATAGTGCGAAGGTGGCAGCGCTTAACAATATTTGTCGGCTGCTCAGGGAGGCTTTCCTCGGAAGGCGCGCTGCTCCTGCAGGGTCGGGAGCTACTTGGTGGAGCTCCTTTGGGGGTAGATCTTTATCCTCTGCAGGTGCCTTCTTCTGGAACAGTCTCCCTGCCTCTTTCCGCCTTCAGCCAGAGCTCTTTAAGATCTGGAAAGATCTTCCTTTTCTCTTCCTCTTTCTCTCTTCCTTTCCCCTGCTAACCTCATCTCTCTTTCTCTCCTACCTCACTCCTCCATCTCTCCCATAACTCTGTTCAGCTTTTGCTGACTGGTCGCCTGGCTCACCTGCGAGTCTCAAAGGTCCCAGGCTCCCCCGCCAGTCTTTGCACTTTCCTCCAGGCCTCTGCGCTATTGCACTTTCAGCATACGTTCCATGAGAGGGGTAACCTCTCTGCACTTAACCCTGGGCTCTGCTGGACTGAGCCCACTTGGTCCCCCACACCCACTCCCTTGCACTTCCATCTGTACACTTGCATGACCTGAATTTACTAGGCATAGTAAGTTCTGTCTTGTCCCCCCTGTGTGTCCCCTCCCTAATCTGGTTGTGCCTCTAACACTTCATGCACTTGCACTAGGAGAAAAGCTGTTAGGCCTAGTACGCTAGTTAGAATGACTACTGTATTCCCTTGCTCCCTTCCTGCCTTGAAGTGCTTTGAAGCACTTTACTTGTGTATAAGCGCTGTGCAAATACACAATTACAATTACAAGACAATGAAGAAACGTTGCAGAGCGAGAGAAAGGTGGATGAAAGGGAAGGGATGGATGGTATGCTGAGAAGAAGCAGGTGCAAGTTCGGAGTTGGGCTAGAATGTTCCTTTAGGTAACCAAAAGACCGATAACTGGCTCAAAACAAAATTGTTCCTTAGGCCTGTGAGGTAATGGACAGTTCTGTGGTGAATGGATAGTCAATATGTGGAAGGATCAATATATGTGTGGACTCAGAAGTGAGGTAAAGGGTGAGCTTGGCAAAGTCCTGGCTTGAGCAGGGGTTCTGGGCCTCTGCTCTTTTCAGCCCAAACAGGGAGCGGCCCTTTGCTGCTTTTGGCCCTTGGCTGCAGACGGCCTGCCTGGATGCCCAGAGGAGACTGCATGTCCCTCTGGGCTACACATTTACAGGCAGGGTCCTGGATGTTGCAGGCCCAGGGAGCTTTGTTTTGCTGTCGGGACCCTTACATGGTGCACAGGGTCCTCTTGCAAAGCAGGATGTGGAGAGAGTGGTGTGGCCTGGTATGGACGGAGCGGTGTGGTTGGGTATGGATGGGCGGTGTGGTTGGGTATGGATGGAGCAGTGTGGTTGGGTATGGATGGAGCAGTGTGGTTGGGTATGGGTGGAGCGGTGTGGTTGGAGCGGTGTGGTTGGGTATGGGTGGAGCGGTGTGGTTGGGTATGGAGGGAGCAGTGTGGTTGGGTATGGAGGGAGCAGTGTGGTTGGGTATGGAGGGAGCAGTGTGGTTGGGTATGGAGGGAACAGTGTGGTTGGGTATGGAGGGAACAGTGTGGTTGGGTATGGAGGGAACAGTGCGGTTGGGTCTGTAGGGAGCAGTGCGGTTGGGTATGGAGGCTGGAGGAGAGAGCGAGGAGTAACCCTTTTTTAGCAAGTTAGGCAACAGCCACAGCCACAGTTTGGCTGGCTTTAATTGTGATTGGCAGCACGTTCTAGTGGAGTGGGGCGAGAAGGGGGAAAGAGCAGAATCCAGAGGATGCGTAGGGAGCATGGAACAGTGAGATTAAGGGCACAGGAGGAGGAGAAGGAATATGATGGGCCATGGAGTAGGCTTGAGCAGTAGTCAACCTTGCTGAGCAAGACAGTGGAGATTAGAGTTTTCATAGTGGTTAGTAAGAAATACATTATTTTTAGAATGTTGAGGAAGTTAATGAGCAGCAGAGGAAGGTCGCTAACAGAGGACTCCACGGTTGCAAGCCTTGGGTGACGGAGTAAGGTCAGGTGGGGGAAGTATAAAGGAGCTGAGCGGGTAGGGATGGCATTGGAAGCCAGGAGAAACATTACTCCTACGTCAGGGCCCCCTTTCCTCCATAGTGATTGGGACTCTGTCCTAAGGTGATGGTACTGGAGCCTTTTGCACCACAAAAAACATTGTCCCAATTAAATTTGTTGTACGCCTGGGTTGCCTGCCCATGCTGACTGGCCTTGCCCGTCACTCCTTTTTAGCTTTTGACAGGACTGGACGCTGCATGCACAGCTGCAACATTTTGTGGGGCGCTTCAACTTCCCCTCATAAAATACTTTCAATTCCTTAGGCTGTTTCACCTCCGGCTTCACTTTCATACCTTCATCAAATGCCATTGATAACAGGATTTGCCACCTGCACCAAGCAATTCCTACAGTAGCTGTTTGAGGTCTCTGGGCCCCAACCTCATCTGGAACTCCTGAATGTTGTCGTCCGCTCTTGACTCCAGAGCACTTAATCAATGATTTAGATGGTGTAATGATCATTTTGGCGCTTCCCCACTTTATTCTGTGAAGGAGTTCATTCGAAAGTATTTTTTCACAGGCACCCCAGCACAGCAATGACTTCTCTGGGACTGCCATGTGTCGGAGTGATCCTCAGGATAATGCAAGACACAATGGGTTGGCCCTGAGGCCATAACGGCTGTCGCCCGATTAAGTTCCGATGGGGGCAGGAGTTACCAGCCACATCCTTGCTGAGGGTACTTTGATATTTCCCAGGACTGTACTTGAGACTCCCATCGTCCCCGATACCGGGATCCACCTGGAGCATCTCCTGTGCCTGACTACAGGGGTTCCACATAGGCAAGTAAAAGCCCTCGTGCCACCCACTCTTCAGGCTGCAGTTCCACAAAATGTCAGACCCAATGAAGATGTTAGATAAGGAGCATGCCAGTACATCAAGGGAATCATTCACGCACAATTCCCAAGGTGACGTGTGCGACTGGTCAGGATGCTCATCTCTAAAACCTGGTATCACAAGCCAGTTCTTTGCCAGAGGGGGCTGCAAATGCTATGCCCAGAGGCTGTGAATCTCTGGTGCCTCTGCCACAAACAGTACTGCAAGGATCCTTTCAGCCTCATTTGATTTGGGAGGCCAATGATTGGCGCACTTCTTTTCTGAGCCCCATCTGCAAATCCTACATATTAGACACCTCGAAGCTCGACATAGACATCCATACTGAGTTCCATCTAAGTTATCATGGATTCCTCCACCTCCTGCTTGGCCAACGGCCACATACACTCTGATGACAGCCACCCAGTCTCAGACCAACTGACTGTTTCATCGACAGGCTTTAAACCGTGATGAGTCTAGAAACATGGCTATGTATTTTAACGGGAGTATTAGTAAGATGATGCAGAAGTGGTGCTTATCTGCAGACACCCCTTCACCTCCAGACACGCCGACCACTAGTGCGCCTATGTAGACCACGAATACAGTGGTGCCCAGCCTTCTGCAGGCCTCGCCCCGTTAGAGCCGCCGGCAAAGTCTGAGCCTCTACCTGCCCCTGCAGCAATGCAACTACTATCTCTTCCAGAGGGCCTGGTATCGCAGCTGCCATCAGCTCTGACCTCTAATCAAACTGACCCACAGGACAAGGATTTGTCAAGTGAAACTGTGGACATATATCATTTGCCTAAGGCCTTCCACAACAGAATGCTTGGCCTGGCAGGGCTTCTGGAAGCTTCCACTCATGAAGAACTGCAACAAATCAGGCATCCTCTCTGAGGTGATGGCCTTCTGAGCTTAGGGTAGATCCAGAGTACATATTCCAAAAGACTTTTGGCAGAAGCTTGCAATATCTGTCTGAAACACCATTCTTTCTAAGCCACCAACAGGAAACTTGTGTTTTGCCACTCACCCACAACCAGCTGTGGTAGCCTCAGCATCCCTCTATGCCAAGCCTTCTACTTCCAGCAGTTCCTCCTCATCACCAGCCTGGAGGCTCATGGCCACAAGGTCTA
Source organism: Ambystoma mexicanum (assembly GCF_040938575.1). Classification (NCBI taxonomy): domain Eukaryota; kingdom Metazoa; phylum Chordata; class Amphibia; order Caudata; family Ambystomatidae; genus Ambystoma; species Ambystoma mexicanum. The sequence goes on from NC_090932.1 coordinate 152,104,680, forward strand.
CCCAATGCTTCTTTGCAATTAAGTCAGGCCAATTCTGATGCGCTTCTGGCCTATGCTAATCAAAGGCTTTGTTCTGATTTATAATCATACCCTGCATGCCAGAGCCTTACCTCTACCCAGAATGTAGTCTAAAGATCCCCTGAGGCTGTGGCAGGTTTTGTGGCAGAGAATAGTCTGCTACCTGAAGCAAGCTTTGGAAAAGGCTGGTTCTCTGTGCTTTAGTGCAAGAGAAACTACTACCCATGAGCACCTGACGGGATTGTTACTGGACAGCAATATTGTCGTGGGTTGACCTTCTGGGTGAATGGGTCTCAGTTCCTGTTACCCTGGTGTATGATGACCATTAGATGCTATCAATATCTTCCCTAAACAGTTTTATCACTAAACTAACACTTGTTTGCACTTGCAATATACAGTCATTTATACTTTTCGGTCCCCGGTACAGCAGGTGAGTCCAAAGCACACTTTAACCTGGCCATTTTGAGAGCCCCCAGGCCCCGTGTGCACCTGTGACCCTTTTGCTCCCCATCGCCATGACTTCTCTCTCGCCACTGTCCTCCCGCCGCCCAGCCCGCTCTCCGGCCCGGATTGGCTAAGTAGTCTTGTGCGCTGCATCTACAGTGTAGCCGTTGTCCCTGCTAACCTCTTTTGGTCCGTGGCACAGTAGGTGAGTCCAAAGCAGCCACAGACCCTTCTGGGCCTTCGTCACACTTTAACCCGGCCATTTTGAGAGCCCCCATGTGCACCTGTGTGACCCTTGCACTCCCCTTCACTCCGCCTCCCAGCCCGCCCTCCGACCCGGATTGGCTCTACCAATAGCCTTAATTGACTACTCCGGGGCAGTCCCCTGCCCGTGCACCCCCAAGGCTAAGGGCCCATAGGCAAAGGTTGGCTCCTATAAGAGGCGGCTCCATATCGTGTCTGCAGGTGTCAGCAGGGGAAACAGGTGGCCAGCCGTCAACCAGCAGCGACTAGTACGGTAGGAGTGGCCTGGGTGGCAAGTAGAGCAATTACTCTATCCTGGAAGCCCGGCCACTTAGCAAACTTACCTACACCTGTACAATACTGTGATTACATTCCATTGCCTCCCTGTACAGGACTCTCAAATCTAGCTGTGTTATGTCTTGTACTCAAATTGTATTGTTGGGTGTAGGCCTCTCACCAACTATACAGGACTCTCAAATCTAGCTGTGTTTTGTCTTGTACTCAAATTGCACTGTTGGGCTCAGGCCTCTCTCCCACCGTACAGGCCTTTCAAATCTAGCTGTGTTTTGTCTTGTACTCAACTTAAACTGTGGGACGTGGGCCTCTCTCCCACTACACAAGACTCTCAGATCTAGCTTTGTTCACCTTGTACGCAAAGGTAGTTCTGTTATACCTTGTACTCCAACTGCATTGTAAATGTTAGGCCTCAACCGCGTCAACTAGGCGCCAATTTCACTCACAGGCCACAACAGTGCAGCTCCCTGGCGTACAACTAGCCCCAACAAGACCCACAGCAGACTTTCACTACCCCCGCCATCACACACCCCACCCCCCTTCCACAGCACACCTCAATCTTGCATCCCTCACACCTCTTTTTTCCCCCCTGCCCTCACCACACCCACCCGCCTCAAACTGGCACACTCTTCCCCCACCCATAGATCCCGCTCTGCGCAAATAAGAGCGGCAAGATGGAGAGACGGATTAGAGAGCACCCCCCTTGCCCCCACGGAACACACCAGAGAATGCAGCAAGACACCTAATATGCCTATCACACTCCAGCCGCGCCAGGAACCAACCCCCCGACACCTCCTACTCACATTCTCCTCAATCAACTACACACCAGCCCAACTCCCACCCCCCCTCTTCGCACTGAAAGAGTAGCTCTAACCAATGCCCCATTCACTAGAGAACCAACCACTCTCTCCAATACACCCATGACTGCCCATAATGCAAGGAAAGGTGAGGCTGCAGGCACCTAATGCCCCCCCTAGCATCACCCATTCTCCGACACCGTTCGCAACCACTGCAATTTAGGAATGAAGCCTCACTGCCCGCACCCAACCCAGTCCTAGCTCTTTTCCCCATCCCCTCTCCCCCCCCCACTCCAACGGCTCCCTCATCTCCACACTCCACCTTCCCACTGCCAGTCCCTACATCAGATCCCGCTCCTCCCCCCCCCCCCCCCCCCAACCCACCCTCTACCCACAAAGGCATGCCACCAAATATCTTGCACCCTCATCAACGCCAGGTCAGTTTCCAAAAACAAACTCAACATCTACAACTTCATCAAGGAAGAAAACCCAGACATCCTATTCATTACTGAGACATGGTTCTCGGATTACTACAAATCCCTCGCGCATGAGACCTTCCCACCTGGTTACATTCTCACCGTCTGGAACAGATCACGAAGGGGAGGAGGGCTTGCAATATTAGACAAAGACCAATTCAAGCTAATAGCCAAGGACACCTCCACCAGCACCACAGACTACGAATCCCTCCTGGTAAAACTCCAACTCGCACCATCCGCCTCACACAGCTTCCCACTTGTCTACAGACCCCCCGGCTATAACAAAAACTTTGCAGATACATTTGGTGAAGCACTGGCCGCCAACCTCATCCTACACATAACCCTCACCATCCTAGGAGACTTAAACATATGGTTTGATTCCCCATCAAACCCGAGCCCCAGGTCACTCAGTCTAGATCCACTCAATCTGAAACACCACACCTCCACTCCCACCCACACGAGAGGCCACACCCTTGACTTAATATTGAGCAGCGCAAACATATCCACCCAGCCCCTGCGCCCCTTGTCATGGTCTGATCACTCAGCGCTCTGTTTCGCCATACCACTCAACAATGTGGTCAGAAGCCAATGCCCCACATGTCCACCACCAACCGCCCCCTCTACTTTCCCACTATGGGACAAAGTGGTAATCACCCCAGATCTTGAATTCTCACTCCCTATCTCCCTGAACTCACTCTTCTTTGTGAGAGGACACCCAGCAATAGATTCCTTTGACCTCTGGCTTACCAATGCCCTCAAACCCCTCACCGTGTCAAAACGTACCTCGCAGCGATCTGGACCAACCCTGAGGTGGTTCACCTCTAGTCTCAAACCCCTCAAAACTCTCATGCACAGTCTGGAGCGGGCCTGGACTCTTCAGCCCAAAAAAAAAACGCCCTAGCAAGGACAACCAGAATTTACAGATCGGAGATCAGAAAAAGCAAGAAATCATTCTATGGGAACCGAATCCAAAATGCTCGCAACCCAAGTAAGGAACTACATAAAATCATAGCAGAATTCAAATCCCCCCAATGCTTTCGCCTGTCCACCCCAAGCCATAAGCGACACCCTCTCGCTCCACTTCTACAATGCCAACAACGAAAGACACAACGCCATCATCGCCAAACTAAAAATCCTAATGCCACTGCCCACAGCCCCCTGCCCAATCCCCCCCCATGATGACAATCTACTTTTGACTCTTTCTCTCCCATCGCACACCAAGTATTCCTGTCGCTGGTAGCAGTCAGCCGCCCGTCAGGCTCCCCTGAAGACCCATGCCCACCCTCAATGCTCCTAAAAATACTAACCTCCACCTGTGCAGGTAACATCGCACGTACAATCCTTAACCGCTCACTCACATCAGGCTCCTTCCCGAAAGCCCTAAAAACATCCTACACCAAACCCATTCCCAAAAAACGGACTCTTGGCTCACTCCTCCCCCAAAACTACCGACCTATCTCCAATACGCGTTTCATCTCCAAATTGATTGACCGCACAGCCTACAAACAGCTTGGCCAGTTTGCTGAAGCCAACAACCACCTAGACCCAGCACAATCAGGTTTCAGACCACTAAGGGGGACAGAATCCTCTCTAGTCTCCATCTGAGACGACCTAAAAAGAGCAGCCGACGCAGACAGCTGCGCGGTTCTCACCCTGCTAGACCTTTCTGCAGCCTTCGATACCATTGATCACTCGATTCTATTAGTCAGACTACAAACACTAGGAATCAAAAGCACAGCCCTTTCGTGGATCCCTTCCTTTATCTCTAACCGGTCGCAAATCATGCACCTCGACCAGTTCACATCTATATCGCGTCCAGTTTGTAAAGGTGTCACCCAAGGAGCGTCCACGTCACCGCTAATTTTCAACTTCTACATGCAACCCATTCCTGCACTCATCATCTCGTACAACCTTACCTCTTGTGGTGTAGCCTTACTTGTTCTCGGTTGAAACTTGTCTTGGTTAACCTTGCAGAGTTGTTTGCATCATTGTCCCTCACAAACCTCCCAGCTTGTGGCCCTTCAAGTGATCTTATTTCTACAAACTTTTCTAAAAACATTGTGCAAGACTTTTACTTACCTCCAAAGAAGATCTTCAGCTCCCCTAGACTTTGCTCAACTAACATTGGCTGCCCTGGCTCCCTGAGAGACTCCTCTTACCTCTGACCTGTTGTCTTTACATTTCCCCAGGAAAGGGCTAATTAAACCTTGCATTGGATGGTTGAAAAAGTACTTACAGTTTTATGAAGTATGTGTTAACCTTTGTTTTATTCCCCTATCTAACCTTTGCACCCAACTCAGTATTGCTCCAAATGTACCAGTGATAAATCAATGTCCACAGTGTTTTAGCTATTTAAGTCACCTGAGGGTGTAAGAAGCACCTTATGTGGAGTGCTGGGGAGATGCAATGTATCCCCTTTCACACTAAAACTGTAACAATTCTGTTACTGGGGCAAGCTTACATTCAATGGCTGGTGGCATTGATACCTTGTATTAATTTGGTGCACCTTTACCGCGTGCTGTGTTCACAGCTGCAGTACAGGCACCTAAGGGTGCTCATTTGACCAAAATGGCCCTGGTCTTCTTTTTTCACCATTTTAGTGTTTCTTGCCCTTTCTTGTTCCGTCCCCTGACATCCAGGGCGGTAAATTCCTTTGTGTGATTTTTATCTTCGGCGGGAGTCCCCTGGACTCGCCACCAGGCTCCAGTCTGTCTGTGAGGGCAGGAAGCAAGGAGGAGTCCAAAACTCTGCAGCCCTTTGTCTTCCTCCTTGCCTGAATGGGGACACGTCCCAGTGGGGGGCTGGCTGTGCTGATTGGACAACCAGACTGCCCCTTCTTGTAAAATGCAGGGAGAGAATGCAGAAGTTGTGTTGGAATTCCTGTTAAATACGGCGTACCTGGAAGCTGAAGACCAGTCGACCACTGGAACCGAAACCAAAAAGGATGATGAAGGAAACGCGGATGAAACTATTTCCAGCAACTGGGGAGCCTGCTGTGTAACTGGAGCCTGCTGTAGCCTTTCCTCCAATCGACCTGGGGACTCCGAAAACGATGACGCTGACACAGAGCCTGGTGAGACACACTAGACTCAAAAAGAAAGGCATTTTGAGCCATCCCATGCGTTGCTACGACCTTGCGTTGCGGTGCACAGTCTTCTGAATTCCGAATCTCACTGAAACTTCGTGGGCATCCTGGTGGATCCCCAGAAACACGAATTGAGTCCATAAAGTCCTCTCAACAGAATGCTGGACCTTTGTAACGACGAGAATTCAATTGCGGTTTTCTGTCTTTTTCTGTGCTCCTTGAAAAGGCGCCAAATCTGCAGAAGCGCATTCAGCTGTGAGGAGAACCTTGCCTACAGCCTTCTTCATTGATCCCTGATGCAAAGTTCCTTCTGAGGTCTTGTTTTCAGTCACCACGACAAGGAATCCACTGACTGGGTATTTGGCTGCAGACAATGAAGTCCTCCTGCTGCAAAATCTTCTTCATTGCTGAGCTACTGTGTTGGCTTGGGTATGTACTTACCTTAAGGCTGTTGCGATGTCCATGTAGCCGTGGGGTGTTTTCTGTGATGGGAAGGACTCTCATCCATTGCATCCGGCCCACTGCTAGAATCCTGCTAAATTGTCTTCTGTGAAGCCCCTGGACCCTCTTCTAACTCAGAAGTAAAGTACTCATCTGTTTGCCCAATATTCCTAAGGAACTCTGATTTTTGCTACTTAAGAACCTATCCTGACACTGCCTGTTGGTCACTAGATCCTAGTGACCCCCCTTCTGCCACTGAGAACACTCATGCTCCAAGAATAAGGGAAAGACCTTTAAGGGATTGGGCCTTTTGCCTAGAAAAGAAAATGTGTTTAAAAGTTACTTACTTGTAAAGTGTTGGTTGGTAACTGTATCTCCTAAGAGTGAACAGTTACAAAAAAGATCTTACTTACCTTGGATATGTGACACACTATTCTTAAAAGTATGGTTAACATCTTTTCTTCCTTAGAAACTGTTTTGCCTTTCTAATAGAAGGTACATGTGAAGGTATATTACACTCCTGTGATTAGGTTGTGCCTCTTCCCAAAAGTAATGTGTTGGGTTCACCGGATTATTCCTGCAGGATAATTGTACGAGTGTCCTCCAACTGTTGCTATCACCAGATTAGTCCTGTTAGGATAATTGTATGAGTGTTCCCCAACTGGGTCTTGCTTCACCTGACTTGCTGTTAGCCTGTCCAGAATAAGTCTGTATTATGTTGTTGCCTACCTAGAATAACTTTGAGTAATTTAGTAAAGTGTAACATTAGGGTTTACTTTCCCTGTGCTATCTAACCCAGAGTCTGTGGTTCTAACTGTCGCTTATAGGTCCTACATCAGTCACTTGTATAGTTGGGAAAGATCCAACTTGGAGTCCTTGTGAGATTAAAAAAGTATATGGGTTTTATTTACCTTGAGTTAGCTGTGTGCCATCCAAAAATAAGTCACAAGAGTTACTGCTTATCTCAATCTGTGTTTCACTGATCTCAAAAGCACATGTAATTGAATATTACATCCTTAGGTTTTACTCACCTAGTATAGCTGTGCGATATCACAAAAGTAGTTATAGGTTTTTACTGTACCTAGAACAAATGTTCCGCTATTCACCAAAAGTATATTGTACAGTTGACTGATTGTGATTTGAGTCACTGTACAACTGTACACTGTTCAACTGATAGGGTCTACTGCCCTTGTATTGCTGAATGTAATTGTGAAAGCAACCATGGGCATTTACTCCCCAAGAATAGGTGTGACCTATACTGAATGTGTATGAAAAGGTTTTGACTGCCCTAGGTGTTCCAAATAAGGTTTATACTCTGGTCTGTGTACCTTCAAGTATAGTGTTGTGTTTTTATAACTGTGATTTCATATAATGTGTTAGTACACATTTATCCTAGATAAATCTGGCCCTACCTGTATTTAAATAAATCCTTTATTACTAAAATGCATAGTGTTTCAGTGTTTCTTTGGACCATTTGTATTACAATTTCATTTGTGCTGATTCTACAGCCCTCTCTCTCTCCTAAAATAAGCCTGGCTGCTCTGTCTACACTACCATGTACTCGAGTGGTACAGCCTTATACTAAGAGTGGACTCTTGTACTGCCTCAGTTGAATGGATTTGCTAAGCCCTTAGTTGGACTTCAGAAAAACTGTCCTAACAAGCATGCATTACTAAAATTAGAATTTAGTAAAATTATGCTGAACTCTAGGCACAAAGACTAGAATTGCAGCCTTGGCCTAGTCATCCAAGTTTCCACTAGCTTCCTTAGCCAGGCAGGTCAACATCTTGTGGGTCAGCAGTGTCCTAAAAGCTCCTGTCCTTGAGAATTCAGAGTGTTTTAGCCTCTGCTTAAATTCCAGGAATTATTTTCCATTCTCTTGTTTAACATATATTGCAATCATGTCTCAATTCTTGTGCTTTTATGCTGCTATGTTTTATAAACAATTTTGATAATGTGACCACGCGCTCATTAAAGCAAAGCTTTATCATTATTTTGAAAAACAGTATAGCAAACTAGATGAGGCTAGACTTGTTGCTTTGGCAATCTCTTATTTTGTGCTTTCCGCTTAGAAATAAATCAATAAATGCATTTTCTAAAAGCACCAGGTTTTTTAGGTCTACATTGTACCCTTTAATCCCATAATATATTCTGAAAAGTTTGAGTAATATTCTGTAGGTTTCCAATTGTGCTTCAGAAGAGAATGCTGGCAGAGTTAGTTCTGAATGGACATTTTTAAAATGTATATCTGTCAAAGTTAACTGGAATGTTTCAATTAACTGATTTTTATTGAAAGTTTTTATAAATACAATAGCAAATAAAAAATAATGTATTTGATTAAACCAGAAACTGAAACAAGTAAAATGTTTACCTTGGTATATAGTTTCAGAAATTAACCATATGATGTAACATATAATATATATGAAGAGGTTAGTAATGAGATCTGTTGAATTAATTAAGATAAGCATGGGGGTGACGAGACAAACGTAGAAACAAATAAGGAAGGAAAAGGGGATGATGATATCATAAATGAAGAGTGTAAATTACATCAGGTAGCGATTGAAAACATTCCATTTGTTGTAAAATGTAGGTAACGTTCTGGAGGATAGTGCAAACATTTTTCCAATTCTGTGGTATGAACATATAGAATTCCACAAATTGTTCGATCATTTCTGTGTATTTTCCCAGTTGGACACAGAGGAAATAGATGACATGAAATGATTAGCTAATACACCGATCGTAACCTTGCACAGTGATAATGATTCTTGCAGAGAAAAAATATTTTGTTAAGAATTCCATACTTGTGTCCAGAAGGAAAAGACAAATTTGCAATAAAAGATTGAGTGGCTAAAATCAGTGGTAGGGGATTGACAATACAAACAAAAATTAAATTGATTAGAATTTGTAATTATGGCTACTTGGTGGGGTGTTAAATAATCTCTATGTAAAATAATATAATGTGATTGTGTACGGTTTGCAGCTACAGAAGTAGAAATGCATTGTTTTCAGATTTTAGTCCATATTTCTTGGGAGAGTTGGAGATCCCAGTGATCTGCCCTCTCCAGAATTGATCATATATTTGTTAACTCTCCACTTGCTTCCAATATCCTCTACTCCAAAATTGGCCCTATCATTTCAGACCTTGCCCCGGTCCTTGCTGTCCTGGAATGGGAACCTCAACCTTCCCATGTCAAACTACTGATTTCATCCAACAAATAAAGGTTTTCTTTACTGAATTCTTTACTTTTAACAATTCCTTAGACACCACAACTCATAATAATTGGGACGCTTTCAAAGCCACGTTACATAGTTTTATTATACAATTCACCTCTTTCAAGAAAAAACAAAATGGAAACAAATCCCTAGAGCTTTTATGTTCCATTAAATAATTAGAAACCGCTTATTTCAATAACGCTACAGAAGATTATTTCAAATCCCTCCTTGAAAAACTCAAAAAATATTTTTTATTACAATACTAATAAAGCCTGTTCATCCCAGCTGAGATCTAAAGCAACATTTTTTGGTGGTTCCAATAGAGTTAATTACTTGCTGCATATCTTAAAAGGAAGAAAGAAAAATCTATTATAACTTCTATCATTAACCAACATGTGATTAGATTTTCCAATCCGCAACAAATCAATTATACTTTCTTTGAATTTTACTCTCAACTTTACTCAGAAGGGGCGTGGCTAAGAGGCCATGAAGTAGTATGTGTATTCGGTGGAGCTCCTGCTGATCCGCGACGATCCTGCAGGAGACAGAGTTAGCAGAGCGAGTTTTGGCTCACAAAGGGACCGTCTGATGTGTGAAGGAGAGGCGCACGTTTGAGGAAAAGCCGGTGCCTGACAAGAGTGGAAGAGAAGTTACAGGGTGATTGCAAGATTGTATCCAGCAACCCGACATCCAAACAAAATGGCCGGCGAGGCTGAACAAAGAGAAACGGCGCTGTAGGAGGGACCGTTGGCGCTGAAAAGAAAACAAAAGAAAAAGATTAACCAGAAGTGAAGCCGCATACAACGGAGCGCTGTGGCTGGGAACACTCTGGTCCCAGAGTGAAACGTCGGAGAGATGAGATTCGGAGTGGAGAACAGCGGCACCGAGGAGAGCCGAGGCACGAGTCTGACACAATAGACATGGCTTCCCGAAAACAGGCAAACTGGGAAGGTATGTGTCTGCCTCCAAAATTGTGAACTTTGCGCTCCACAGCCAACTGCATACGGAATCTACATAGGTCCGGACCCGCTATGGCCAGGTCAACAGAATACGGTCTGAACCAGGGAAAGAAGAACCCAGCACCCCAGCAACACTTGGCCGGCTGGGGCGCACCAAAACTGCCAGAATAATAAGCCTTGGGCAGGTTAGAGCCTCAACAGATGCGGATGCCCAGAGACAGCAGCTACATAGATCAGCGCAGGGCTGATAGCAAGAGTTGTAGCGCTGCGGGCCGTGTTGACATTAGGGCTCTAATAAAAGCTGATTGCACTGCAATCTGTATGAGAGACTTGAATTAGCTGAACAGCTGAGATTGTGTAAGAGCTGCTAGCGGGCGCTGCTGCAGGTGACCAGAGTACGGCCCCTGTCAACGGAGCGGAGGGAACACTACAAGGTATGCTGTGCTACTGACGGAGGCGCCGGGCACATAGAACTTTTGGTGCCCGGGGTGCCTGCTGCTACATCCTGGCAGTGAACACCCAAGCGCTGGTGGTGGCGAGCAAGTCAAATAGAACTCTGCTGCGATTATAGTGGCCGTTTATGCTGTAGGTGGCGTAACGAGAACCTTATGCACAGCTGGTGAATGGAGTCGCGAGGCGGGCGGCCTGACGGAGTGGGGGACAGTGGTGTGCGGGCTGGCGTCTGCGGAATGGGAACGGAATAACAGCCCAGCTGGTGCCCAAGTGAAGAAGACATGGAGGTGGTTAATAAACCGGGCCTGCTCTTTCAAGACATACAGCAGGCTTTGTTCGGTGCCACAACAGCATTGGCCACGGAAGTAGAGCAACAACAGGAAAGGAAACCCCCCAAGACAGAACGAACTGCCCCGAACTAGAGGTTAAGACCTATCATAAAGCAGCACCTGTCACGTCTGCCTTACTTGTGTGAAGATGGCATCTAAGGTGCCCAAAGCCAAGGGGAAACAACCTACCCTGGAGGAGTTCACTAAACCACCACCGACAGTGAAAGGGGCCAGACCTAAAGGACAGCACACACAACAGGAAGAAATCACAGCCCGCAGCGACAAACAAATACTAGATGCCATAGCGGAATCTAAACCAACTTGGGAGAGCAAGATGGGTATTACTATCCAGGAAATTAAGACCTTGCTTGATTTCAAAATTGACACGGTAAGTGTTGACGTAAACCTGCTGCGTCAGGATGTTTGAGCGCTAGCCGAGCCCACAGGGAATTTGGAAAAGGAGGTGAAAGCCAACACAGGCACGTGCGCGATCAATGCTAAAGAGATCCACACACTACACCAACAAGTGCACAACCTCGAAAGCAGAGCGGAGGAAGCGGAGGGACGCGCGTGCCAAAACAATGTATGCATTGTGTGACTTCCGGAAGGAGAGGAAGGATCGGACCGGACAAATTACTTTGAGAATATGCTATTACAAGAAATAACTGATGGGGCACTCAGACAGCGATTTACAGTAGAACGGGCACACATAGCCCTGATCAGGAGGCCGCCACCGGGAGCCCCTCCGCGGCCATTCACCGCCAAAATACTGAACTACAAAGACAGAGAAAAGGGGCCTCATTACGACCCTGGCGTTAACCATGGCGCCATGGTAGACGCCAGTATTTTACCAACTCTGCCATGCTGAATGGCGGAATTGCCGCCCCATTCCAAGGTTGGCGTGGCGGTAATTCCCCATTCACCATTGGCCCTTCCCCATTCCCATGTTTGCCCCAATAGGGCTCAATGGGGAAGGCGGTAATTACGGTACCGCAAATTGCGGTACCGTAATTACCTGTCCCTTTCCGGGTTCCTTCCTTAACGGCTGGTAAAACCAGCAGTTAAGGTTGGGACCCGCAAAGGGACCTCGTAATTAGGCGGTAAGGGTTTAGCGGCGCCGACACCTTTTATGGTGCCGTTAACCCCTTACCGCCTGGGTCGTAATGAGGCCCAAGATCTTGGAATATTTCTGCAAAGGGGGAACGATAAGCAAAGCGTCGGCAACCATCACAGCACATCCGGACTACACCCTCTTGGTGCAGAGACAGCGCATGAACTATGTTGCTGTCAAAAGGAGACTCCGGGGGGCGGGCTACCGATACATGCTGCTGTATCCGGCAAAGATGAATGTGCTCCATAAAAACAAGGCCCTTTTCCTCAGAGGATGTGACGGCATGGCTGGACGCAAGGAACTGCCGTCAGGGCCGGGAGACCAGACTGAGAAGGAGAAGTGAACCGACACCCTCCAAGGCCACACAGGCGGACATGTAGACTCAATGAAGATAAGTACAGCACGCATATTGACTTTGGGACTAGATTATAATTGCGCACTAGATCTGTATCCCAGATCTATAATAAATGCGAAAGATGGTGGATCCGAGTGGTGGAAGGGAGGTGTAGTGCCTAGCATACAGAAACGTATTATAAACGGCAGCTTCAATGCAGGAGCGGAGGAAACATACCTACACCCCCAGTCTTCAAATTAGGTAGGATATTAGTAGTGAAGTATCCCTCTGCTGGGTTCTGAGTATCGGCTAGGCCGTAGAAAGAGACTAGATGCGGGGTAGCCTGAAATCCTGGGATAGAGCTGGGCAATTGTTCGGGAAATTGGGGCGGTTGGGGTTGGGAGGGATGGGGGAAAGAAGTGGGTCGAGGGGTTAGTTGTGTTACATGTTGGGGGTTTGAAGGGGGGTTAATAGTTGGGGAACGAGCTTGTGCCAATATACCATGGGGCCCAGAAAGAGGGGGGGGCGGAGGGGGGACGAGAAATAGATAAAGATGGGAGACCTTAGAATAGCAACCTGTAACGTCAGGGGACTCAACAGCTACCTGAAGAGGAACAAGGTCATGATGTACCTGAGAAGGCAAAAGATAGACATAGCCTTATTACAAGAAACCCACCTCACTAAAGAGAAACAGGAGGTGATTAAAAATAAAATTGAGGGGGACCACCGTTGGAGCAACCTATTCGGCATATGCCAGGGGACTACTCGCCTGGGTAGCGCCACATGTACCCTTTCAGCTACTGCAGACCATGGTGGAGCCGGATGGGAGAATGGTGGTGATGCGGGGCATATTAGAGAATAGAGATCTGTGTATAATTAATACATACGCCCCAAACCAAGACACGGTGGCATAATTCAAGACATTATACAGCAAAATCAGCCCCCACCTGGGAGGTGTGGTCATATGGGGAGGGCACTTTAACTGCACGCTAAATCCCAAAATGGACAGATCAGACACAAAACTAGATGGACCTACTCCAGCAGCTAAAACCCTGCATACCCTGCTGGGGATTTTCAGCTAGAAGACGTATGGAGGCAGCAACACCCGAACGATAGGCACCACTCACATTATGCAACCCCGCAAAAGTTATACACGAGATTGGACTACATGTTTGTCACTCCGGAACTCATCGGGGAGATTGAGAGGTCAGAATATAAAGCAAGGAGACTATCGGACCACTACCCTTTGGTACTGGCGTGGTGACACCAGCCCCCCAGAGCCAGGATCCTCACGCGGAGGCTCAGAGCCGAAGCACTGAGAGATAATGCATTCCGGGAGGACCTAATAATAACACTGGCAGTGTAGAGTCGGAGGGCACTTTGTGGGAGGCTTTTAAGGTGGTGGTGAGGGAAGCGGCCATATCCAAGTACAAAGGGCTCCAAGGGGGCATAATGCAAGAATTACAAGAGACAGAAAAGAAAATAGAAGCAATCATGAAAAGAGGGGACACCTCACAGGATGAGGCTGAGACTGAGCCAATTACAACAAGAATGTGGCGGGCTCTGGGAAAGACTATGTAACCTAAACTATAAGAAATATATTGAAAGAGAACATGCAGGGGGGGACAAGCCTGGGAGGCTGCTAGCATGGTTATACAAGAATGAAACACCCATATCTGCGATCAGTGAGATAAGGGGAGAATCGGGCCAAATATGGGACACCCAAGAGAGCGTAAACGAGAGATTCAGGAGACGTTAGAGGACATAGGGTTACCTAAATTGGACACAGAAGATAGGGAGTACCTAGATGCCCCAATTACGATAGAGGAACTGGAGACAGTGGTCAAACACCTGCCCACAGCAAAGCTCCAGGGGCAGACAGGCTCCCTAGCGAATTCTACAAAACGTACAGGCAGGAGGTGCTCCCCCCACTACTAGCAATACTAAATGAGGCCTTCGAGAAAGGGAGACTTCCGGAATCCCTGAGGGAGGCGATAATTATCCCACTCCTGAAACCCAATAAGCCTAGCACAGACTGCGGGTCGTACAGACCGCTATCCATGCTAAACCAGGACAGCAAAATCCTTACGGCAGTGCTGGCGAACAGACTTAAACGGGTAATAAATACTGACTGGCTATGTCCCAGGTAGGAGCATATCTGATAACCATAGAAAGCTCCATCACATAATAGAACAGGCGGAAGGTGACCCTGGTGGAATAGCAATAGTCTCACTAGACGCGGTGAAAGCCTTCGACTCTGTAAGATGTCCCTGGCTGATGGCGGCCTTGAAGGAATATGGGATGGGACCCGGGTACCTGAGGTGGGGGAAATGGTGTATAGCTCCCCAATGGCCAGAGTAAAAATGGGAGCGATCATCTCAGATAAATGGCAACTCAGCAGAGGCACTACACAGGGTTGCCCGTGGTCTCCGATGCTGTACATCCTAGCACTAGAACCTCTAGCGATCTACCTAAGGCAGCAATATGAAGAGATCGGGGTCCACACTAAAGGGGGACCGCACCTGATATCATTGTACGCAGACGATGTGCTGCTGTATCTGTGATACCCGGAGGAAAACTTACATTACATTCTGGAGGTAATGGGACGTTACATGACCCTCTCCGGCATAGCGATTAACCCCAAAAAATCATGCATGTTTCCCTTGAGTAGATACAAAGGAGTCCCACAGGAAAACTTACCAGTCCTGCAGATAGCTTGGGAGACTAGGACATTTAGATACCTGGGGATCAACATATACCACACGACAGGAGATGAGCACAAATATAACACAGAGACAGCGGTAAAAAACATCGAAAGCAGCATGAGATTCTGGACAAAGCTCCCCCTAGCCATGGCGGGCAGGGCGGCTTTGTTGAAGATGGTGGTCTTGCCCAGGCTACTACATTTTTTTTGTAAACATCCCACATATGTTGACCAGACGCTTTTTTGCCAAACTCCAGAGCCTATGCAAGGGCTTTCTTTGGCACAACACTAGGAACAGAATTGCTTTATGGAAATTACAAAACACGCATGACAGAGGGGGAATAAACCTGCCAAACTTTGAAATATATCACCTGGCCGGGCAACTACAATATGTCGCTAGGTGGCAACCCATATTTTTTGAAAGAAATGATTTGGCTACCCAAATCGGAGCTTAAAGGGCGATCGAGATTGCTGGAACTCGGCTGGAAGATATGGCACAAGGCATGCCGGGCTATGGGCAACGCATCCCCATGCTCCCCGCAGGCACCTCTTGTGACGCTACGCGGCGCTGGATGAGCAACTAAGGAAGGGGATTCACAAACACTGTGAGCTGGTGGGCATAGCAACTATGGGAGATATATGGCAGGAAGGGAAGGCAGTGGATTTCCAAACTATAGTCGACGAAACTGGGTTACACCAAGGGCAATACATCACCTATACCAGAGTGGTCAATCGGTTGAAGGGGACTTGGTCCGAAACGGCGCTAGCAGAACAACCTGACATGGCTATAGAAACGATATAGAATATCTCTGCTTGGTCCGAAACAGCGCTAGCAGAACAACCTGACATGGCTATAGGTAGGATATAGAATATCTCTGAAGGAGGGTACGAAGTATCCCGGATCTACGAACTAGTGATGTCTAGAGTGGGTAAGGAGGTGCCCCAGCTGAGACGGGATTGGGAGGAGGAAGCGGGAATACCCATGCAAGACGGGTTATGGCAAAGGGCACAGAGATACCACAAAAAGGTGTCCAGAAATGCGAGGCTGCAACAGATTCAGCTGTACATAACCTATAGGGCATACATGACCCCACGGAAGATCGCCAGATTTGGAGGCACAGAAATACAAACCTGCCCCAAATGTGGGGAGGTGGAGGCGGGGATGATCCATATGTTCTGGGCATGCCCTGTGGTGGGAATTCTGGGGGGAAGTTAACCAACGTCTGTTTGAAAAGGTAATCAAGCTAGACGTAGGATCTGTATGGGCATGCTTAGTGGGGTTATTCACCAGGCCACGTAACTTGAAATACGTGAGCAAACTCGAGGACCTGGCCTACATTCTGGCCAAACTGAGAATTGCCATAAACTGGAAAACAAGCCACAGACCTAGAATAGAGGTATGGTGGCATGATCTCCTAAAATGGGCCGACGCTGAAACAGTAGTATGGTATGAGACAGCTAGTAGAGGGGAGGAAAACGAAGTGGGTCCTCTGATAGCATGGAGACAATTGGTGACCACATTGTCGGGTTCCACCCAAACCAGTCCAAGCGAACAGGATACGCCCGAGAGTAGCGAAGGGGAAGAGCCCCCTGAGACATGATTTGTAGGAATAATGGAAGAAGCTTGAGTTATGGGGGCAGGGGGGAGGATGACAGTAATAAAGAGATGCAACCTGTATGCTAACAAGCTGGAAATCAAAACTGTCGGGAGAGTTGGTTGTTATTTGTGTGTTGTAAAAACTAATAAAAATTGTTTTAAAAAAAATACTTTACTCAGCTGATCATACCATTCGTAATGATAATATTGCTATCTCTGCTCTAACAACACAATTATTGTTAATCATGTAGATCTTTCCTCATTTCATTACAGGAAATTCAAAAAGCCGTCCTAGACCTTAAAATTGGTAAAACTTCAGGACCTGATGGATTGCCTGTTGATTTTTATCGCTCCTTTTCTACCTTTTGCCCCCCTAAACTCATTGAACTTTATAACCATTTCTTTGTTAGGTTCCAGCACCGGATCCTTTGGAGAAGCCTTACTAATTATGTTCCCCAAACCGAACAAAGACCCTTTGTTAGTAAAAAAAAATTAACCCTCCTATATCTTTAATCAATTCTGACACTAAAATCCTAGCCAAAGTAATTTCTAATCGACTCGATTTTATGATGCACACATTAATTAATGTAAATCAAACCGGTTTCATCAAAGGAAGATATGCTACATGAGCAAATCCACCCCTTATCATCCTTGCCTTACAAGCTGAGATAACAGGAATGTTTTGTTTGTGGCTACAGGCTATGCGGCCTAGCTGGGAGTTTGGGGCTCTTCATATTATAGGCATATACTGCATGTTGACTCTCCTGATGAACAGTAAAACACTTTGAATAAAAGTCACAAAACGAGTTAAACCTGTGAAAATTATGAGCGGAGAGGGAGAATGGAGAGAAAAATATAAAAACTGTAATGCAGCCAATTCACTGGGATTTTCCATCAGCTAGGCAGGAAAGCCTTTAGCAGTGTCTTTTCGGGATTCTCTGCAGGAGTGTCTCTGTAGAAACTATGCAGTAATGTCTCTCTTCTTGGTTGTATCTGGAAAGGAAATCTAGAAAACAGTATTGGCTTTTAATATGGCAGTGAGTA
The DNA here is from genome assembly GCF_040938575.1 of Ambystoma mexicanum. NCBI lineage: Eukaryota > Metazoa > Chordata > Amphibia > Caudata > Ambystomatidae > Ambystoma > Ambystoma mexicanum. The sequence continues at coordinate 152,122,222 of NC_090932.1, forward strand.
AAACTCACAATGTGGCCGCCACATCTGTCTCTTGTTTAGATGATTCTGCTGATTTTCCAGTCTCTGGCACCTAGGAGAGTCAAACCGGCCACAAGATCTCATTCTCAACAATGGTGTAAAATGGCATATGCATTTTCATGCACATTAGATGTCTTACTCTGATTACTAATTGCAGGTTTTTGTTCAACTGAGTTGGAGATGACAAAAGATGAGAATGTTCTCATTGTAGCTTGGAGAAGTGAACACAGCAGGAATTGATTTTCCAAAGTCTTTGCAGATGTCTGTCACCTTATAGCAGAATTGCCTTGTAGTTGCTGCAGAGGAGAAGCCAAAAGCCTCCACTAGAAGCCCCGCCCCTAACCTGCCTATATGTTGGGAACCAGAGATAGTGACAAAGGTGTCGCCTGTAATGATGCCAATACCACGAGCAGCCTTTGAAGAAAAGTACCCATTGAGAAAGCCATTCTTTATGTATCCACAAAAAGCCGTCAGCCTCTTAGGAAAGATACCTGAGGAGCGAGAGAAGATGAATGAAAAAGCAGACTGGTGACATCACATGATGTAACTTGACACACTAAGAAGAGATAGTGGAGAACGTAAAGAAAACATATAGAATCTAGTGACGAAGTAAAGAATCAAGTAACCTGTTGCGTGTAAAATGAAGATTACACGTTTGAAGAGCACAGAAGAAATTGCAAAACAGTTTTATAATTGTACAGAGCCATCAACGCAAGTAGACTTAAGTGATCATAGAAGCTAGCTATATGTATTATATAGATTGCAGGTGGTGCCACCAAGGTATGTATAAACATAAGAAATCTGGATGTTCCACATCGTGTTTTAACAATCTGGTATTCCAGGAGCAAGAAACCTGAAGTGTGTCGCAGTTAACAAACAGTAGCTGACGAGCAAGAAAGAATCAAGGAGGCTTGTCTGGTCCAGTGTCAAGAAGGCCAGTGCACCCGAGAACTGGTTGTCTATTCAAAGGATACAATTAATACAAGAGACGAGGCAAGCTCCTGCCAAGATGCAGCTGAAAGACGATAAGTGCCAAGTTCTATTCGTTTTAACACCATTTAATATTGAAATGGAGCTCGAAACGTGGTCGTCAGTCATGTGACATGGATGGAAATACTTAAGCAGACTCTGCAGAGACCAGAAGATAAGAGCATTCACATACTCCCTAACATTCCCAGGAGTTGTGAAGCCTGCAAGGCCATGTTCAAAGGCTAATTGAATGACGGAAAGTAAGAGTGATAATAATGTTGGGCTAATTGGGTGAGGAGATACAGTTCAGACCGAACCCACCAGCACCTGAAGTACCAGCTTGTGCGCTACTAGTGAGTGGAATATTCCAGAAGGGTACAAGTGTGCGAACCCTTTATAGATGGCCACGTATTAAAGAGCCCTAAAGTTTGAGATCCAATAGATCGTTGTGTATTTTGTGACAATGAAGATGACTTGCACTTTAGGAGGGCTTAGTTGCCCACCTGACAATAGAGACCCAATCACAACCTGAAACCCCATAGAAAGGATATGTAGATGTTTCCCGTTAGCCAACCACAGGCCCACATAAGTTTTTACAGTTTGCTATGTAGTACGACGTCAGTGATGACGAATGTTTGCTATAAATGGATGTGTTTTATTTAAATTGTTGAGATTTTGCTGAGACGTCCGTCGATGTCTGTTCTACTCCGTTTTAGATAATTGTTAATAAAACAGCTTACACCTTGCCCTTTGAGTCAACCTTATTATTGATGTTTGAGTGATTTCTGCATCCCCATCCTTCCCATAAGAGCGGCACCTCGTATTAAAGAGCCCCCTTGGGTTCATTGTGTTCACCATTGAAGATTTTGGCTCTCAAGCTTTCTGCTGCTTCCTGATCCTGAAGAGGAAGATTAGGAGAACTAGGATTGCTCCAGCTGCAAACATAGAAAATGTTTGAAGTGCCAATGTCCAGTCTTGACAGAAAGTATAGTATCCATGATCCTGTATTGTAGACAGTGTCTGTGACACAATCTGTAGCTGTTCCTGGAACTGAAGCAACTCCAGACAATGTAGAGCTTTTCAGGGTTGTGCTCACAACATCTGGCCTATATCGAGTGCATTCCAGGGTGGATTTAGTAAGGTACTTGATTTTGCAGCTGCTTCTTCAAACATCACAGTTGTGTTGGCTATTGTTATTTTGAAGTTGTTAAACTGTGGCAATGTCCGCGAGGGCAGTGCAAACCGGAAATGTCAGAGTTTGGCTTCAGGCCATTGCAGTTGTTAGGAATGTTTCTCTTTTAGGCAACTTTTCCTCCATATTCTATGGGGCCCAAACTGCTTGCTTTTATTTTACACCTTCTCCTGACTTTTTTCAGAGAAGTAACTGGCTTTTTGCTCATTTAAAACTGTTTAGTCCTTGAAACCGTCGCTACTGGATAGGCGTTTCCCTTTTGTCTTCAGACTCGTTATCTGATTGGGGAACTTTCATATTGCACAAAGCCTCTTTCAATGCAGCGCAATGGGGATACGTTTGTACCACCCTAGACTTACACTGAAGTGATTTTTGGTTACTTTTAAATGTGCCTAAAGGCAAGCTGGTGGCAGCAGTTACATTTTTACCACGTTTGCAATATTTTTAGTTGGCTCATTCGCGTTTGGCTACCAACTCTGGCTAGTGTCCTAAGATTGCTGTGCCACAAGATTCTTCACTTCTTCTCAAGTCAGGAATTCCCTTTTATGGTCATGCATGTGCCTGGGAAAGCAGTTTTCGCGGGGTTAGTGCATGCCATGTGTGTATGGGCTCAGGAAGTAGACTGGGACTGTCTGGTCCCAAACCACATACTGGTTGCCAGTATGTCTAGTATGGAAGCATGACTCTGCCCCACAGTGGTCCCTCATTGAACCCACTGCAGCTGTGCATGTGTGGGGCAGATCTTCCTATTTGAGAGGTGAGTTTGATCACTCAGCTGAATTTAGAATAAGAAGAGGAGTACTGCAGCCATTCCATTAGATCAGAAGAGGAGCCATGTATCGTGTGTAGCTGTGCAGACAACTGAAGACCCAAGGATGAATCCTGAAGAGGCCTGGTGACCATTCCTGCTGTTGTCCCAGTGAATCCCTGTTGAACTACCTGACCTACCCTTGCTGGTGCTTCGACCCTTTGGACTGGTGGGACCAACCAGTCTCAATGCCTTCTTACGATCCTGTAGTCTGGAGCCTTCGGAAGTGTCCCTGGACCATCCGGTGGAATGACCAGCTCTGTTTTGGGATACTATGTTAGAAGCGTTGCTGTTCTGTGTTTTGGCTCGGAACTTCATGGGTCTCCAGCTAGTCCTTAAAGCAGTCTTTCTGCCAAGTTTCAATGCCTCTGCATCGACGGGTCCTGTTCTGAAAGGCTTCCTTTGTTTTCTGCTTCTGAGGCACCTGCAGTCGACCAAATGTGCGGTGACTCTCGCTGGAACCGACAATCCTCCCGATGGAGTGCCTTGAAGAGTCCTGCATCATTGCCTGCTGCATTTCTCCACTAGGAGAGCATTGCACTCAACTCATGGACCAGACCAAAACTTAACTTGCACCTGTAGCTCCTGAGCATCTACTACTGGATCCAACAGGAGTAAAACATATCTGCAGCGGACCCCCAACCCCTCTAATCACCAATTTGACCAGAAAATTGGAGTTTGGGTGGTGAGTAGTTGTAATGCTTACCAGTACCCCCATCTCCTCCATTCTAAAGTTTTTGAAGAACTTTGATTTACTATTCCATTCCATTGTTTTTCAAACGTCTGTTGCGAAAAGTGCTCTAGAAGCCAGGAAAAGTAATGTAATCAATTTGAAAGACTTCTGCGTCAATCTTCACACCCACGGGGGAACATTTCCTAACATTATCTCAACTTTAAAGTACTTTATGAACTTTTGGGCACAAGGCCCCATTCAGCTCTCCACACTTACCTTGTTTGGTTTGGATAAACTCTGAGTTTCCCTGTTCACTTTAGCTACGGGTGGCCTCCTAAACACTGTCCACCAGGCCAGTTTAGAAATCCATCTTCTCAGCAGTTGCGCTGGTTCAGTTGAACTGGTTGTTAGAGATTGATTCCACAGCAGTTGACCACATGGGTGACCATGATCAAGCTGGCAATTCCCACTGTATGTAGCATTGAATTGGACAATGTAGGACCCATTGGGTTGTAGATAAGACCTGCTTGCAAAGTTCTGAAGCATTACTGCTCGGCTGTTGTAGACCGTAGAATGTGATGACAGTACACAGTGTTTTGTTTTTGTGATAATTTGGCATGTAACTTGTCGGGAGTCAGCATAGTCTTAAGGTCATACTGGCTGATGCTTCAATCCCCTTTTGTCACACAGGAGTGTATATAGGGGACTTCCTAAGGTGTCTTAATTCAAAGTTGCTCCACTTTTATGTAGGGTAACTCAGGATTGTAGTGCTTGGCAAAACAGAGAGAGGTTATTGTAGGTACTGTTATAAGCAGGACTCCATGAATTTGTCCAAGATGTTACATCTGTAACCCAGGCCAATGGTGAAAAAATTGCATACTCGCCACACTCAAAAGCATGTAGGTAATTTCTGATATGTGAGAAACCAGAAGGTGCCTCACCCACTAATCCCCGGGGATCTGTCACCCATGTGGCCAGGACACGGGCATCACTTTTAGATCTAGTTCCTGGGGATGGACCAGTGCGGGAGGATCACCTGGGTGAGGGGTCATCGGGGAGTGGGACACCGAATGGAGAGACGCAGTATCCCCTTCTCTGTAACGCCTTTACCCCATGCTACCAGGTAGGATATTTAGGAACTCTAACACCCCCTTTTTACAACACAAACACTTTCACACAGACAGCCCGCTATGAGAGAAAACAACACCCGAGCATTATACCTGACGTGTCCCAATACAATGGTCTGGCGAGGTCCGGCAATTACTGACCATCACACACACCGGACTTCCATTAAGCTTCCCCACGTGGATAAAAGGTGAAGCACGATAGCACACTCGGAGCGAGACAAAGCACACAAGGCAACAGCATTTTCGAGAAGGCAGCTGAACGAGAGACCAAAAGATGGCAAAATAGAAGGGGTAAGCAAGGAGGGAAGTTCCCTTGACCTCTTCGACAAGGAACCGTTACTTTCCTTTAACCTCGAGAATAGAAAGCATAAGACGAGGAAACCAGGCTGAAGAATCCTGCATTGTGTCTTCAAGATACCCAGGGCCCTCCTGCGTCAATAATCAAGGCGGGGAGAATCACCAGATGCCGTTTTACCGTCTTTGGCTCCAGGAACAAAGCACTGTCAGTGAAATTAACACAGTCAGTGAGTTGGAGAGACTGATACAAGACCGGTCTGTGTTTAAACCAAGGTTGCAAGCAGCAACTCTGTATGACGAGCACTGGAACAAACATTGTTAAAACGCGTGTGATAAATGATGCAAATAAAGTTGAACTGCTGACGAGTGACTCAACTCCAAAAGAAAGCAAGATACAATACCTTTGACAGAGTGGTCCGGCACCTCGTGGATGGAAGCTGTCTGTAAGGTATCCAGCTGAGAAGTGGCAAAGCGAAAGTGTAAGTTATATCAAGAAGAGAACAGGTCATTGGGAATCAAATTGGTCCTGCAACGGGTCAAGCTAAATCCTGCGCACTGTCGAAAGTCTTCGATTTTGATGAAGTAGAAAAAGTAGATACATTTGGACTGAGCCCGGCGGATGGGGACCCGGGGTGAACAGTAAATCACCCGAGAAGTTGTATTTTTGAAATCCTAAGAAGAAAGGAACTTTAGTGTTTGTCATGTTGCATCAGGCCCTCTGAAATAAGACTTTGAATGGCAAAGAGACTTTGGCACAGAAGGCCCTGATGTTGAGATTTTGAACTGCATCCTTGTGCTAGAGAAGCCCGAGAGTGTGCTAAGCTCGAGTGTGCCGTGCTGAAAATGTGGGGAAGGGGAAGCCAGTGGCATGAATAACCTGACATATTTCTTGAACAATTTTCTTTTGCATAACATTGTTTCCCACACTATTTATGTTTAGAAGTAAGGATTGGCAAGAGGTTTATTAGTATAGGCCTTTTTATTTTGACATACTTGACTAGAACTGCGTTATTATTATTTGATAGTCGTAGCTAGCTGCCATCTTTAGATTTACGATTAGATAGGCGTTTTTCAAACCCAATTCAGTAAACACCCTTGAACTGTGATCACTCGTCTGTTTTACTGTTTGATACTAATCTTTCCTTACAGATAGGACATCCCTATCCTTGTTAACCTTTACATGGAGCCTCTGGGTACTCTCCAAATAGATACCAATATAGCCATCCACCAATACATGGGTTTCAGTTGTACATGAAAGTAAATAGCAAGCAGGACATCATTCACTTTCCGCGATTACCCACCCATCATCCAGTCCTGGATGTCAACTACCTACCTCCTCTCAGAAAGGTAAATTGTGACCCTCCCTCAATCTTCCCTCACTGTGCTAGTGGGTCAGGCACCATCAGGAAAATAGCCGCAATGCCGCCTTCTTCAACAAGGAAGTGGCACAGGTGCTCAGAGGTGGTTACACTGCCTCTGCTGCGCCCCCACCTGCCCCCCATTGCTAAACTACTATACTTTTCACTTTTACCATTTGACTCCTGTGGCAGGGGAGGTTGTCCCTATTCAGTGAGGGTTGGCAACGCAGTGCCTCTGATGCTTGGGCCTTAAAGGTCATAACTCCGGATTACTGCCCCCCTTTTCTTAAGCATCCTCCCGACTGCCCTCCCTGTTGGAGAAGGTGTTTGTTTCTGAGGACGTGCACTATAGACTTGGTGCCCTGTTCAGAGCAAGGAAACTGTTTGTACTGCCTTTACTTTGTTTCCAAAGACATGCAGGTGCTTGCGTCCTATCATGGAACTCAGGCTCTTGAACTTGTTTCCTGAACCAGGGCAAGTTCAGGATGGTCACGCTGACCCAGCTCCCCAAGCTGCAGGGCTCGTTGGTCCCACTGAACCTCCTGATTTCTACTTTGTGTGCCAATCCATCCCAACCACAGGAATGTACCTGAGGTTTGTGGTTGAAAACACCCTGTACCAATTAAAAGTAGTATTGTTCAGTCTTTCCTCAGCACCCTGGGTCTCCACTAAGTTGTTGGAGGGTGCAGATTCACATCTTTCCCTACCTGCTTGATTGCCTCATTTAGGTCCTCCCCCCAAACGTGGTGTTGGTAAATTTCTCCAGCATGAGGTCTTACATGGATTCACATGCTATGAATATTCCCAGTCGTCAGTCTGGGAATCCTCAGTAAAATAAAGCAGTTTAGTGTTAAGCTAAAAACTGTTTTTGTCGCTTCAAAAGCCTATTGCTCTCACTTTGAGTCATACTGCTCCAACCAATGATTCATCCTCCTTAGCTCCACCCCTCGTGGCCATCTTCAGATTTTTACAGCACTTGTCTCGCTCCTCGACTTAGAGTATTAGCCTATTTTTGATAGATTTTCATTGACATTTTCTTCAAATCCATCACTGTTGTGAATTGTCGGCAGCAGTGATCCATTTACGGTCTCGATCCCACCTTCTATCGGTTCACTATGCCGTGTGAGGCCGCAAGCTGAGTTTTGGGCCTAGTACACACGCCGTGTCAGAGGCCGATAAGAAGAACCCCTTGAAGGGCTGCTCCAGATGTAGTCAGAAGAATGTCTTTATCGAAGACCACCACTAAAAGTGTATTTACTGCCTGCACCCGGACCATGATGTGGAGGGATACCCCATCTGCCTGTCTTTCTCCACTAAGACGAGAAAGGATCGTCATGGGAGGCTGGTGTAATGGCCGGACGAAGTTAAGACCTCTGACTATGCGTCTGTGCGCATTCATGCCTCTGCCAGGGCTAGCAGGCCCAAGGAGCATACTCTCTCTGGCAAGAGGTTGAGATCCTTTGAGGACTCTTCAAGGGGAAGGTACCTAAAAAGTCAAAGTCTGCACATGCTCCGACTTACTCGTCGACGAGCACCTTGGCTGCGGCATCTCAGTCGTCTGGATCAGCGACAGCCACAATGGCAACCCTGTCTTCTGTGGCGGGGGGGCGGAGATCGTCCACTTCTTCACACTCAACCCGGTCGACGAAGCATTTTTCACTGTCGGCTTCATCATTGCCGACGGCCCCAAGACCATCGTCTAAATCATCGTTGACGCAGACTCCTAGTCGATGACATTGTCCACCCGGATGGCGGTACCGTTTTATGTCACGTCTACAGGCTTGTAGACGACAGCAGGCACCATCTCTATAGTAATGACAGTTATCTCAAGGGTAGCATTGCCTCCAAGTACTCGGTTTGTCCTGGCTGGGTCTGTTCCATCAGCACTACCTTCTCAAGGTGCGCCTGTGCTAGGAACCTTTCCAAAAGGTTCCTACCAATAGAGGGAGGCACCACCTGATCTCTTTTCTGCCAAATCCCACAAGGGCCCCCTCAGCTGCCTGCTACATCCCCTGTGAGGCATCCCAGGGTCATGTCTCCAGCCCCTCTCTCCACTGCTTCAATCCTGTCAGAGGAGGAAGATGTTTTTGAAGACATCGGCCCACATCCTACTTCAACCTACTTGCCCCATGAGCCTCTGGCCTCATGCACCACTCCGCTTCAGGCACCAAGAGATCTACCTCCAAGAGGTTGTCTTTTGGAACATTTTGTCAACTCTCCACAGTCTGGTCATGGAGATTCAACAGTGCCTACCACTGGTGGCTCCTGGTCCTCCTGTGGTTCCGGGCCCGCCTACTGTGGCCAGTCCACCAATACAGTCTTGGCCCCACCTGGCACCACTTCCTCTGGTGCCTGCGATCCCGCAGCCACCTATAAAATAATAAATAAATAATAAATACAAATACCTCCTGTTCCATGGCCCTCTATTGAAGATGAGTTGGACCTGACAGGAACAGACACTGATACAGATGGTACTGTGAGAACCCTGAAGGTGTCTCACCCGCTAGTCCCCTGGAATCTGTCATCCAGGTTGCCAGGACACTGCCATCGCTTTTGGATCCATCTCCTGGGGTTGGACCAGTGCGGCAGGATCACCTGGATGGGGGGTCTTCGGGTATTGGAAGTGGGACACCGGAAGGCGAGTCACGGTATCCCCTTTCCGACACAAACACTTTCTCACGGACAATTCACTGTGAGGGAAAACGGACTAACACCGGATTCGTATACCTGACTTGTCCTAACACAATGGTCAGACAGGGTCAGGCAATTACTGATCGTTACACACACCTGACTTCCATCACACTTCCCCACACAGATAAAAGGCGGTGCACGAGAGCACACTCTGAGCGAGGTAAAGCACACAAGGAATCAGCAGTTCCAAGATGGCAGTTTAGTACAAGGCGAAAGATGTTGCAACCCAAAAGGAATACAAAGGAAGAGCCTTGATCTTTTCACCGAAAGACCCTAACTTTTATGAGCCTTTGAGAATAGACAATGTAAGACCTGGAATCAAAGCTGAAGACTCCTGCATTGTGTGGGTCGGAGGTTCCCGGGGTTCTCATGCGTCGATTGTCAAGGCGGGGAGAAGCGGTTGCCGCCGTGGTACTGTCCTTGGCTCCTACAACAAAGAAAAGCCAGTGAAGGCAGCACAGCCGGTGAATTGGGGAGACTGATACCAACCCAGGCTGTCTGGAACCCATGGTTGCAAGCGGCAACATTGTATGAAGGAATTTGAAGAGGACAATGCATGAAGCGTATGTGGCAAGTGATGCAAACATAATTAATGCACTAAATGAGTGACTGAACTTTGAAACGAAGATGGATACCGTAAACGGAGTGGTCCGGCAGTGCGTTCATGCTCATTCGAAGGTCTGTTAAGTATACAAATGTAAAGAGAAGGAATTGTAAAATCGAAGTGGTCCTGCAACGGGTCAAGCTAAACCCTGTGCACATTCATAAGTCTTCGATACTTGATTGAAATTTGTCTGAGCCCGGCTAAGGGGGACTAATTGTGTTAAAAACGGGGATCTGAGCCCGACTGAGGGGGATCTGGGTGAATAGTGAATCGCCTAAAGTAAAAACCTGTAGAAATCCAAAGAGGAAAAGAACTTACCGTTTTTGTTTGGTTACATCTGGCCCTCTGAATGAAGAGACTTTGAGGAGTAAAAATACTTGCATACAGAAGGTCCCGATGTTATGAAGGAACTGTATCCTCATGCTAAAGAAGCCAGAGACTGTGCTACGCTAGAGTGTACCGCCTTGTCCATTACTAAAAATGTGGCAAGGGAGGTCAACGGCCCGAACCTCCTGACATATCATTTTGAACACTTCTTTCTTTTTGTAACATTATTTCCCATGCTGTTTGTATTTAGGAGTTAAGGGTTGGCAATAGGTTTTTTAGTATAGGCCCTTTTATTTTGACAAGACACCACTAGGACTGCGTTATTATTTGATGGTTGTAGCCTGCTCCCATCTGTAGTTTTAGGATTAGATATGCGTTTATCATATCCTTGTTGAAGTCCAATAAACACCCCTGAACTGTGGTCACTTGTGTCTGTTTTACTGTTGATACCATGCCTCCCATTCAGTACCCAGGGTACAAATGAGTTTGAGTACTATGTCCCTGCAGACGGTGAGCCGCTTGATGTAGAGCTACCAGCTAGGGTCTCTTCCCCCAGATGAAGTGAGATCTTTCCAGGCGATGATTTCCTGGGCGGCAAAGCTCTTCAACCTGGTCCCGGATTCCTTTTCCATCGTCGTGAATCCTCCAGAAAGACTGCAGTCTTGATCCCGCTTCTGGATGACGTCTGGGAGGACGGGTTGATGGTGATGCAAAAACCCTTTTATGCACCAACTTAAAGGAGAGGCTTGAGAAGAAATATAGGGTTCCGGATACGGCTCCTAAGTGCCTCAGTGGCCATCCAGCGCCAGACTCCGTAGAGACCATCTAATCAATCATCCTCTTGCTCAGTCCCACCAGACCTGGAAGGGAAGGAAGCTTGATGCGGTTGCAAAGCACATAACTACCTCTACAGCGTCTACAGTCAAGGCTGCCAACGCCCTAGCCAACCTTGCACGCTACTACAGAGAACTCTGGTACAAGTTGGGGCCAATTCTTGATTTCCTACCAGAGGACAAAACAAAAAGCATAGGCCATGTCCATCTTTCTGGAGGGGGAAGTGGCATCTGACGATGCAATCCCGGTCCCTCTTGACATTGCCGACTGGTTTCTGGCAGATGGGCAACTGGGTTGCCCTACACCATCAAGGTTGGCTCAGGGCGACAAGGCAGGATGTCTAAGCCAAGGTGGTCGACATGCCTTTCGACGAGGATAACCTTTTTGGCAAGGCAGTGGACAAATCTCTTCTCACCATCAAGATGAAGACAGAGACGGCACGCACTCTGGGCACAATGCACCAAAGGAGGCAGACCTTTCGCTCCCAGAAAAGACAGGTTTCCGGGACTTCCAAGGTGCTCAGCCATTCTGACTGCCAGCCCTCTCGCTCTACTGCTTTGGAGGCGTGTAGAGGCCGTTCCCAGGGGTATAGGGGAGGCACCAAGCATAGTTTTACACGAGCCACCAATGCGCAGACCCCAAAGGAATCCAGACCAGGCCCATGTCCCGAGCCCCCACTTCAGCACCCCAGTGGGAGGCTGTTCTTCGACATGTGGTGAAACATCTCCACGGACAAATGGGTGCTCAATGTCATAGAGCAGGAACACTGTCAGGAGTTCCAAGACAAGTGCCCCTGCTTTCCTCCCATGATACGACAAGAACAGCACAGAGCCCAACTTGTGCAGGAGGTTCAGGCCATGCTTCTAAAAGGGGCAATTTAACCTGTCCCTCTGTGCCTTCAGAGTATATTCCAGATACTTTCTAGTTTGTAGGAAGTCCGACTGGTGGAGGCCCATCATGTACTTGCGTCGTCTGAAGAAACTCCTAAAGTTCCAGAAATTCAGGATGTTCATGTCACAGCACATGCTTGGCCAACTCGAAGAGGGAGATTTCATGGCAACGCTGGATCTGGAGGATGCATATTTCTGGATCCCCATTCACCCAAAACATCAAAAGTTTCTAAGGTTTGTCCTCCAAGGAAGACATTACCAATTCAATGCATTACCCTTCGGCCTCAAATCAGCCCAGACGTTGTTCACCAAATGCTAAGCCCCAGTGGCGGCGTTCCGTCGTCGAAAGGGAGTGCACCTCTACCTCTATCTGGACTGTTGGCTGGTCCAGTCTCGTTCTCACGCCCAGGCGGCGCAACATACAGCGTAGACGGTCCAGACCCTCGCCTCTCTGTGATTCTCCATAAAATATCACAAATCCAAGATGCTCTGTTCCTGGAGGCCCGCCTCAACACGAGATTGACCTCTTAAAGAGTTCCTGGACGCCAGCTGGAAGCAGACCTACGGCTCATGGAATGACAAGATAGTCCTCTAACGTTCAGGAAAGCTCTTGAGGTGGTTGTCCATTTGACTGTACATCTCGCAGGGGGCCCCCCTTCATGACCCCTTTCAGGACCCCGGGGAATCAGGAAATTGTCACTACCAACGCGTCTCTGGAGGGTTGGGGCGTCCACACGGGCCAACTATATGCCAGGGAACTGTGGAGCCCTGAAGAGAAGACGTTGCATTTCAACGTCCTGGAACTGCAGGCAGTTTTTTGGGCTCTCAAGTCTTTCAAGCCGCAGCTTTTGGGAAGAGTGGTCAGGATCTTTACGGACAAAACTAGCACCATGTATTACATCAAGAAGCGGGGCAATGAGATCTCCGTCCTCTCCCTCGAGGTACAGGTACAGAACCTGTGGCGCTGGGTCATTACTCAGTGGATGTTTCAAGTACTGTTCCACTTGGCAAGCGTTCAAAACACCATTGCAGATGCTCTCAGCACAGAGTTGCGGTTCTTCCACGAGTGGGAGCTCCAACAAGCTCAAGTGTCTGATCTTCAGCAAACTGGGCCAGCCTAAGAGCGACCTGTTCGCTACTGTGAACACCACCAAGTGCCAGCGGTTTGCCAGCAGGTTCCCTCAAGCAAGGATTCTGGGGGACGCTTTCTCGATCCCATGGGAAGGCCGATTTCTGTATGCATTCTCGCCAAAACTGTTGCTGCTACGCATGATCAAGACACTCCAACTATCCTGCTGCAAGATCATCCTCATTGCACTGATGTGGCCCAGGCAGATCGGTACCCAGACCTCGTTGACCTTTCAGTGGCTCCAGCATTCATACTGCCTCTTCTCCCAGGTCTGCTCTCCAGGGAAGGAGGAACCATCCTGCACCACAATCAAGTGTCTTTCATCCTGGCAGCCTGGCTCCTGTGTCCTAGAGTTTGGACACTACTCCCTGTCCTGGGAATGAAAAAACATTCTGGCTAAGGCTAGTGCTCCATCTACATTTGCCTTTTACAAGCACAAGTGGACGCGTCTTACGGTATGGTGCCGGTCGAAGATGATTTCTCCATGGTGTGTTACGGAGCCACATCTTCTGCCATACTTGCTCTCGCTTGACAAAGCTGGCCTTGCCCATGCATCAATCAAGGTACAACTGACCGCCATCTCCCGGTACAACTGGACTCCGGGCAAGCTCTCCCTGTGGTCACATAGACTTGTCAAAGAGTTCCTCAAGGGCCTCTTCCCGACTGCTCCTGCTCCTGTGTTGGAGCTTAATGTGGTACTCTCCAAGCTCATGGGGCCACAGTTTTAGCCTCTGCATCGGCCTCCCTTGAAGTTTTCTTTCTTGGAAAAACCCTTTGACTTGTGGCTATCACCTCTGCCTGGAGGGTTGGTGAAATACAGGCACTCTCATGTAAGGCTTCATATTTGTCGTTCCACCCAGTGAAAGTAGTTCTAAGGACTCATCCTTCCTTTATGCCGAATGTCATGTCAGATTCATTTTAACAAGCTTTTCACCTGCTGAAAGATCATTGCAGTTGCGGGACGTGGCGTGTGCCTTGAAATTTTATGTTGCATGCTTATGTTTTTTGAAACTTCAGGCCTGTGGGACATGGGAAGGCCCCATCTAAAGTGACCAGCTCCATATGACTCTCCAGCTGCGTCATGCATTGCCATCAGCTGGCCAACAGGCTGTTGCCAGGCAGGCCGAGGGCCCATACCACCGGAGCAATCGCATCTACGACAGCCTTCCTCTCTGGTGTTGCCCTGCTGGATATCTGCAGAACTGCTAGTGGAGGTCTACTCACAGCTTCACGAGATTTTACTGTGTTGACAGGCATTCCCGGGAGGAGTCTAGTGTCGGACAAGCGGTGCTTCGCAAATTGTTTTCTTGAAGCAAATGTGTTCTAGGGGTACTTTTTATTGCTTATGTTGAGCCTTTCCACCTCCCATGGATGTGTACATCTACTGCTGTGTAATCATATCATAGCATGTGAATCCATGTACCACACCATGCTGGAGAAGGAATCTGTAACTCTTGTTCTACAGTATGGGTCTTGCATGGATTCACATGTGAACCCTCTGTCCTTCTCCCCTGTGCGCCTCTTCTTGGTTCCTACTGCCATTTTATGTGCACGACCCAATCTGAAGATGGTCACTAGGGGCAGAGCTAAGGAGGACGAATATCATTGGTTGGGGCAGTATGACCGAAAGTGACAGCAATAGGCTATTCAAGCGACAATGCAGTTTTTAGCTTAAAGCTAAACTACTTTATTTAACCAAGGATTCCCATCCTGACCAGGAATATTCATAGCATATTCATGAATCCATGTAAGACCCATGCTGGAGAACAAGGGTTACAAGTAAGTAACGTTTTCCTTGTCAGCACATGCAACCTTCTTCCCACATTGGGTTTCTCCATGAACTTCAAGAAGTCAGTTTTGCTGTACCAGTCCCTCCACTTCATCGGAGTGGCATTGAACACCCACCTGGGCAGGGCTTTCAGTCGAGAGGATTGGGTCGCTAACATCATTCAGATGGCGCATCTTTTAGCCCCAGGAGCTTGTTCTAGCCTTTCTGCATTTGCTGAGCTTCATTTGACTCCTGCATCTTGATGATGCTGGGGGGCCAGTTACACAGTAGCTACTTGGAGTCAGTGGTCTCAGATGCAGGATGACATGTCGGACCTATTGCTGATCTTGTGCATTGCGTCTCAAGATAGCTGTTGTGGGCCCTGTGAGGAGAGAATTTAAAAGGGTGTTGCTTCAGCAAACCTGGCCTCAGCTGACAGTGACAACCGATGCTTCCTTGAAAGCTGGGTTGCTCACCTACTTGGTGAGCAGCCTCTAGTGGACGATGGACACTCGGGAACACATCAATTTGATGGAGCGGTGGGCAATCAGGCCGACCATGGTTGCCTGCTTCCCTTCTGTGTGAGGCAATTGTGTGTTGATCCTAACAGACAATAGGGTGGCCATGCACTATCTCAACTAGCTGGGTTCTATGGGGTTGTATCTGTGCAATGTGACTGAGTTCTGAGCTTTGAGAACAACTTGTCTGACGGTGTCCCATCTTGGAGATGGTTAGATTTTGTGGGAGTTTTCAGGTGGACCTTGCTTCCAGTATGAAGGGGTAGAGTGACTTGTTCTGCTCCAGGGAATTATCTCGGCAGTGAGCCCTGGGGGACTCAATGGTTGTCGAATGGAACTTGTAACTCCTTTGTGTTCCTGCCGATTCCTATCTTTTGCTAATTTTCAGTCATGAAACGGCAGATGTTTGGGTCCATGTTGATTCTATTCTGCTTTGGACTAACCCAGGTCAGGAGGTGGCGGGCGGGGGATATTTTACCGGAGGCTCCATACAGGTGTATCCACTCTCCCTGGCACCTGCCCATGAGACTGGGCCTGCACTCCCATTCGGAGGACCACGTCCTCCATCCTATTCTCAGCAATATGAACCTTCATGCCTGGATGCCGAAAGGCTGAAGTGTAAGAAGTGGTACTTCTTAGATGACGTCCTGGATGTTCTTTTTCGCCCTCCAGAGCTGCGGTGCGTTGCAACCCTTTCGCTTGCCACTTCTGGGTCTGCACGCTAGTGTTTTTGTGCTCTGCTCCCGTTTTTTCCAGCCTGCTTTGCTACCCTTCACCCCTTTGTCTGCCCTTTGCATGCTTCCCATCTAGCCTTTACCTTTTTTTCTCGTCCATGGCAGGGAGAGGAAAAAGCCAAGGGCAGAAAAAAGCTCTTGTGTAGGATGATTTGTGTGGCACTCTGATTGTTGGGTTGCTCACCTACGTGGTGAGCAGCCTCTAGTGGACGATGGACACTCGGGAACACATCCCCCTATTGTTCGTATTACGGATTCCCTGTATTGGGCATTTGTCAGGCAGCTTTATGGGCTTTGCTGCATACGTAAACATTACTGCCTGGATTCCCTGACCATGCAAGGCACTTATTTTGGCCGAGCAGGTTTCTGGCATAGTTGGGGGTTTCTTACTCTCCTCCAGACTTGTGCACTGCTCTGGGAGTCTGTCTAAGAGAAGGAATATGTGGGAAGAAATGCGTTAGAAGGACCATGTTACCTCTCAGTAATGTTCTTTCTGGTGGACTAGTCCCTTCTTCCACAGATTCGTCATCCTCCCAACCTGCCCCTCTTGCCAGACAGCTCATATGCCTCATCTGTTTTGTTGTCCCTCAGCGGCGGAGTGCTAGGGAAGAAGGTAGAAATGAGATCATGGGGCTCTGTGACTCTATTCATGACTATATTGGCTATATAGGCCCAGATGTCGCCACCGGTGTCTGGGTGTGCTCCTGTGCCAGGAGGAGCCGACACACTGCACTGCCTGGTGACTGAAGAAGTTTCTGAAGACAGCTGGTATCAGTGGGAGGAAAGATTAGTCCATCAGAAAGAACATTACAGAGAGGGAAGTCATTTTTTCTGTAGTGGGAAAGGTAGGGCGATCTAGTTGGAAACATGCTTTTGCAATCAACACAATGTGTAATTCTAGCCTATTAAAGCAGTTGGAAAATGTATTTTTGGATGAGATTGGCCAAATAAAGGGAAAATATGGAAAGGGAAGGGACTGGAGTTAAGGAGGGCGGAAAGCCATGTGGGCATAACACCTTTTAAAGAACCAGGAAGGTGAGGGTTGGGGTGGAGGGGTTATGGTAAACCCTATAGGATATGGTAGAAGATGTAGAGTCTTTACAAGACACGTAAAAAGTGAATAATTATGGGTTTCATTGGTGGGACCAACCTAATTAAGTTTCGTTTTTCTGGGACACCAAGTACTTGCCTTAAAGGTAGATCACTGCTAGCTCTCATTCTGTGTTAATGTTGGCTTTATATTTGCTGCTTGCAGTTTAAGTTTGGTTAATGATTTAATTAGACCCTTCCAACTATGGGTATCAGCGTGTCTAATGTAAAACGAGCAATTTTGCAGAAAATCGTCCAACCTCATGTAATCTTCTTTCTCCAGCATGGGGTCTGGCATGGATTCACATGCTCATGAATATTCCCCGTCGTCAGGCTGGGAATCCTCGGTAAAGAAAAAACCAGTATCAGTTTCGTTTCTGATCTGTCTTTCGTAGTAATAACCAATCACTGGTCTCTGCGTCATACTGACCACAGCCAATGACTGCCCTCTACCTAAGCACCGCCTCTGGCAGCCATCTTCAGATTTTTACCGCACGTTCATGTGTTGGGATCCTCGTGCTATTGCTCTCGAGCGTTAGTGCTATTTTTCGCGCTTTTTCACAAAAAACTTCGATTCTTTCGGTCAAAAGAGCCTCAAGCTCCACCGATCCTACATCCGATCAACGGGGACCCGTGTCGGATTCATCTGTGCCCCTCAAGGGTGAAGATTTCGTCGAGCTACGCTTCGGAGGACTCCAGAAGCTTCTCAGGCCCGGTCTCGGAGATGGCCCAGGAGAAGGGAAGCTCGACGCCCGGAAAGCTGTTCAGGGTCTGCCCTGGATGCCAGCTGCAGAACGTCTTCAAGGAGGACGAACACTCTTTCTGCCTTTACTGCCTTCATGAGGACAAGACGCACGTGGAGAAGGACTGTGCGTTTTGCGGCAACATGTCGGAACGGACCATGAAGGACCGCCATCAACGTCTCGCCAACTGGCTGGAGGGTAAGAGCCCGTCTGGCGAGAAGAAGAAGAAATCCGAGCGGTCTTCTAAGACCTTTGAGGGCGCCCCGGCGACGGGGCCCAACATAAGGCCAAGCACCGCGAGTCCGCTGGCACCGGGAGCGCCGAACGGTCGGGCTCTACGGGCGCCAGGCAGGGCGCACCCTCCCCGGCACCATCAACCACGAGCCAACGCTCTGGGTCGGGTAAGAGGAAGGCCGAGCACCCGGCGAAGCTCCTGGAGAGGCCCCGGTCGAGCTCTAAGGCAGAGGAGGAGCGTGGCAGTGCCCCCTCCCTCAAGGATAAGGCGGTGAGCGCACCTAAGGTGGTGAAGGCCTTGATCCATCCGACCAAGCCCTCTATCGAAACGGTCGCGGCGGCCCTGGCTCAGCCTGTGGTGGCTACACCAGTGGTGGCGACCTCAGGGCCCAGAATCTCCCTGCCTCCGCGGAGGGAGTCTTCCTTTGTGCCCATCGATAGGACCCCCGTGAAACCCTCCGTGGGGAAGAAGGAGGGGCAGGGCGTCGTCGTAGATTCGGCCTCAACCTCAGAAGAGGAGCTGATCGAGGTCTTAAGCCACGGCCTAGGCGTGGAAGAAGGCCAGCCCGTCGGAATGGACCCCGACGCAGGTGACGACGACGACATCGTCGAGGATACCGACGGGGCCCCTGCTCGCCCGTCGGATTCCCCTCTGCCAGCGCCGCAAGACAACTCGGCGGCCATTTTGTTGGCCATACAGTCCTTATGCTCCGAGATAAGGACGAGGCTACCGTTACCGACGGAGGAACCTCTCCCGTCGGGGGATCCAGAACCGGGACCTTCTGGTGTTCCCCCTACCAAGAAAAGAAGGATCCATCCACCACCTCCTTTTCAACCGTCGCGCCCCGTCCAGCCCTCCTCCCCGTCCACCCGAGGGGATGATACGGGGACTGACACGGCAGCGACGGGTACGGACGACGAGGCATACGACGAGGATTTTCCGTCGTCGCCTCCCACCAGGGCTTCTCCACCCGACGAGATCGGATCTTTCCACTCCATGATCTCCAGGGCTTCCGAGCTTTTCCAACTCTGCCCTGAGGAGAAGAAAAAGGAAGGCTTCCTTTATCAGCGGCGCGAGGCCAAGAGGAAGACGGTCCTCGCAGTGCCTCTGTTGGACGACATTTGGGATGAGGGCCTTTCCCTCCTCAAGAACCCTTCCACGACGCCAGCTAGAAGAGACCGGTACGAGAAAAAGTACCGGGTCCCGGACACGGCCCCCCTATGCCTCCGGGCGCAGCCTACCCCGGACTCCGTCGTCTCCGCGGCAGCCAGGAAGAAAGCGGGGGGGGTGCGGCCTCCACATCGACTTCCCCGCCGGACGGCGAGGGAAAGAAATTGGATGCTATGGGACGTAGAGTCATCTCGTCGGCAGCGACGACGATTAAAGCGGCCAACGCCTTGGCTATCGTGGCCCGCTACGACAGGGAGCTCTGGTACAAGATAGCTCCCCTGCTGGATTTTCTGCCGGACGACAAGAGGGCGGAGGCCCTTGAGATCCTGCAGGAAGGTGAGGTGGCGTCGGACCACGCCATCACCGTGGCGACGGACATCGCCGACACTGGGTTCCGCCAGCTGGGCAACGGCGTTTGCCTTCGACGTCGTGGATGGCTCAAAGCTACGGACTTTCGGCAGGACGTCCAGACCAGAGTCCTGGACATGCCCTTCGACGGGAACAACCTGTTTGGGAAGACAGTGGACGATTCCCTTCAGGCCATCAAGGCGGATACTGAGACGGCCAGGGCCCTTGGAGTCCTGCAGCAACGACGAACGCCCTTTCGGAGCGGCGGAGGCAAGGGCGCCTCCAAAGGTTCCGGCGGCGGTTTCGCTTCCTACCGTCAAGCGGCCCGCTCGTCGTCGCAAGAGGCCTACAGAGGACGAGGCAAGTCTAGCGGACCCCGCCGTCGTCGCCAAGGAGGTCAAGGCGGCAAGGCCGCGTCCAAGCAGGATTGAACCGGCCGTGGGGTCGGGCCCCCACCGAAGCACCCCGGTGGGAGGCCGGCTGGCGGGCTTCGTCAGCGTGTGGGAGTCCATCTCCACCGACCGTTGGGTGCTGGACGCCCTGGCCCGGGGCCACGCGCTCGAGTTTCAAAGAAGGTGCCCGCGCGTCCCCCCCGTGGCCAGGAAAGAACTTCACGTCCCTCAACTTCTCCTGGAGGTAAAGGCGATGCTCAGAAAGGGCGCCATCGAACTCGTCCCAAAGAGGCTTCGGGGCTCCGGAGTCTACTCGCGATACTTCCTCGTGAAGAAGAAGACGGGAGGATGGCGCCCCATCCTAGACCTGCGATGTCTGAACAAGTTCATCAAGGCGCAGAAGTTCCGGATGGTCACCCTCCAGCACGTCCTGGGTCAGCTGGAGGAAGGAGACTTCCTATCGTCGTTGGATTTGGAGGATGCCTACTTCCACATTCCCATCCTAAAGGGGCACCGAAAATTCCTCAGATTCGTGGTCCAAGGGCGTCATTACCAGTTCAAAGCCCTTCCCTTCGGACTACGGTCGGCACCCAGGGTATTCACCAAGTGCCTCGCACCGGTGGCGGCGCAGCTGCGCCGCGAGGGGATTCACGTCTACCCCTACCTGGACGACTGGCTCATCCGCGCCAAGACGAGGGAGCTCGCCGTGGTCCACACGGCAAGGACCGTCCAACTCCTCACGGACCTGGGATTCTCCGTGAACTACGCCAAATCCCACCTGGTGCCCGCGCAAGTCGCACTGTTTCTGGGAGCGAGGCTCGACACAGTGTCCCTTCTGGCCTCCCCGTCGGAGGAGAGGACCAGGACCATCTTGGGCAAGGTGCAACGTATGTTGGTGGCCGACGCGGCCAAGGTGAGGTCCATCAAGTCCCTCCTCGGGATGATGTCTTCCTGCATCTACCTCATTCCCATGTGCAGGCTCCGGATGCGCCCGTTGCAAGAATTCCTGGATGCGCGCTGGATCCAGACGACGGGCAGCTTCGAGGAAAGGATCAAGCTCGACGAGAGTTTCCGACGAGCGATACGGTGGTGGGGCACCCGCGCGCATCTGACGGCGGGCATGGACTTCCAGACCCCAGCCCACCAGGAGACTGTGACCACGGATGCCTCCCTGGAAGGGTGGGGAGCGCACACCGAAAATCTGCACGCAAGAGGACTCTGGCTCCCGACGGAGAAGTCCCTGCATATCAACGTCCTGGAGCTCCGTGCAGTGTTTTGGGCCCTCAGGTCCTTCCTTCCGTCCCTCAAGGGCAAGGTGGTGAGGATCTTCACCGACAACACCACCACCATGTTTTACATCAGGAAACAGGGCGGAACCAGGTCCCCAGCGCTGTCCAAGGAGGCGCAGGACCTGTGGCATTGGGCCGTCGCCCAAGGGATTTTTCTGGTGCCGTTTCATCTGGCAGGGATAAAAAACACCATCGCCGACTCACTCAGCAGGGAGCTGCGCTCGTGCCACGAGTGGGAACTACGGCAGGATCTGGTGGATCGCCTCTTCCGACGGTGGGGCACACCCCAGATCGACCTGTTCGCGACGGCGACGAACACCAAGTGCCGGAGGTTCGCCAGCAGGTTTCCCCAGACGAGGAGCATGGGCGATGCTTTCTCGTTCCCCTGGGAGGGCCTGTTCCTCTACGCGTTCCCTCCCTTGCCTCTGCTAATCCGGCTCGTCAACCAGCTCAAGAGGTCACGGTGCAGGATGATCCTCGCCGAGGCAGATATGGTTCCCGGACCTTCTGGACTTGTCAGCGTCCCCGCCGATCAAGCTGCCGGCGGACGCGGATCTACTCTCCAGGGAAGGAGGCGCCATCCTCCACCACGACCCGAAGTCGCTGAACTTGCAGGCCTGGCTCCTGCAGCGCTAGAGTTTGGAGGATACGACATACCGGCCGATTGCAGAGAGGTTCTTGCAAAGGCCAGGGCGTCCTCGACTCTTAAATGCTACGGACACAAATGGAAGAGGTTCTCTGTCTGGTGCCACGCACAGAAGATTAACCCTCTACGGATTACGGCTCCCCAAGTACTGCCGTACCTGCTGACGCTGGCCAAAGCTGGTCTGGCACACGCGTCCATCAAGATTCATCTTGCTGCGATCTCCCGATACACCAGAACCACGGGGCGGACGTCCTTGTGGTCTCATCGTCTGGTGAAGGAGTTCATGAAGGGACTGTTCAGATCGTTCCCGCCGGTGAAGGCTCCGGCCCCGGCGTGGGAGCTCAACGTGGTGCTGACCAAGCTCATGGGACCTCCGTTCGAGCCTCTGCACTCGGCCCCGTTGAAGTTTCTATCGTGGAAAACAGCTTTTCTTGTGGCCATCACCTCCGCACGACGAGTGGGAGAGATCCAGGCCCTTTCCTGCAAGGCCCCGTACTTGACTTTCCACGACACGAGGGTAGTGCTCAGGACGCACCCCTCCTTCATGCCCAAGGTGCCGTCGGACTTCCATCTCAACGAACCCTTGGTGTTGCCTGTGTTCTTCCCGTCGCCTTCGTCGCCGGCTGAGAGGACTTTGCACTCGCTGGATGTGGCTAGAGCGCTGAAGTTCTACGTAGACCGCACGAAGTGTTTTCGGAAGACGTCACAACTCTTTGTGAACTTTGGACCTGTCAATCAGGGGAAGGCTCTCTCGAAGGCTTCCATTTCCAGATGGCTCTCCGGCTGTATCATGTACTGTCACCGGTTGGCAAACCGACCGCTGCCTGGCCATCCGAGAGCCCATTCCACCAGAGCGATCGCAGCTACCACGGCGTTCCTATCTGGTGTGCCCCTGCTGGACATATGCAGGGCTGCTACGTGGAGGTCGACGCACACCTTCACGAAATTCTACTGTGTCGACCGGGACTCCAGGGAGGAGTCCAGGGTCGGCCAAGCAGTGCTGCGCAACCTGTTCGCCTGAGGTGAGCCTGGTGAGGAGGTAAGATGCTTAATGTTGAGTTGATGTGATGCTTAATGTTGAGCCTTTGCCACCTCCCGTGGTTGTGCATGTGTGTACTGCTATGTATTCTTTATTCATGAGCATGTGAATCCATGCCAGACCCCATGCTGGAGAAGGAACAAGTTACTTACCTGTAACTGTTGTTCTCCAGCATGGGTCTGGCATGGATTCACATGCGAACCCTCCCGCCTACCCCTCTGCGGCTCTTCACTTGGTCATACTGCCACGTCACGTGCTTCCAAATCTGAAGATGGCTGCCAGAGGCGGTGCTTAGGTAGAGGGCAGTCATTGGCTGTGGTCAGTATGACGCAGAGACCAGTGATTGGTTATTACTACGAAAGACAGATCAGAAACGAAACTGATACTGGTTTTTTCTTTACCGAGGATTCCCAGCCTGACGACGGGGAATATTCATGAGCATGTGAATCCATGCCAGACCCATGCTGGAGAACAACAGTTACAGGTAAGTAACTTGTTCCTTGGCTATCTTTCAGTTTTTCTCAGGTTTTTAGTGTTTAGAGAGCCTCACTAGCAAATAAGCCTTCTTACAACTCTTTTTGCCTGTTGGGAAACCCTGCTCCATCTTGCAAAAACTCTCACTACGTTGGGCCAGCCATCGAGAGCATACAGAAACCTCCTTTCTGCTCCTTCTGCCTAGCCCTGCAACCTTGTGACTTCTACCAGTCTCTCCTTTCATCAGAAAGACTTCCTTCCTCTAGCTTGTAGGTTACAGGTGTGTCTGACTGTTGATTGCAGCATTATCCAGCAAGCTTTTGGGGTTAGTGTGGATTCACATTCTCTCTCTGTGGCACTTGAGAATATAAGGAAACTGAATATTGACAGGTGAGCTTTTTTTTGATAATATCTTCATAGTTTTGCTTTAAGTAATTATACTGTCTATCATTCACATTTAATGTTTTTGTATATCATTGTATGTGTCAACGAATGTTTGAAGACCCAAGACATACAGCTACTGTCTACTTTACAATCTGTTTAAATTCGCCATTTTATCATCTCTT
Organism: Ambystoma mexicanum; assembly: GCF_040938575.1. NCBI lineage: Eukaryota > Metazoa > Chordata > Amphibia > Caudata > Ambystomatidae > Ambystoma > Ambystoma mexicanum. Next base: position 152,146,150 of record NC_090932.1, read on the forward strand.
CCTTTAAACTGTAGGTGTGTACCTTAACCAAGGAAGACAATCGTACGACTGGAGAGATTCCAGATGATGAACAACTGCATGTCCTCCCTTTATATAAAATATCTACCACTGATGAATTTGGCAGTGAGGAAAACCAAGCTGCGAAGATGAAAAATGGTGCAATCCAGGTACTATCTGCATTCCCGCGGGAGGTCCGCAGATTGTCAGAGCCAGCAAAATCCTGTAGACAGAGACAGCTGGAAGCAAAGAAAGCGGCTGCTGAGAGAAGAAAAATACTTAAAGAGAAGTTAATCAGCCCTGATAAACTGAAGCAAGAAACCTTTAGCATGCCGATACTTAAGCAAAATCCAGGTAAGCATTTAATTATTGGACCCATTTGCATTTCCTGACATCTTTCTTATGTCATATTCCCCAACTGATTTATTTGTAACCTGTTGAATGCTATCTGAAGCACGAAGACTGCGTTAAAGGACATGAAGTTTTATTTCGAAGGGATTGTGTCCTCCGACGTATTCCTTATCTTGATAGATCATCTCCAGCTTGCTGGCCTCGGAAAAAAAAAATTTCAGTAGAGGGCGCTGCGCGTCGACGTCCCTCGAGTCGATTACCCGCGACAGCCTCCGTATCGGCGCCAACGTCATCATGCGTGTAAATAGACTGGCGCAGTGTCCGTTGCTCAGTTCCGTTTTTCCGCGCTTCGTGGGCCTCGGAATCGCGTTGCTCAGTTCGTTAGTCAGATATATTCTTCATTATTCCTTGCGAATACCAACTCTTACTCGATGGCTTCCTCATCCGAACCGACGGCTCCACGGTCCGACTTCAAAAAATGTCGAGACTGTGGAAAGAAAATGTCGTTGACAGATCCTCACAGGATTTGTTTGTGGTGCCTGGGATCAGAACACCAATGTTCGGAGTGCGAGGACTGCATGTCCATGACGGCGAAAGCCTTGAAGGAGCGTAAGGGGAAGCTTGAGAGAGGTAAGGCAGTTAAAACTCCTTCGAAAGTTTCCTTGGCAGAGTCGAGACATTTGTCTCCTCGCCGACACAGGAAACATTCTCGTTCTAGGTCTCGAAGCAGTTCCCACCACTCTTTGAGATACAAGCATTCGAGTAAGAGACGTCGAAGATCTCCTTCCTCGTCATCTTCTTCTGTTTCCCCGGAAAGAGTCACCTGCCCCACAAAACATAGCTCTCAAGCTGAGTGGGAGGAATTCTCCAGCATGGGGTCTGGCATGGATTCACATGCTCATGAATATTCCCCGTCGTCAGGCTGGGAATCCTCGGTAAAGAAAAAACCAGTATCAGTTTCGTTTCTGATCTGTCTTTCGTAGTAATAACCAATCACTGGTCTCTGCGTCATACTGACCACAGCCAATGACTGCCCTCTACCTAAGCACCGCCTCTGGCAGCCATCTTCAGATTTTTACCGCACGTTCATGTGTTGGGATCCTCGTGCTATTGCTCTCGAGCGTTAGTGCTATTTTTTCGCGCTTTTTACAAAAAACTTCGATTCTTTCGGTCAAAAGAGCCTCAAGCTCCACCGATCCTACATCCGATCAACGGGGACCCGTGTCGGATTCATCTGTGCCCCTCAAGGGTGAAGATTTCATCGAGCTACACTTCGGAGGACTCCAGAAGCTTCTCAGGCCCTGTCTCGGAGATGGCCCAGGAGAAGGGAAGCTCGACGCCCGGAAAGCTGTTCAGGGTCTGCCCTGGATGCCAGCTGCAGAACGTCTTCAAGGAGGACGAACACTCTTTCTGCCTTTACTGCCTTCATGAGGACAAGACGCACGTGGAGAAGGACTGTGCGTTTTGCGGCAACATGTCGGAACGGACCATGAAGGACCGCCATCAACGTCTCGCCAACTGGCTGGAGGGTAAGAGCCCGTCTGGCGAGAAGAAGAAGAAATCCGAGCGGTCTTCTAAGACCTTTGAGGGCGCCCCGGCGACGGGGGCCCAACATAAGGCCAAGCACCGCGAGTCCGCTGGCACCGGGAGCGCCGAACGGTCGGGCTCTACGGGCGCCAGGCAGGGCGCACCCTCCCCGGCACCATCAACCACGAGCCAACGCTCTGGGTCGGGTAAGAGGAAGGCCGAGCACCCGGCGAAGCTCCTGGAGAGGCCCCGGTCGAGCTCTAAGGCAGAGGAGGAGCGTGGCAGTGCCCCCTCCCTCAAGGATAAGGCGGTGAGCGCACCTAAGGTGGTGAAGGCCTTGATCCATCCGTCCAAGCCCTCTATCGAAACGGTCGCGGCGGCCCTGGCTCAGCCTGTGGTGGCTGCACCAGTGGTGGCGACCTCAGGGCCCAGAATCTCCCTGCCTCCTCGGAGGGAGTCTTCCTTTGTGCCCATCGATAGGACCCCCGTGAAACCCTCCGTGGGGAAGAAGAAGGGGGGGCAGGGCGTCGTCGTAGAGTCGGCCTCAACCTCAGAAGAGGAGCTGATCGAGGTCTTAAGCCACGGCCTAGGCGTGGAAGAAGGCCAGCCCGTCGGAATGGACCCCGACGCAGGTGACGACGACGACATCGTCGAGGATACCGACGGGGCCCCTGCTCGCCCGTCGGATTCCCCTCTGCCAGCGCCGCAAGACAACTCGGCGGCCATTTTGTTGGCCATACAGTCCTTATGCTCCGAGATAAGGACGAGGCTACCGTTACCGACGGAGGAACCTCTCCCGTCGGGGGATCCAGAACCGGGACCTTCTGGTGTTCCCCCTACCAAGAAAAGAAGGATCCATCCACCACCTCCTTTTCAACCGTCGCGCCCCTTCCAGCCCTCCTCCCCGTCCACCCGAGGGGATGATACGGGGACTGACACGGCAGCGACGGGTACGGACGACGAGGCATACGACGAGGATTTTCCGTCGTCGCCTCCCACCAGGGCCTCTCCGCCCGACGAGATCGGATCTTTCCACTCCATGATCTCCAGGGCTTCCGAGCTTTTCCAACTCTGCCCTGAGGAGAAGAAAAAGGAAGGCTTCCTTTATCAGCGGCGCGAGGCCAAGAGGAAGACGGTCCTCGCAGTGCCTCTGTTGGACGACATTTGGGATGAGGGCCTTTCCCTCCTCAAGAACCCTTCCACGACGCCAGCTAGAAGAGACCGGTACGAGAAAAAGTACCGGGTCCCGGACACGGCCCCCCTATGCCTCCGGGCGCAGCCTACCCCGGACTCCGTCGTCTCCGCGGCAGCCAGGAAGAAAGCGGGGGGGGGTGCGGCCTCCACATCGACTTCCCCGCCGGACGGCGAGGGAAAGAAATTGGATACTATGGGGCGTAGAGTCATCTCGTCGGCAGCGACGACGATTAAAGCGGCCAACGCCTTGGCTATCGTGGCCCGCTACGACAGGGAGCTCTGGTACAAGATGGCTCCCCTGCTGGATTTTCTGCCGGACGACAAGAGGGCGGAGGCCCTTGAGATCCTGCAGGAAGGTGAGGTGGCCTCGGACCACGCCATCACCGTGGCGACGGACATCGCCGACACTGGATTCCGCCAGCTGGGCAACGGTGTTTGCCTTCGACGTCGTGGATGGCTCAAAGCTACGGACTTCCGGCAGGACGTCCAGACCAGAGTCCTGGACATGCCCTTCGACGGGAACAACCTGTTTGGTAAGACAGTGGACGATTCCCTTCAGGCCATCAAGGCGGATACTGAGACGGCCCGGGCCCTTGGAGTCCTGCAACGACGGACGCCCTTTCGGAGCGGCGGAGGCAAGGGCGCCTCCAAAGGTTCCGGCGGCGGTTTCGCTTCATACCGTCAAGCGGCCCGCTCGTCGTCGCAAGAGGCCTACAGAGGACGAGGCAAGTCTAGCGGACCCCGCCGTCGTCGCCAAGGAGGTCAAGGCGGCAAGGCCGCGTCCAAGCAGGATTGAACCGGCCTTGGGGTCGGGCCCCCACCGAAGCACCCCGGTGGGAGGCCGGCTGGCGGGCTTCGTCAGCGTGTGGGAGTCCATCTCCACCGACCGTTGGGTGCTGGACGCCCTGGCCCGGGGCCACGCGCTCGAGTTTCAAAGAAGGTGCCCGCGCGTCCCCCCCGTGGCCAGGAAAGAACTTCACGTCCCTCAACTTCTCCTGGAGGTAAAGGCGATGCTCAGAAAGGGCGCCATCGAACTCGTCCCAAAGAGGCTTCGGGGCTCCGGAGTCTACTCGAGATACTTCCTCGTGAAGAAGAAGACGGGAGGATGGCGCCCCATCCTGGACCTGCGACGTCTGAACAAGTTCATCAAGGCGCAGAAGTTCCGGATGGTCACCCTCCAGCACGTCCTGGGTCAGCTGGAGGAAGGAGACTTCCTATCGTCGTTGGATTTGGAGGATGCCTACTTCCACATTCCCATCCTAAAGGGGCACCGCAAATTCCTCAGATTCGTGGTCCAAGGGCGTCATTACCAGTTCAAAGCCCTTCCCTTCGGACTACGGTCGGCACCCAGGGTATTCACCAAGTGCCTTGCACCGGTGGCGGCGCAGCTGCGCCGCGAGGGGATCCACGTCTACCCCTACCTGGACGACTGGCTCATCCGCGCCAAGACGAGGGAGCTCGCCGTGGTCCACACGGCAAGGACCGTCCAACTCCTCACGGACCTGGGATTCTCCGTGAACTACGCCAAATCCCACCTGGTGCCCGCGCAAGTCGCACTGTTTCTGGGAGCGAGGCTCGACACAGTGTCCCTTCTGGCCTCCCCGTCGGAGGAGAGGACCAGGACCATCTTGGGCAAGGTGCAACGGATGTTGGTGGCCGACGCGGCCAGAGTGAGGTCCATCAAGTCCCTCCTCGGGATGATGTCTTCCTGCATCTACCTCATTCCCATGTGCAGGCTCCGGATGCGCCCGTTGCAAGAATTCCTGGATGCGCGCTGGATCCAGACGACGGGCAGCTTCGAGGAAAGGATCAAGCTCGACGAGAGTTTCCGACGAGCGATACGGTGGTGGGGCACCCGCGCGCATCTGACGGCGGGCATGGACTTCCAGACCCCAGCCCACCAGGAGACTGTGACCACGGATGCCTCCCTAGAAGGGTGGGGAGCGCACACCGAAAATCTGCACGCAAGGGGACTCTGGCTCCCGACGGAGAAGTCCCTACATATCAACGTCCTGGAGCTCCGTGCAGTGTTTTGGGCCCTCAGGTCCTTCCTTCCTTCCGTCCCTCAAGGGCAAGGTGGTGAGGATCTTCACCGACAACACCACCACCATGTTTTACATCAGGAAACAGGGCAGAACCAGGTCCCCAGCGCTGTCCAAGGAGGCGCAGGACCTGTGGCATTGGGCCGTCGCCCAAGGGATTTTTCTGGTGCCGTTTCATCTGGCAGGGATAAAAAACACCATCGCCGACTCACTCAGCAGGGAGCTGCGCTCGTGCCACGAGTCGGAACTACGGCAGGATCTGGTGGATCGCCTCTTCCGACGGTGGGGCACACCCCAGATCGACCTGTTCGCGACGGCGACGAACACCAAGTGCCGGAGGTTCGCCAGCAGGTTTCCCCAGACGAGGAGCATGGGCGATGCTTTCTCGTTCCCCTGGGAGGGCCTGTTCCTCTACGCGTTCCCTCCCTTGCCTCTGCTAATCCGGCTCGTCAACCAGCTCAAGAGGTCACGGTGCAGGATGATCCTCGTCGCACCTGCGTGGCCGAGGCAGATATGGTTCCCGGACCTTCTGGACTTGTCAGCGTCCCCGCCGATCAAGCTGCCGGCGGACGCGGATCTACTCTCCAGGGAAGGAGGCGCCATCCTCCACCACGACCCGAAGTCGCTGAACTTGCAGGCCTGGCTCCTGCAGCACTAGAGTTTGGAGGATACGACATACCGGCCGATTGCAGAGAGGTTCTTGCAAAGGCCAGGGCGTCCTCGACTCTTAAATGCTACGGACACAAATGGAAGAGGTTCTCTGTCTGGTGCCACGCACAGAAGATTAACTCTCTACGGATTACGGCTCCCCAAGTACTGCCGTACCTGCTGACGCTGGCCAAAGCTGGTCTGGCACATGCGTCCATCAAGATTCATCTTGCTGCGATCTCCCGATACACCAGAACCACGGGCCGGACGTCCTTGTGGTCTCATCGTCTGGTGAAAGAGTTCATGAAGGGACTGTTCAGATCGTTCCCGCCGGTGAAGGCTCCGGCCCCGGCGTGGGAGCTCAACGTGGTGCTGACCAAGCTCATGGGACCTCCGTTCGAGCCTCTGCACTCGGCCCCGTTGAAGTTTCTATCGTGGAAAACAGCTTTTCTTGTGGCCATCACCTCCGCACGACGAGTGGGAGAGATCCAGGCCCTTTCCTGCAAGGCCCCGTACTTGACTTTCCACGACACGAGGGTAGTGCTCAGGACGCACCCCTCCTTCATGCCCAAGGTACCGTCGGACTTCCATCTCAACGAACCCTTGGTGTTACCTGTGTTCTTCCCGTCGCCTTCGTCGCCGGCTGAGAGGACTTTGCACTCGCTGGACGTAGCTAGAGCGCTGAAGTTCTACGTGGACCGCACGAAGGGTTTTCGGAAGACGTCACAACTCTTTGTGAACTTTGGACCTGTCAATCAGGGGAAGGCTCTCTCGAAGGCTTCCATCTCCAGATGGCTCTCCGGCTGTATCATGTGCTGTCACCGGTTGGCAAACCGACCGCTGCCTGGCCGTCCGAGAGCCCATTCCACCAGAGCGATCGCAGCTACCACGGCGTTCCTATCTGGTGTGCCCCTGCTGGACATATGCAGGGCTGCTACGTGGAGGTCGACGCACACCTTCACGAAATTCTACTGCGTCGACCGGGATTCCAGGGAGGAGTCCAGGGTCGGCCAAGCAGTGCTGCGCAACCTGTTCGCCTGAGGTGAGCCTGGTGAGGAGGTAAGATGCTTAATGTTGAGTTGATGTGATGCTTAATGTTGAGCCTTTGCCACCTCCCGTGGTTGTGCATGTGTGTACTGCTGTGTATTCTTTATTCATGAGCATGTGAATCCATGCCAGACCCCATGCTGGAGAAGGAACAAGTTACTTACCTGTAACTGTTGTTCTCCAGCATGGGTCTGGCATGGATTCACATGCGAACCCTCCCGCCTACCCCTCTGCGGCTCTTCACTTGGTCATACTGCCACTTCACGTGCTTCCAAATCTGAAGATGGCTGCCAGAGGCGGTGCTTAGGTAGAGGGCAGTCATTGGCTGTGGTCAGTATGACGCAGAGACCAGTGATTGGTTATTACTACGAAAGACAGATCAGAAACGAAACTGATACTGGTTTTTTCTTTACCGAGGATTCCCAGCCTGACGACGGGGAATATTCATGAGCATGTGAATCCATGCCAGACCCATGCTGGAGAACAACAGTTACAGGTAAGTAACTTGTTCCTTCCATAAAAGGATGCTTAGCGTCTTCGAGAAAGCGGCCTCGACCCCCTCGAAGACAGCTGAGGGTGATAACCTGGGTGAAAGACCCGAAAAATCAAAACGCCGCCAGTCGTTGCACCCGGTGAAAGAAACTACTCAAGAGCGTCACGAACCCTCGAGCAAAGGCACTGTGCCATCGACGGCATCGTTGAAAGTCCCTTCGAATAAATCTGCGTCGACGCCATTATCGAAGGGCTCATCGATTCATAGGTCGATTGAATCGACGCCGTCTTCAAAGTCGACGCCGAAAAAGAACAAACCCACGGCCGTCTCTACCTCACAGCCAGTGGTCATACCCATGCCCTCTAACATGACTTCGAGAATGTCATGGACAACCTCGAGTAGGATTCCGATCCTCTCGAGCTCTTCGAGGCCTCGTCCGATCTTCTCGATGCCTTTTTCGGTGTTTTCGAAGCCTTTAACGTCTGCGTCAATGACGTTGACATTTTCTCAACCAATTATGACAAATTTGCCCCTTCTGCTCTGGAAATGGGATTTAAGCCATTTCCAAGGTCTGATCATTTTAGACCTTTGTCTTCAATTTATGAAGAAGGGGAGGATTCGAATCAAGAAAGACCCTTTGGGTTGCAGAGAACTACAACACCTGAACCAGAGGAATTTACTTCGGAGGAAAATAGGTTAAAGGACCTTCGAGAATCTTGACATGAGGCAAGTGGGTTAGATACTTCCCCATAAATAGAATTTGCCAAACCAGACCCAGGAGAACATGCCGAAAACCCTTGCAGAATTTTAATGGCAAGGATTATAGAATTCATGGATTGGTCTACACCTTCACCTGCATTCCAACAGGATGACCTTACAGACATTTTAGTTAAAGGCACACAGGAGGATCCTGTGGTTCCATTTCACGCTGCATTACAAAGAAAAATATTGGCTAACTGGGAAACTCCTGAGGTTATCCCGGCGGTTAACAAGAAGTTATCAGCCAAATATATGGTATCTGCTACTGACCCTGAATTTTTGTCTAAACATCCAACTCCAGAGAGTCTGGTGGTTCAAGCAGCAACTGCATCAAGCAGTAGATCGGGATACCCTGCTGTTCTACAGGACACGGATGACAAAAGATACGACTCTATGGCTAAGAAAGTCTTTTCTGCATGTAGCATGGCGTTGAAATCTATTAACGCTACTTGTACGCTCGCAAGGTTCAGCCACACACTTTGGGAGTGTGCTTCATCAGCGGCTGACTGCCTCCCAGAGGGAGAAGAAAGGGAAGCATTTCTAAACATCATGAAGGATGGTAAAGACGCAATGTGTGAATCCCTTCAAACTGGCATTGATTCTGCTGACAGTATCAGTAGTGCCATGGCGGCAAGTACTACAACCCGCAGATTTGCTTGGTTGCGAAAGTCTGGGTTTGCTTCAGATGTACAAGCCAGACTTTTAAATATGCCCTTTGATGGCTCTTCTTTGTTTGTAACTTTTCTAGACTGTCATCCGCCTTCTTACCAGACATCCAAAGCAGCAGCAAAATCTCTGGGAGCTGCAATCCGCCATATCGCCCCTCAGGAACCTCTTGGAGAGGTAAGTCCTTTCGCTTTTATTCCGCATTCAGAAAAGGCAGAGGACAGTCTGTTCAAAGAGGTAAAAAAAGATTCACCCGAGGTGGACGGGGTAAAAATACAAAAGCCGCAGGAGCAGCAGCAGGTGCCTCTTTACCCTCGGCATCTGCATCACCCACCTCTAAATCACTCTGAGGACTCTCCTCACAAGACACCAGTAGGGAGCAGGCTAACTCACCATCTTACGGAATGGCAGGCTATTACGTCAGATACTTGGGCATTGGAGACAGTTGCCTAAGGTTACTGCCTGCCTTTTCTACGCATTCCTCAGAGTCATGCACCGGGGAACAGCTCTCTGAAAGTTCCAGATCCGCTCCTCTTGCAGGAAATTGTAGACCTGCTAGAGAAAGGTGCCATAGAACCGGTACCTGTAGCGGAGAGGAACAAGGGCTGGTACTCCCCCTACTTCCTAATACCGAAGAAGGACGGAGGACTGAGACCTATCTTGGACTTACGAGAATTGAACAAGTTCCTCAGGAAGGACAAGTTCAAGATGGTAACTCTCTCTCAGATCCTTCAGGCCCTCCAGCTCCAGGACTGGCTGGTATCTCTGGACCTTCAGGATGCTTATTTCCAGGTGCCAATCCATCTCAAACACAGGTAATACCTGAGGTTCACAATTGGTGGCTCTCATTATCAATTTCGAGTTCTGCCATTTGGGCTGACCTCTGCCCGAGGATCTTCACCAAGATAATGTCGGTAGTGGCTGCAAGTTTAAGGAGGGAAGGGATTCACGTCTACCCCTACCTGGACGATTGGCTGATCAGAGCTGTATCTCCGGAACAAGCTCAGATCCAGCTAGATTATGTCTGCCACTTCCTTCACAAACTGGGCTTCTCCCTCAATTTAAAGAAGTCACAGATGATACCATCACCGAGACTCCAGTTCATTGGAGCGGTCCTGGACACTTCCCTGGGAAAAACCACGTCACCAGAGGTGAGGACTCAAGATATTCAGCAGATGGTCACCAAGTTTCAAAATGCCCAACGTTTCCTAGCCTTCGACTTTTTGAGGTTGCTAGGCCTCATGGCATCCTGCATCTTCCTTGTGCCAGAGGCTCGCCTAAGAATGAGATCTCTTCAGTGGGCACTAAGAACTCAGTGGTCGCAATTCTCAGGGAGAATGACAGATCTCCTTCAGGTTCCGGACAAGGTGGCTCGAGAGCTTTAGTGGTGGGCCTGTCAGGAGAACACTTTGAAAGGAGAACTGTTTTGGCAACCATGGCCGGAGATAACAGTAGTCACAGATGCCTCACTCATGGGGTGGGGAACCCATGCCAACGACTTGACCATCAGCGGTCGTTGGTCTCCATCGGAGTCCAGACTACATATCAACCTGTTAGAGCTGAGAGCAATCAGACTAGCGCTGAAGGCTTTTCTGCCAGCTGTACAGGGGAAAAATGTCCTGATAAGGACGGACAACACAGTGGCCATGCACTACCTCAACAAAAGAGGAGGCGTAGGATCACTGCCTCTGTGCAGAGAGGCGATGCAGCTCTGGTTTTGGGCAATCCAAGAAGGAATCTCTATCGACAGTTCACTTAGCCGGAGAGAAAAACTTGACGGCGGACGCTCTGAGCAGGCAGAGCAGTCTCCCACGAGTGGGAACTAGCTCAGGAAGTCCTTCAACAGATCTTCAACCTTTGGGGAACCCCTCAAGTGGATCTGTTCGACACGAGCATCAACAGAAAGTGCGATCAGTTTTGTTCAAGTGAATTTCCCCCGAGAGGAGCTCTAGGGGACGCGTTCGTAGTGGACTGGGAGTTTCCACTTCTGTACGCGTTTCCTCCAGTCCCCGTCATTCCTCAAATTATCAGGAGGTTGAGAAGGTTCCAGAAAGCCATGATCCTAATTGCCCCGGACTGGGCCAGGAGAACGTGGTACCCGGACCTTCTGGACATGTCCATGTGCCCTCCAATTCGTCTTCCACTCAAGGAGAATCTTCTCTCGCAGAAGGGAGTTCAGGTTCTCCATCCAGACATCAGAACCCTCAACCTTCACGCTTGGTATCTGAAAGGTTGAGATACAAGGATTGGGACCTCCCAGATGACGTCATGGAGGTGTTGCTTTCGGCCAGAAGGCCAGCAACAAAGACTTTATACCGCTGCCGTTGGAACACATTTTGCAGCTGGTGTAGAGAAAAGAATATCGATCCGTTTTCATGTGGTACACCAACAGTGTTATCTTTTCTACTCTATTTGGCAAATTCAGGCCTTCAGGTTGGCACTATCAGGGGCTATCTCGCAGCGCTATCGATCTTCAAGCGCACTGAAGAGAAGCCATTGTATTTCAAGTTACCCTTAGTAATACTATTTTTGTAGGGATTAACCAATGTCTATCCTCCAAGACCATTCAAAGTTCCCTTATGGGACTTAAATTTAATCTTAAATTTCCTGATGGGTACTCCTTTTGAACCACTCCACTCTTGTTCGCTAAGATTTCTCACCCTTAAAACTGTCTTATTAGTGGCATTGACATCTGCTAGGAGGGTGGGTGAATTACAAGCTCTATCTTGTAAACCCCCTCATACAATTTTTCATAAAGACAAAGTTGTCCTACAAGTGAAGCCCAATTTCCTCCCAAAGGTGGTTTCTGAATTCCACATCACTCAGAAAATTACCTTACCTTCATTCTATCCGCCCACCCCCCCATCCGGGGAAAGAGGAAGAAAGGCTACATAGGCTGGACCCAAGGCGGGCTTTGAGCTTTTACATCAGCAGACTTGCTAGGATTAGGCAAGCAGACCAACTGTTCGTAGGTTACTCAGGGCACAAATTTGGATTACCGAAAACAAAACAGACCATTTCCAGATGGATTATTTTGGCCATTCTAGAATGTTACAAACTGGCAGGGATAGAGCCTCCTCAAAATCTTAGGGCTCATTCAACCAGGGGCATCGCAGCCTCTTCGGCCCTCCAAAGAGGGGTACCGATTCGAGACATATGTGCGGCTGCAACATGGTCGTCTGCACATACCTTCACAAAATTTTACATCCTGGATTCCCCCTCTAGCCAAGAGACTAGATTTGGCAAAGCTGTGCTGCATTCTGTTCATTCTTGAAGGGAAACATGGCAATTTTACTCCCACCACCAGTTACACACCACTGCTATGGGAGTCTATCAAGATAAGGAATACGTCGGAGGACACAATCCCTTCGAAGAACAAGTTAATTCTTACCTGTTAACATTCTTTCGATGGGATGTTCTTCCGACGTATTCCTTATCGCCCCTCCCATCCATCCCCTCAGTAAAACTTCCCTTGTGGTTACAGCTTACGCTCCTTCAGGGTCAATAACCTATTCATGTAAAGCAACTGTTAAACGTCAAAACGGAACTGAGCAACGGACGCTGCGCGAGTCTATTTATACGCATGATGACGTCGGCGCTGATACGGAGGCTGTCGAGGGACATTGGCTCGAGGGACGTCGACGCGCAGCGCCCTCTACTGAAAACATTTTTTTTTCCGAGGCCAGCAAGCTGGAGATGATCTATTAAGATCAGGAAGATGTCGTAGGAACATCCCATCCAAAGAACGTTACCAGGTAAGAAGTAACTTGTTCTTCTTAAGCATCTCCATTGACTTAAAAAAAAAAAAGTACTCAAGTTCACCTGACCAATCTGACTTATTCAAGCAACTTATTTTTCAAGGGCTTTCTTAATTTATGATGGCGAGCAGTAGTGCTGTCCATGCACAAGACATTCCAGATAGCTTTGGTGAATATCTTTACCGCCAGATGGTTGCTGTGCATCACTTTGAAGGCACCAGGAACATATTAGAATTGGGTCTGTCTGTTCAGACTATTATGCATGATAATGCATTCTCTATAAGGCACTGCGGGATACTCCACCTCCATGTTTGCCCAGACGGGTCAGTCTGCAAACAATGGCAGAGCGTGGTCGAAGTTTCTCTGGTTGGTTACTTTACCCAAAGTCTTTGCACATAGTTTTCAGATTTTGGTGACACTGGACTATCTATCCCCGGAGTAGGGAAGACCACTTTGTAGTCTGTTAGTTTGTCTTGCAGTTATATGCTTAAAATTAGAAAGTGAGAAAAGTGTTACCTTAGAAAATTGAGAAAGTGTTACCTAGCTTTGGCAATGGAGGTGTAGACGCAGATTTAAATTCATGGACTAGGAACTGTTTTTACATTGTGTGTTAATGCACACCAATATGATCAAGAAAATATGGGAAACTGACATATAGGAGCCTGCCTTCCTGCTTCCACCTACACAACTCCCTGTATGTTTGGATCAGTGGTACCAGTAGCAAAGCCCACTTACAGAAATGGTTCTATTATCTCTTTCTCATTTGAATGGATGTGATACTGCGGTTTTTGTTCAGCACAGTCACTACCAGGGCATCTTCATGGCAATAACTTGCATCAATGTGTCTGCTTTTAGAGAAACAGAGTCTTAACGAGGTGGTGAGGGGGTAAAGGTGGAGTCTACCATGCCTTTAGAAAGGTGCAAAGGGTCCTCGATACAGCGGAATAGGGAATTCCACAGAATAACCTGCTGCCAGATCTCTTAAATCTGAAATCTTGATTGTTAAGTTGTAAATCTTAATGCTTCATGGGGGCTGGTATTTGTTAAATCTGGGTTTAACTTCTGTACCATGCAGCACAGTTTTTAACTTAAAACAGCACTGAATAGTTAACAAGTCCAGCTGTCCTAGTGCTAAAGGGACCTCCTCAATCTTCAAAGCCTCATTAGAAGCCTGACTGCGGCTTTCGGCAAGCACTGTAATCTGGCACATGGGTACCCCAAGTATGTGGTATTGGCATAGTCCCAAGTGGACAGAACGAGAGCAAAACTGACTGGGAAAGTCTATTACTGGGAGTATTCTCATTAGGAGATGGAGTGTAAACCACTGTGCTCGCCTGTAGGGATTAAAAAAAGATCAGAGTACAGAGACCAGGTAGATTTGATCAGTTCAGTGAGATGAGGGCCCTGCACAGGCCTTGCCATATTTTTAAATTGCTGAAGGCCTAGCTGTTTCCCTATAATCAAAACCTCAGTTTTTTAAACCAGGGTCCATTTTTAGGCTATTAGCCTGCATCCATGTATGGATGTACAAGAGTAGAAACAGCTTGACCCATTAACCTCATCAGAGCTCATTGAAGATCAGTTGGGTATCCCCACTATAGTCCTGAGCTGATGCCAAAGGATTTAATGAGATATAAAATGGGCCGAGTGTCGAGATTAAACAGAACGGCACACAATGAGCCCTAGGGGGACATAGACAAATATATTGCATACTTCTGAGAACAGATTGAAAATTTTTTGACACTGTCTGTACCACAAGACTGTGGACTAGGGTATCATGGCTGGTGGTGTTGAATGCACCCCAATAGTCTAACTTATTGATACTGCTCTTATCTATTGTTCTTATATCCTAGAAGATGGGTGTGATCACAGCCTCAGTCCGTGCTTGGGTCTGAACCTATTTGATGGTTGTCAAGGGTGATATTGCTTCCAAGGAAATCCTGGAAATGATTAACCTTGCCTTCTTCAATTTGGCTATTTAGGGTAGTTTGGGAATCTGTTGTTCATTGCAGTGATGGGGACCTTGTGGTCATCATTGCATGCACCTGGGATGTACATCGCCAGATGCTTGAAGCATGGCTATAATGTTTAAAACAGTTTCCCCGGCCCAAGTCACCTGCCCATTTTGAAAAGCACAGCAGTCCCGAACTAGGTTTCCCAGAATTCCCCTCTTTATCAGAAGGAAAACCCGGAAAAGATCAGGGAGAGTCAGCTATGGATTCGGGAGGATGAAGGACATAGGAAAAACATGAACAGTTCGCCAAAGCCAGGGAGGACCTTGACAAACATTGGCTCAGGCCTCCATGCTATTAGCCATGGGTAGTATAGCTTAGTGGCAACACGCTTGTCTTGGAAGCAAGACGACAGAGAGCAACACATGTTCGAATCCCGGGTCTGCGCTTGGATACCTCTTCGGTATTAAGCGCGTTATAAATAACCAATTATATTATATATATTTTGAAAGGCCTGAAAGTGAAGGACTACATCACCCAAAATACCTCTGTCGGAGGGAAAGTCCAGAGAAGCTCCGCAGAGTGTAACTATGTATTACTGGCAATGAAGATTGTGGGAATACTTTAGTTCTCCCACATGAGCACCTTCTGCACACCAGGATGGACAGTTATCGGAAACTCACACACCCACACCATTCACTGCACAGAGGGGCAGAAAGAATCCTAGGCTCACTTTGTGGAAAGTCCAGATTCCCAAAGGAGTCACTGCGTCTTTTTAATTCTGGAAGGAAAACTGAAGAAAGGAAACATCCAGTTTCCATCACTACTAAATCAAATGCAAGAGAATTATTTTTCCAAACTCCCTCCCCATCCCAATAGGCATTCACATTGACACTATGGCCACAGAGAAGAGTTAAAAAAGATCTGCAGGAGAGTAGGGAGAGAGGGAGGGCAGGGGGGAGGGAAAGTGGGAGGGAGGGAAAGCAGGAGGGAGGGAATGCGAGGGAGAGGGAGGAAAAAAAACAAAAAATAAACACACACACAGCAGCTGCAGCCCCTCCACTGGGGAGAATATTCCGCAAAGAGATTGCAGATGGTGAATGTCCTATTTGAAGATTTCCTTCCAAGAGTCAGAACTACAAGCTGACTCGGCATGTTCACGTAGGTTACAGTACCCTTCCAGGCAATCAGTAAAGTTGCATTCAACCGAAGGCTTACATTAACACCAGCTTCCAGGACAGAGATGAAAGGAAGCTCAAAGCTGGCAAGTTGCAAGGTGAACGAGAACCGAGCAGGAAGTGGAAAGTAAAATCATTCAACTAATACAGTACAAGACTCCACTCTTAACATAAGGCTGCAGCATCTGAGTATATGATAGTGTAGACAGAGCAGCCAGTCACATCTTAGGGGGGAGTGAGGGTTTTAGGAAAGTACATTGAACCTGTAGTATACCAATGATTCAATAGAAACACTAACAACCAGAAGTATTATAAAAAATACAACTTTATTATAATTGCAAGTAGGCCAAGTTAAGTCTTGGGGTAAGAACTAGTCATAGAGTCATAAACACATTTATAAAAACACACCACAATGCTTGAAGGTACATAGTCCAAAGCATAAAACCTTCTTCAGAATACCCAACAGTAAGTCAGACCTTATCATACACATTTAGTATAGGCCACACTTATTCATGTGGAGTAAAAACCATGTGTTACTTTTATATTATTTTGAGTAATTCAAGGGTAGTAGACATCACATAATCAACCAACCCTGTTACCAGGATACATTTCTGAATAGTGGAACACTCATTCAAGGAACAGTATATACCTATAAATACTTTTATGTTAACACACTTATACTAGGTAAGTAAGACCGTTTTGTGTAATATGCAATTACAGTTGCTTTTCAGCAAGAAATAAGCAATAATTCTTTACACTAATTTAGGATGTACCAGTCAGACCAAGGTCAGCTACACATAAAGAGCACTTTTCAAGAACGGCACACAACTTTTCTTGTCAGGTAAAACCTAATGTTGTAATATACTATTAGTTGCTTTTCAGATCAGTGAAACACAAAGTGAGAAAAGCAATAACTCTTTATTTTTGGATGGCACTCGGCTAACTCAAGGTAAGTAACAGCTATGTACTTTTGAAAGGAGCTATCAGCAACTTGAATGTATGTATAGGCCTAAAACTGTTTTAGCATCTATATAAAACCGACCAGGGAAAGCAAAACCCAAGTTGCAATTTATGAATGACTCCAGGTTATTCTAGGTAGGCAAAACCTAGGCAAACTTATTCTAAACAGGCTATACTGCAAGTTAGGGGAAGCCCAACCCAGTTGGGGAACTTATGGACCTATTCTCTGAAAGAAATAGTTATTGAAGCCAACAGCATTACTTTTGGGAAAGAGGCACAAGTAAATCACAGGTGAGTAAATTAACCTTATATATACTTTTCAGAATGGCACAACACATTCAAGGTAAGAACCTTTGCAACTGTTCACTCTCAGAGTTAGTTACCAACTAACTCTTTCACAAGTGAGGAGATTTGTAAACACTTGTTGTTCTTTTCAAGACAGAATCCTTTACTTATCAAGTCTTTCCCTAGTCTATTGCATGAGTTCACTCCGAGGCAGAAGAGGGACCCTAGCAGTCTACCTGCCAGCTTTAGACCAGTTGAGATAGGGTTCTGTTGCAGGCAAAAGTCAGAGTTCCTGTGGAAGACTGTTCAAACAAGTATGTAGTTCACTTCAGAGTTAGGGTCCAGGGACTTCAGAGAATACACCCTAGGAGCAATACAGCAGTGGAACTTGGCGAACTGGATGAAAGGACTCCCAATCACAGAAAACACCCCAAAAGCTTTACAGAAATCACACAGGCTTGAAGTAAGTAAATACCCCAGCCAACACAGTACCTCAGCACAGAGGAAGAGTTGCAGCAGCAAGACTTCAGACTCTGCAGCCAAAAACCTGCTTGACGGATTCCTTTGTCATGAAGACATAAGGTAGGACTTCGGAAGGGATTTTGCATCAGGGATCAACCACAAAAGCTCCAGACAAGTTTCTTGATGGCTGGATGCTGCTCTGTGGTTTTGGCGCCCTTTTTCTGGAGCCAGAAGAAGACTGCATATCGCTGGTCGGATTCTCGTCACTTGCAAGGTCCAGCACTCTGATGAGGGGAATTTTCGGACTTGATGCATGTCTCTGGAGGTCCTGCAGGATGGAGTTCTGGCAGGTCACGCCCAATGTATTTTTTGTTGTCTATATATATATATATATATATATATATATATATCTGAGGCTTGTGGAATCTGCTTAGATCACATGCTGTGCAAAGGCCGACAACTAGTGGAAGCTGCGGAGTATTAGTTTGTTTTTCGAAACTCGAAAATGGGCGTCGACACAGGGCGTGCCAGTAATACTATCCCAAGTGTGACGGTCACTGTACCCATGATCCCTCACGCGTGTAGGACCCTCAGATTGTTTTTTTTTCCGCCATACTGGTCGGAAGCATTTCGTGGAGTTCCCTGGCCTTAGCCATAATTTTGCAAAATATCGTCGTATTTTCCCCATTCTCCACCCCAACGTCGAGTCACCGAACTTCCACACTCGACGCCGGCCCGGAGAAGAAATCGACCGTCGACAGCTGCACGATGGATTTGGGCCTCGGAAGGCCTCCGGCCTCGGCCCGGGCCTCGGAAGGCCTCTGGCCTCGGCCCTGCAAGTAGGGAGAGTGGGGGGTGGACATACTCTACACTCTTTTGGTATATATGTACATTCTTATATATTCCTACACTTAACAGCCCGCTGCCACAAGGTGCGTATGGAGGGTACTCCTTTCCAATTCTGCCCCAACCGCAAGTACCCTTGGGTTGACGGACGCGCCACATGCAATCTCTGCTTGCTGAGGGACCACCCCGAGGTGAACTGCAGAGCGTGTAGTAGGTTTAAACCAAAAACACTTAAGGACCGTTCAATGAAGCGTTGGGCCCACCACGCCAGGCGTCAGGAGGCCATGGCAGCGGAGGGCGCCTTCAGCGATGGCAGTGACGCCGTGCTTTCAGACGGCAAGGGCAACGTGGCGTCAAGAGGCAGCCGAGCGCAAGTCCCCGACCTCGGAAGGTCGTCCGGCAGGGCGGCTATGGGGAAGACCCCCGGCGACACAAGCGCTACCTACAGCACTTCCACAAAGCACATGAAGTCCAACCGAGACTCGACGCGCACGTCGAGTTCTCGGAAAGAGGCACATAGAGAATGGTCCGAATC
Organism: Ambystoma mexicanum; assembly: GCF_040938575.1. Lineage (NCBI taxonomy): Eukaryota > Metazoa > Chordata > Amphibia > Caudata > Ambystomatidae > Ambystoma > Ambystoma mexicanum. The sequence continues at coordinate 152,164,850 of NC_090932.1, forward strand.
GGTGTCCTCTGGACGTTCTCGATCTAGATCGCCGCATGACTCCAGGCAATCACCCACTGTTGCCAAGAGTGCCTCGCTCCCCAAGGTAACGGAAGTTCGATCGTCAGAAGACGAAGCCAACTTCCATCCCCAGACCGCACTCCAGGAGTCGGCGCCCGCAAACCGCGTAACGGCGGCTCCCGAGTCCCTACCTCCACGTTCTAAAGATAGGGACACTACCCCCGAACCTCGACGCCAGGTGTCGGAAGGCTCCGAAGGGGTGAAAAGGCAGGGGAGGGGGGAAAACAACAAAGGAAGCAGTCTCAGCCTCCTTACACACCTCTAAAACTTTCCACTCCACATAAACAGACAGACAAGTCCCAGGCTTCTGTTATCCCAAGGACCCCTGCTAAAACCAGTAAGTCTAGTCAGGATAAAGCGGAGAAAGTCCCAGAAAGGGTCATTCCCAGTTCTAGAGAATGGCTAGTGATGACATAGACAGGGTTATGTCAAGGATGACATCATTGGCAGATTTTTACGAAAAAAACCCTGAACACTTTCTCTCCTATACTCCCGACGGGTCAGCACCCTCAGGCTCTAAGGATCCAATACCTCCAAGTAAGACGTCCCGGGTTGAAGCCCCGACACGGTCTTCGGACCCCTTCTATATACAGCCCTACTCTCAATATCAAGGGGATACATCCTTTTGTGAGGATCCAGATTTGGGCATGTTGGAAGAGCAAACTGGTACGGGCTACTATGGGGATGATGAGGACCAAGAAGAGGAAGACCCTGAGACCTACAGAGTAGATTCCCCGGTAGAGAAAGAACCACCGATTACCGACTCCCCTGTCGACAATCAACCTCTCCTGAATTAAGTTCTGTCCCGAGCGGCAGAAAACTTCCACATTGACACCCAGGGTGCTCAGGAAGAGAGAGACTTCGCTGAGGAGTTAGTAGGAGAAAGGAGACCCGTTGCGCAGGCATCCCTATCCTTAAGTCTATTCAGAGAAGAATAGACCCTTCACTCGTAAATCCCAACCTCACCAGGGCAGTGAACCCAAGGATTGAAAAACTTTTCAGGGCAGCCTCATCAGACCCACTATACATTAAGAGGGCATCTGAAGCCGGACTCCCTGGTAGTTACAAACACCCGTAAGAGGGCGGGAACACCATTGTCATCGTCCGAAGCTCCTTCCGACAAGGAGAGCAAGAAATGATATGGGTTGTGCAGGAAGGTAGCCTCCACTTCCGCCTACCAGGCAAGGATTGCCAACTCCACCACCTTATTGGCCAGTTACAACTGCCACCAGTGGGAAGAAGTCGCGGCACTCACAAACTCCGCCCAGAACCCTTAAAGAGCCAATTGGCACGAGTTTCCGTGGAGGGAAGAGCTGTGTCCGGTTGCATTTTAAAAGCAACCTTTGATGCCGCGGATAACGCTGGCAGATTGATAGCAGAAGGGACTGTTATCAAGAGACACGCTTGGTTACGGCAGTCTGGATTCAAGGCTGAAAACCAAGCATCATTGTTAGATAAACCGGTGGAGCCGGATCTGTTTGGTAAGGCGGTCGAGGACGCGCTGAAAAATGCAAGGATGAGTATGAGAGACTCAAATCCCTAGGCCAACTAACCAATAAACCCCCTAATCAAAGAGGGAATGGCAATTTTCATCGCCCACGCGGACAAAATTCCCAGAGAGGATCTAACTATTACCAGGGACAGGGTACACCATGGAACAATAACAACCAGCATTCTACCCAGGGTTATGGCAGGGGTAATAAAAGAGGCCGTGGTAAAGGTAGAGACAGCCCCAGTAGAGGCGGCGGCACGCCTCCACCAAAACAGCGACGATCTGTTCGGGTCCCTTCTCACACAACCCCAGTAGGGGGACGCATTTCCAACTTCACCCAAGCTTTGGAAGGGATCACATCAGACAGATGGGTGCTGTCCACAGTATCCGCAGGGTACTGCATAGAACTGTTAGAGCGTCCCCGGAACCATCCCCCACGACAAAAAATACATTCTTTGGACCACCAGAAGATCCTCCTCGAGGAGATCGTCAATCTGCTAGCAAAGGATGGAATAGAACTCGTCCCGGGACACCAGGTAAACAAGGGTATTTATTCAACTTACTTCCTTGTGCCAAAAAAAGATTTGACAATGCGCCCAGTATTGGATTTACGGCCTGTAAACAAGTATGTCAAGCCCCAAAGATTTCGCATGTCTACTCTCCAAGAGGTAATCCCCCTCCTAAAGATTACATGGCAACATTGGACATGAAAGATGCCTATTTTCATATTTCCATGTTCCCAGCACACAAAGTACTTGCGCTTCAAGGTGGACAGTCGGCACTACCAGTTCAAGGTACTGCCCTTCGGGATAGCTTCGGCTCCAAGGGTATTCACCAAGGTACTGGCGGTGGCGGCAGCACACCTACGCAGGGAGGCAATCCCGGTGTACCCTTACCTGGACGACTTGCTCATCACGGGGGATACCCCAGTAATTTGCAGAACAAACATTCAAAGGACGATCAACCTCCTCTTCTAATTGGGTTTCTCAATAAACGAGAAGAAGTCAAGTCTGGTGCCAAGCACCTCCAAACCATTCCTAGGAGCTATCCTAGACACCCAAGAGGGGTTGACCTTTCCATCCGAGTAAAGAAGTAGGAATATACTACTGCAAATTCCGCATTATCAGACCGGTCGCCAGATAACGGTACGCAAAGCAATGCGTTTGCTGGGCATGATGGCGTCATGTATTTACCTGGTCCCCCAGGCGCACCTGCGCATGCGTCCCATGCAGGAATGGTTAGAGAAACAGTGGTCTCAGGCAAGTGGTCAGTGGGACGATCTAGTGGTCGCTTCGCCAACACTTGTACAAAACCTTCACTGGTGGACAAGAGAAAATCTGTCCAAGGGGAAACCCTTTTACGATCCCGAGTACAGGCGGTAGTCACAACCGATGCATGCCTGACAGGGTGTGGAGCTCACTATCTCCACCACACAGCTCAGGGTCTCAGTGGCCAGGAATCATATCAACATACTAGAGCTTCTGGTGGTATTCAGAGCGCTTCAAGCGTTCAAGCCCTACCTGCAGAATCTGTCAGTGCAGATCCGGACGGACAGCACTACAGCCATGTTCTACCTGAACAAGCAAGGGGGGGCTTGTTCGCCAAATCTGTCCAAGCTTGGCCAGAAAATTTGGATATGGGCACTCAGACAGAACATCTTCCTGTCATCTCAACATGTTCCAGGGGACCTCAATTCTCTGGCGGATGCTTTGAGCAGAGACTCCCTTCCAGAGGAACACGAATGGTGTCTACACAGAGAAATCGTAGAAGATATGTTCTCTCAGTGGCGTTCCCCCACTATAGACCTATTCGCCACAAGCGAAAACAGACAATGCCCAGGATTTGCATCCAGGTTCCCCCAACCAAACTCCCAGGGGAACGCCCTGTGGATGAACTGGTCAGGGATGTTTGCATACGCTTTTCCACCAACTCCCCTCATCAGGAAGGTGGTCAACAAGATGAACAGAGAATCGATGACGCTCGTCCTAGTTGCTCCCATGTGGGCCAGACAACTGTGGTTCCACACTTACGCAGACTAGCAGTGTGAAAACCCATCAGGCTCCCAGGCTGGCACAACCTATTGTCCCAGCACCAAGGACACAAGGTGCATCCTCAACCCAACTCATTGAACCTGGCAGCATGGCTCCTGAGGACATAGAGTTTGGACATCTCAATTTACCACAGAGATGTATGGACATCCTAAAAGAATCTAGGAAGCCAAACACGAGGGACTGCTACTTTGACAAATGGAAAAGATTCGTTATCTGGTGCCAAAATAAGCAAATCAACCCAGTTGATTGCACTCCTTCAACTATTGTCACATACATGCTCCACCTGCTGGATGCAGGACTGGTTTTTAACTCACTAAAGGTACACCTGGCAGCTCTGTCAGCATACACCACCTCCCATAACAAGGTGTCATGGTGGAAAGTACCAGTAGTTAAAGCCTTCATGGAAGGAGTAAAGAGACGTCACCCTCCTATTTCAAACCCACCACCAGGATGGGACCTTAATGTGGTGCTATCTAAGCTCATGGGCCCCCCTTTCGAGCCCATGCATAAAAGCAGTCTCAAACACCTGACTTATAAAACGGCCTTCTTAGTAGCTATTACATCTATAAGAAGGGTCAGTGAAATTCAGGCTCTGTCAGTGCAAGATCCTTTCTTTACAGTTCATAAAGATAAACTGGTTTTACGCACACACCCTAGGTTCTCACCTAAGTTTATTTCTAAATTCCACGTGAACCAGTCCATCGAGCATCCGTCTTTCTTCCAAGACCCACAGAGCTCGGCTGAGGTGAAACTACACACCCTAGATGTGCGTAGGGCGGTCCTCTACTATGTAAACAAGACCAGACCGCTAAGGAAAACAGACCAACTGTTTGTCTCCGTAGCTACAGGCAGAGAGGGGGATCGCGTCTCTAAAGGTGCCATCTCTAAGTGGATTATTAACTGTATCCAGCTGTGTTACTCCCTTTCTGAAAAAACTCTGCCTTTCACGCCAAGAGCCCACTCTACAAGAGGCATTGGGGCCACTCTGGCCTTCATTGCAAATGTCCCCCTTGACACCATTTGCAAAGCAGCTACTTGGAGCTCTATTCACACTTTTACTCAGCACTACTGCATTGACACCCATTCTAAGACAGATACCCAAGTGGGACAAGCGGTTCTAAGACATTTATTTGCTCATGACCCTTCTCACATCCCACCTCCTTCTTCAGGTACTGCTCGCTAATCTATGCACATCATGTGATCTAAGCAGATTCCACAAGCCTCAGAAGGGATACATTGCTCACCGTAATCGTATTTCTGATGCTTGTATCTGCTTAGATTCACATGCGACCCACCCTTCCTCCCCTCTGAGAGAAGGCGCATGGATGCTTGTAGTCTTACCTTTCTTTCTATCTGCTTGGATTATCTGTACTCGCGCTTCTCCTCATGCTACCTCATGTCAGAAAAAATACAATCTGAGAGTCCTACACGTGTGAGGGATCATGGGTACAGTGGACGTCACACTAGGGATAGTATTACTGGCACGCCCTGTGTCGACGTCCATTTTCGAGTTTCGAAAAACAAACTGTAATACTCTGCAGCTTCCACTAGATGTCGGCCTATGCACAGCATGTGAATCTAAGCAGATACAAGCTTCAGAAATACAATTACGGTGAGTAATGTATCATATATACATATATATATATATATATATATATATATATATATATAAATAAAATAAAGCACCACAGGCTACCTCCTTCTCCTGTTTTCAAAGAACTTCATAAGACCAAACCAGACATGCACCGATTAACACATTTGTCGATGTGGATTGATGGATTGATTGATTTATTTATATAGCGCTTTATACCAAGGCGCTGTACAGTGGAACAACATAATACAAAATAACAACATTTAACAATGAGAGCAAAATTTACATCATGAATCATTCAACAAAACAGTGCAAAGAGCAATTAACTTACGTGGGGGGTGGAAAGGGGAGAGGGAAGAGGTGGGGGGAGTAGGAGATGGACAGGGCGAGGGAGAATGGAAGGGGAAAAAAGAGGAGTAGGAGAGGGGAGAGAGGAATCAGATGAGGGTAAGAAGAGGGGGTGTGGGGGGAAGAGATGTATAAACCAAACTCAATCAGTCCCTGTTTTTACACAGGTAACTGTGAATTTATTCATTATAGCAATAGTAAACTGTGTTCAAAATGTATTTTTTTTTAAAAAAAAAAAAACATATAACATGATCACATTGTACAAACAACAAATCATTTAATTCTTCATGGGTTAGTGTATTGCACAGTGGCAAAACATTTTCTGCCATAGTTATTGACTCTGCGCACAGAACAAAATAATTTATCACTATATACATTCATTATTGAACTCCTTTGTCACAGAATAGATGAGACACTCGGAGAAAAGGAGATTTTTCACAAATTGACTTCTTATTCATCAAAAAGGCACATTGATGCATAGATGGTATTGTATCATTTATCACAAATGTCGTGTGTCTTTACACCAGGCATTTAGCCTCTACTTACTCCTTAAACCCTAACTCTTCACTGTGTTTCTTTATCTCTGTGGGTTACTGATTGTCTGTTACCCTCATAGGTAATACATTTTTCTGGATGTTTTTCAAAGATGGTAAGTCGACGTACTACGTTTCGCCCTATAGCTCCGAGATAAACCACATCCTTTGTAGGTTTCCTCGATAGTTTGAAAAGGCCTTCGTCAGGACATACACAAACTTGCTTCTTAGCCAGATCTTTAATCTTCTAACCCTTCATATTCCAAAAGATTCTTATTTAGTAGACGTGAACAGGGATAGCTGTTTTGTTTACACGCCACTACTTCAGGACGATCTTTCTTACTCAGTGGTGGTATGCAGTCTCTTGTTATTTCGTCACGTTCTTGATGTTGCCCGACCAAACTTTCTTGTTCAATCATTAAGAAACACTGCTTTCAAATATTGCAATCCTCGTTTCTTATATGTGGCTTCATAAGCTTGTGCCGTGATGTCAACTTTTCACCGCCCACACATTTTTTAATGGGTCGGTCCACATCCACTGTTGTCAAATCGATCCTCTCCTTTGCAATGTCTCACTATCCTCACGCTCTGTCACGGAATCCTGCAGGATGACACCAAAGTTTCAGCTCGATTTGGAAGACTGTGCACCGCACACTGGCTTGAGGGCGCAGGGTATTTGGGCATTCTAGCCTCACAAGGTTGCAGCACTATGTGGGATGGCTAAAAATGTAGGTTTTCTTGAGTATAGTGGATATCACCAGGCTCTGGATTATGATATGGCATTTATAATGCGCCTATACACAAGTGTTTCAAGGCGCGACGAGGCGGGGGGGAACAAGGGGAGACAGACAATGATCCTACTAGGTCAGGTGTCATTCAGATCGCACAAGTGAAGGGTGGAGAGGAAGGGAAAAGTGCAAGGGGGAAAGGGAGAGAAGTGCAGTACAGGTTTAGTAGAAGAAGATAAATAATAAGGGCCAGCTGGTGGCAAGTGCAGGATAAGCGCATACAAGTGCTGGGAGGAGGGGCTGTAGGGGTACAGAGACAGTCCCACCGTGCAGAGGTTGCCAAGGAGGCAGTGCAGGGGAAAGTGGCAGGGCCGCGGACCGGGATAGGTAAATGGCCTGTTGCAGATTCAGTGCAGTTTCAGTAATATTAACAGGGGAGAGGGAGAGAGAAAGCGGAGGCAAAGAGGAAGGTTTTGAGGTGCTTCTGGAACCGGAGATGGTTCTCCTCAAGTTTCAGGGAGGCAGGAAGGCTGTTCCAGAGGGAGGCCCCTGCAGCGGAGAGAGATCTACCCCCAACTCGTTGCTTGGAGAAGCGGCTGACCCTGAGGGAGTTGGAGGTGGATGAGCGAAGAGCTCCAGAAGGAAGATATTTCGGAAGAGAGAGTTGAAGGTATTTTGGCCCGAGGCCACAGAAGGCCTTGTGGACAATGCAGAGGGTTTTGAACTTAATCCTCGCAGCCACTGGGAGCCAGTGTAGCGATTTCAGTCCTGGGGAGATACTGTTCCTGGGCTTGAGGCCAAGGACAAGTCTCGCAGTCCTGTTCTGGACAAGTTGCAAAGGGCGGAGAGTAGAGGCAGGCAGATTCAGATAGAGGCTGTTACAGTAGTCTAGCTTCGAGAGAACCAGGGCTCTAGAGACAGTGAGCTTCTGGGGGGAAGGATAGGAAAGGAAGGATACCTCTGAGGAGGTGAAGCTGGTAGTGTGACTTCTTATAGACGTCAGATATGTGATGAGAGAAAGAGTGTGTGGAGTCGAAGATGATCCCAAGGTTTTTAGCCTTGCAGGTAGGAGCAGGAAGAAGGCTAAGAGAGGCCGGCCAGAGAGCTGCAGGGAAGGAGGGAGTGGGTGTGCCGATGAGTAGAATCTCAGTCTTACTGGCATTAAGGAGGCCGAGGGCAGCCTGAAAATGAGCTGGATATCCTCTGCATAGCACTGAAAATTGGGGCAGAGAGCGGCGATGCGGTGGGCAAGAAGTGCCAAGTACTGGTTGAACAGCCAGGGAGAGATTAGATCCCTGGGGGACACCACAGGTAGAGAAAAAGATGTCAGAGAGGAAGGACCCCTGTTGGACCTGGGAGGGTCGATTGGAGAGGAAAGAGGACAGCCATGCCAGAGCCTGACCAGTGATACCCAGGTTATCACGGAGACGGTTGAGCAGGATGGTATGGTTGACAGTATCAAAGGCAGAGGAGAGATCAAGCAAAATGAGAACACAAGGAGTGTTTGAGTTAAGGTTCGAGAGCAGGTCCTCACGGATGTTTAGGAGAGCAGTTTCCGTGCTTCTGGCTGCTCTGAAGCCAGACTGATGGTCGTGAAGACTACCAACAGATTCAGCATGGAGATTAAGCTGGGAGATGGCCAGTTTCTGTAGGAGCTTGCCCAGGAAGGGAGTGATAGAGATTGGGCGATAGTTAGCCGGGCAGGAGGGGTCGGAGGAGGGTTTCTTAAGAAGGGGGTGCACAAGGGAGTGCTCGGGGGGGGATGGGAAGACTCCAGAGGCAAAGGAGTGATTGCAGAAGTCAGCCAGGGCAGGAGCCAAGGAGTCAATGTGGTCCTTGATGGTTTTGGAGGAGCATGGGTGGACCTGTTTTGACGAGACTTTCATAGATCGGACTTGTCTCGAAACCTCGTCAGCAGAAAAAAGGGGAAAGGTAGAGAAGGAGGGAGGAGGGGTGGCTGCAGAAGGGCCAGAGGAAGAGCAGGGAATAGAGGGGGGGAGGTGATAGGAGGAGAGTGAGGACAGGATGTCCTGAGTTTTTGAAATGAAGTGAGAGGCCAGTGTCGTGCAGAGGGCCTGGGAGGGGACAGGAGCGGTAGAGACTGCAGCAGGGTTGGCCAGCTCCTTGCAGATTTTAAAGAGTTCGGCCGAATTATTAGATGCCGCCGAGAGTCGGGCTTGGATAAGGGCTCTCTTCTTGGTGAGAACAGAGAGCCGGTATTGCCTTTGGAGGAGGCGGCAGGCCAGTTTGTCAGAGGATGCACATGAAGCACGCCATTTCCTCTCTGCCACCCTGCACTTGCGTTTAAGGGTGACGAGATCCGAGTCGTACCAGGAGTCACATTTGGCCTTGGGCTTCAGGCGGATTCTCATGACAGGGGCAAGGATATCAAGAGTATCAGATATAGCAGAGTGAAGCGGGAAGAGGGCTGTGTCAGGGTGGGAGTCAGTCGAAGGGGGGGAGGGCGAGAAGTTGGCAGCGAAAGCCTCAACTGACATGCGCTTCATGGGTCGCATGACCGAGAAGGAGGGTGGCAGTGATGAGGGTGGCTTTGCCTGTGGGGTAGGGAAGGTGAGGTGGGAGGATAGGAGAAAGTGATCACTCCAGGAGAGGGGAGTGGAGAGAGGGACAGAGAGGGGAAGGTCAGAAGACATCAAAGCATCAAGAGTGTGCCCTGCAGAATGAGTCGGCCCAGACGGGAGAATAGAGAGTGAGAGAGCGTCGCAGAGGTCGCGAAAGAGTACAGAGGGGGGACCGGATGCATCCAGGTGGATGTTGAAGTCTCCAAGAAAGAGGAGTTGAGTGGTTCAGGACAGGAGTGAGGAGGAGAGGTCCGCCCACTCAGAGAGGAAGGAGGAAATTTGACCAGGTGGTCGATATAGTAGCCACGGTAAGGGACTGGCTAGGAGAGAGAGAGAGTCGGTAGACAAGGCATTCAAAAGAGGAGTAGGTCTGCGTAGGAGTGACAATGGCAGGAATCCACTCAGGGAAGAAAAGGGCCACACAGCACGGTTGGGCCTGGGCCCGGAGAGGATCTTGTAGCCGTCAGGTAGGAGAGTGTCAAAGCTGGTGACAGAGCTGGCTGTGAACCATGTCTCGTGAGACCGAGGACGTCAAGGTCCAGTTCCTCAAGAAGGCGACAGATGTCAGAGGAATGTTTGACGGCAGAGCGAGAGTTAAGAGTAGCAATGTGGAGAAGATTGCCAGCCTTGAAGGATTTCCGCAGAGGGGTACAGATCAGAGGTACACCCTGCGGAGGTGAAGGAGCACAAGAGGGGGCAGGGAGGGAGGGTGGATGCAAGGTAGCCGAGGACAGAGGAGGGTGGACAGCAGGAGAGGAAAGGAAGTTGATGAGGCGCGGGAAGCGTCTATCAAAGAGGTGAAGGTTGGCCTGAGGGCCTTGGAACAATACGGTCCCATTAGTGTAGACATTAATAATGGCCTTAGAGGAGTGGAAGGAGGCCAAGAGGACATCCCAACGGGTGCCACCATTGATGGGAGAAGAGGAGAAAGGAGAGAGCACAGAGACCATATGAAGGGTCTATAGGTCAGGCAAAGGCACGAAAAAGAGGATGTCAGTGAGAGTTTCCTTGGAGGAGGCACTGGTGTAGGTGTCGGCGATAGGGAGGCGTGGGTTGGAGACCAGGATGTCCTTTTTAAACTTTTTCATGCCAGATTTAGTGAAGAGAGCAGGATAGTCAATGGAGAAGCAGTTAGAGAAGATAGGCGAGATAGAGAGCACCATGGAATAGGAGGGAGGGAGGGGGGGGGAGACGAGAGCAAGCGGAAAGGGAGTGAGCGGCAAGCCCTAGTTTACCACATATCAGAACACAGTAACACAGTAATGCATATTTGGTACCCAATGGAGAGGCCACCTAAGTTTTAGAATCCTGCGAGGGGGATAAAAGCCCTAGTTTACCACATATCAGAACACAGTAACACAGTAATGCGTATTTGGTACCCAGTGGAGAGGCCACCTAAGTTTGAGAATCCTGCGAGGGGGGGAAAAAGCCCTAGTTTACCACACATTTCAGAACACAGTGGATTGTGGACACCAACCAAGAATAAAAGTGAACAAGTGTGGGTGGGGTGGGCCGGGGAGCTGGTGGAGCTGACAAGAAGGAACGTCGGAACAGCGCCTGGCGTCCCCTGCGGACACCAACAGGAGCCGCAGCCGAGGGAGCCGCCCTTTGCCTAAGGGGCCCTTAGCCGTGGGGGCTGCCGGGCAGGGGGCTTTTCGGGATCCCCAGGTCGATTGGAAGGAAGTGTAACTACAGGCTCCATTCTACAGCTGTCAATTTTTCATCTTCCTCTTCTGTTTCAGCTCCAGTGGTTGACTTTTCAGCAGCTTCCAGGTTTGGAGTTTTTATCAGGAACTACATCACAACCTCTGCATTCTCTCCCCCCATTTTACAGCAAGGGCCAGTCTGGTTGTCCAGTCGGGACAGCCAGCCCCCCACTGGGAGTTGTTTCCGTTCAGAAAAGGTGGAAGACAAAGGGCTGCAGATTTGTGGACTCCTCCCTCGTTTCCTGCCTTTCCAGACACTCTGGAGCATGAGCGGGGAATCCACAGGATTCCCGCCAAAGACAAAACAGCCACTGAGGTCTTTCCCACCTAGAATGGCAAAGGAAGACCTCAGAAACAGCAAGCACACAAGAAATGGCGAGGAAGGGGGAGCCCGCCATTTTGGCAAAATGGTCGCCCTTCTGTGCATTACCAAGGCTGAATTAACAGTCTGTGAGTAATGAAGACTAAAAAGTCATAAAAAATAGTTGCATTACCATCAGCCATTCAAGGAAACTTTCAATTGTAACGGAATGTTACCAGGTAAGTAAGAAAGGGGATGCATTGTATCCCCCCAGCACTCCACATAAGGTGGGTTGTGCTGGCTCATTTATATAAAATGTAAAGGGGATGAAAATCCCCCTTTACTAATTGGGAACTGCAGTTCACCCTGGGAACATGAAAGAGAAATTAACAGGAGCCCAAAGGGGCAACCCAGCCTAAGCCCAAAAGTTGTAGGAAACTACAATTTAAATCATACACTGTGGAGAGACGTAAAAAGGTCACCAATAAAAAGAGTAAAAGACTAAGTGAGAGGGGAAAAAAGATCCTCCTTCTCCTAGGGACAAGGTCAAATAGTTACCTAGTCAAAGCAAAACGTTCTGGGGTTGACACCGGACAGGAAGATTTATCATTGTTATGAAAATCTTACCTAACAGAGGGTGCGGGCCAAGGACCTCTGGAGGAGTCTGATGTTTTACTACTTGCCACGAAGTTGGTAAACCTAGACTTTAAAACAACAATTTCATACATCTGTAACAGTTCTCTCTGGGCGTGGGTACATGGCTGCGGGATAAAGCATGCCTCCCATGAGCTCCTGCAGATTCTGTATTGATCCTTCAACAAAGATGCACTTTGACTTCACCAAAAATGCCAATTTCGCACCCGCAGATGCATGAATGGCGTGGCAGCACATCACAAGATGTTTTAGGAGGATCGGCTGCACGAGGGCCGAATACTGTGGCATCTAAACTCACCAGCGCCTGACTTGCAGCGGAAAATAAGATGGCGGCCAGGGAGGACAAAGGGATGTGGAACTGGCTGACCAGCGCACTGCGGGTGGAGAAGCCGCAGTTGCAGGAGGACGAAACGCAGTTAACACCAGGGAGGAGCGGCTCAGTGGCGATACATAGAGCATCAGCTGGAGACTAGGAGGCACTATCGCTGGCGGTTGCATTGGCGGATTGGAGGCTGGTGGAGATGCCGTTTGAACCGCGCGAAGCGAGAACAAATCAAACTAAGCCCCTTCCCCCCGTATTGGAGTGGGGAGCCCGGAGGAGGTTGCACCCCTGATCGCAGCAACCTACTGCCAGAAGTGTAACCCTGAGGCATGAACTGACTAGCCCGATACTTCCTTCCGCGGCGTGCACCGTTTCCAGAGGCTGTGGCACTGGAACGGCACAGAGCTTCTAGGGGGCATAATCGCTGAAACGGAGGCATACTGGTAGTGGATGTGAGGAGTCAGAGGGGGGAAGATGAGCTAGGTTAACAGGAGCGACTGACAGAGACATCGCAGATAGGAGTTCACGCTGTGGCGAAGCCGACCCCGGGGGCCAACACATAGCCTGAAAACACAGCTGAGTTCCGGGAAGGGTCCAGACAAGGTGGCAAACAAGAAGAGTGCGCTCTCCGAGTCTGCTGAGCAGTGTACTGGCGAGCTAGAGGAGCAGCCGCTGTGTGCCTGCAGTGCAGTGGGTAGGCGCACATTGTGGCGCTGTGTGCCCCCCCACCCTTAACTATATCGGGAGACGGTGTGAGGGTGCTACCCCATCCCTACTCATACAGCCGAGCACACGTCTGAAGTGAACCAGTTGGACCAGGAGGCACGCGACCGTAGGAGGAGCATACTGAGGAGGCCCCTAACAGCAGTAGGCAATATTGGAGGCTGTGGCGCATGGCTGGCCGACGGAAAGATGTATGAAGTAAGGGAAGTGGACATGCCAGCAGCAGAGAAAGGTAAGATCTGTAACTGTCCTCTGAAATAAAAGAAAAAACATCTTTTAGAGTTAACCTATCTTTTTGCTATCCTAAGAAATACCGATATTGGAAATGGGAATTCAAATTTTTTAGTCCCTAAACAATTCGTACCGCAAACTTTTTTTATTTTTTGTTTTCATGTTATCCGGCGTCCCCCGGTGAGCAGGTGAGTCCCCTGGCCTCTGTCAAATCTAGGGCCTCGCTCTTGTAGCCCCTAGGCCCCTGCGCGCTGCCTTGTAGCCCCGGCTCCCTCTTGTGGTCTTCCCCACCCAAAGCCTGCCTCCCAGACCTCCCTCGCCCGTGATTGGATGCTTGTAGCCAGGCACTGGGACCACACTCACTGCACCGGGGAATCATGCCTTTAACATCCGGCGTCCCCCGGTGAGCAGGTGAGTCCCTGGAGTCCCCTGGCCTCTGTATAATCTAGGGCCTCGCTCTTGTAGCCTCCAGGCCCCTGCGCGCTGCCTTGCAGCCCCGCCTCCCTCTCATGGTCTTCCCCACCCAAAGCCCGCCTCCCAGACCTCCCTCGCCCGTGATTGGATGCCTGTACCCAGGCACTGGGACCACACTCGCTGCCTCAGGGATCATGCCTTTAACATCGGTGTCCACCGGTGAGTGCCTGGAGTCCCCTGGTCTCTGTAAAATCTAGGGCCTCGCTCTTGTAGCCCCCAGGCCCCTGCGCGCTGCCTTGCAGCCCCGGCTCCCCCTCGTGGTCTTCCCCGCCCAAAGCCCGCCTCCCAGAACTCCCTCGCCCGTGATTGGATGCCTGTACCCAGGCACTGGGACCACACTTGCTGCACCGGGGGATCATGCCTTTAACATCCGGCGTCCCCCGGTGAGCAGGTGAGTCCCTGGAGTCCCCTGGCCTCTGTAAAATCTAGGGCCTCGCTCTTGTAGCCCCCAGGCCCCTTCGCGCTGCCTTGCAGCCCCGGCTCCCTCTCGTGGTCTTCCCTGCCCAAAGCCCGCCTCCCAGACCTCCCTCGCCCATGATTGGCTAGTTCCCTGGCCTTAACGATTCCACCCAGGGCAGCCCCCTGCCTGTTGCAGCCCCTGCGGCTAAGGGCCCCAAGGCAAAGGGCGGCTCCAACGAGGCGGCTCCAGGAAGTGGCAGCAGGAGTAGCAAAGGAAGCCAGCACCCAACAGACACCAACACACACCAACATAACTGTGAGTGTGGCATGGGTGGGGTGTAGAGCAATCACTCTACTCCAGAAAGCCCTTGCCACTCTACCTTATCTCTCCATAACCTAGACTACCATAGAATTACAACATGCATACTTGGAGAGATTTGTGACCACCACCCTAAATCCATTCTTGGCTGGATTATAAATGTTACGTTTCATTACGCACCAATATACTAGCCAATATTAACTAATGCCACACCTATAGAGAACGGTTAAGATTGGCCTGCGTCACCCTTAGACAGATGTCATACTGTTAGCATGTGCCACACTTGGTGGAATTCTTGATTTTAGCCTTCGTCAGGGCTAGACAGGATTGTGAATGCAAGCATATGCCACACTTGGGTGAAATTCTTAACACTAGCCGGCGTCGCATCTAGATAGAAATGTGAATGTTAGCTTGTGCTACACCTAGATGGAATTCTTAACTTTAACCTGCATCAGATCTAGACGGGATTGTGAATGTTAGCATGTGCCACACTTGGATGGAATACTCAACTCTAGTCTGCATCAGAACTAGACGGGATTGTGAATGTTAGCATGTGCCACATTTAGATGGAATTCTTAACATTAGCCGGTGTCGCATCTAGATAGAAGAACAAGTTACTTCTTACCTTGTAACGTTCTTTCGACGGGATGTTCCTCCGACATATTCCTTATCTTTGATAATACGTTTCCAGCTTGCTGGCCTCGGAATTTTTTTCTGTAGAGGGCGCTGCGCGTCGATGTCCGCCGAGTCGATGTCCCTCGACGGCCACCGTATCGGCGCCGACGTCACCATGCCCATAAATAGCCATGCACTGCGTCCGTTGCTCAGTTCCGTTTTGTAGCATAAGAAAAGTCATGCCTGAATTAGTTATTGAGCGTAAGCTGCAACCACAAGGGAAGTATTACTGCGGGGATGGATGGGAGGGGCGATAAGGAATACGTCGGAGGAACATCCCATCGAAAGAACGTTACAAGGTAAGAAGTAACTTGTTCTTCGTAGGGATTGTGTCCTCCGACATATTCCTTATCTTTGATAGACTCCCATAGCAGTGGCATGTAATTGGAGGTGGGAGTAAGAATGTTATGTATCCGTTTAGGGATGGACCGAATGTAATACGGCCTTGCCAAATCTGGTCTCTTGACCAGTGGAGGAATCCAGGTTGTAAAATTTTGTGAATGTATGTGCGGACGACCATGTGGCAGCCGCACATATGTCTCGGACCGGTGCCCCTCTTTGGAGAGCCGAAGAGGCTGCGATACCCCTGGTAGAATGAGCCCTAAGATTTTGGGGTGGCTTTTTCCCTGCCAGTTTGTAACATTCCAGAATGGCCAAAATAATCCACCTGGAAATGGTTTGTTTTGTTATGGGTAGTCCCAACTTGTGACCTGAGTATCCTACAAACAGTTGGTCTGCTTGCCTGATCCTAGCCATTCTGCTGATGTAAAATCTGAGAGCTCACCTTAGTTCCAGCCTATGTAGCCTTTCTTCCTCTTTCCCCGGATGGGGAGGATTGTAGAACGAAGGTAAGGTAATTTTCTGAGTAATATGAAATTCAGAAACCACCTTTGGGAGGAAATTAGGCTTCACCTGTAGGACAACTTTGTCCTTGTGGAAAATTGTATGTGGGGGTTTACAGGAGAGAGCTTGTAGCTCGCTCACCCTCTTAGCAGATGTTAGTGCTACCAATAGGACAGTTTTAAGCGTGAGAAATCTCAGCGAACAAGAGTGAAGTGGTTCGAATGGAGTGCCCATTAGGAAGTTTAAGACTTAATTTAAGTCCTATAAGGGAACCTGGAATGGTTTTGGAGGATAAACATTAGTTAATCCCTTGAAAAATCGTATCACTAGAGGTAGTTTGAAATACGATGGTTCCTCCGCAGTGCGCTTGAAGATAGAAAGCGCTGCGAGATAGCCTTTTACAGTGCCAACTTGAAGGCCTGAGTTTGCCAAGTAGAGTAGAAACGATAACACCGTTGGTGTACCACATGAAAAAGGGTCGATATTCTCTTCCCTACACCAGCTGCAAAATTTGTTCCAACGGCAGCGGTATAAAGACTTGGTTGCTGGCCTTCTGGCCGAAAGCAACACCTCCATGACGTCATCAGGGAGATCCCAATCCTTGTACCTCACCCTTTCAGAAGCCAAGCGTGAAGGTTGAGGATTCTGGTGTCTGGATGGAGAACCTGACCTCCCTTCTGTGAGAGAAGATTCTCTTTGAGTGGAAGACAGATTGGAGGGCAGATGCACATATCTAGAAGGTCCGGGTACCACGTTCTCCTGGCCCAGTCTGGGGCAATTAGGATCATGGTTTTCCGGAATCTTCTCAACCTCCTGATCATTTGAGGAATAACAGGGACTGGTGGGAACGCGTAAAGGAGTGGAAACTCCCAGTCCACTACGAACGCGTCTCCTAGAGCTCCTCTCGGGGGAAATTCCCTTGAACAGAACAGATCGCACTTCCTGTTGGTGCTTGTGGCGAACAAATCCACCCGAGTGGTTCCCCAAAGGGCGAAGATCTCTTGAAGGACTTCCTGAGTTAGCTCCCACTCGTGGGAGACTGTGCTCTGCCTGCTCAGAGTTCCGCTCTCAAGTTCTTCTCTCCGGCTAGGTGGACTGCCGATAGAGAGATTCCTTCCCGAATTGCCCAAAACCAGAGCTGCATTGCCTCTCTGCACAGTGGCAGTGATCCTACGCCTCCTCTTTTGTTGAGGTAGTGCACGGCCACCGTGTTGTCTGTCATTATCAGGACATTTCTCCCCTGTACTGATGGCAGGAAAGCTTTCAGCGCAAGTCTGATCGCTCTCAGCTCCAATAGGTTGATGTGTAGTCTGGACTCCGATGGAGACCAACGACCGCTGATGGTCAAGTCGTTGGCATGGGCTCCCCACCCCGTGAGTGAGGCGTCTGTGACTACTGTTATCTCCGGCCATGGTTGCCAAAACAGTTCTCCTTTCAAGATGTTCTCTGGATAGGCCCACCATTGAAGGTCGCGGGCTACTTTGTCCGGAATCCGGAGGAGATCTGTCATTCTCCCTGAGAATTGTGACCACTGAGTTCTCAGTGCCCACTGAAGAGATCTCATTCTCAGGCAAGCCTCTGGCACAAGGAAGATGCAGGATGCCATGAGACCTAGCAACCTCAATAAATCGAAGGCTGGGAGATGTTGGGCATTTTGAAACTTGTTGACCATCTGCAGAATATCTTGAGCCCTCACCTCTGGTGGCGAGGCCTTTCCCAGGGAAGTGTCCAGGAGCGCTCCAATGAACTGGAGTCTCTGTGATGGTATCATCTGTGACTTCTTTAAATTGAGGGAGAAGCCCAGTTTGTGAAGGAAGTGGCAGACATAATCTAGCTGGACCTGGGCCTGTTTCGAAGATACAGCCCTGATCAGCCAATCGTCCAGGTAGGGGTAGACGTGGATCCATTCCTCCTTAGACTCGCCGCCACTACTGACATTAGCTTGGTGAAGACCCTCGGGACGGAGGTCAGCCCAAATGGCAGAACTCGAAATTGATAATGAAAGTCGCCAATTGCGAACCTCAGGTATTTCCTGTGTTTGAGATGGATTGGCACATGGAAATAAGCATCCTGAAGGTCCAGAGATACCAGCCAGTCCTGGAGCTGGAGGGCCTGAAGGATCTGAGAGAGAGTTACCATCTTGAACTTGTCCTTCCTGAGGAACTTGTTCAATTCTCGTAAGTCCAGGATGGGTCTCAGTCCTCCGTCTTTCTTTGGTATGAGAAAGTAGGGGGAGTACTAGCCCTTGTTCCTGTCCGCTATAGGTACCGGTTCTATGGCACCTTTCTCTAGCAGGTCTATGATCTCCTGCAAGAGGAGCGGATCTGGAACTTTTAGAGAGCTCTGCCCTGGTGGATGACTCTGAGGGATGTGTAGAAAGGGTAGGCAGTAACCCTGGGCAACTGTCTCCAATGCCCAAGCATCTGACGTTATAGCCTGCCATTCCGTCAGATGGTGAGTTAACCTCCCCCCTACAGGTGTTTTGTGTGGAGAGACCTCAGAGTGGTTTGGGGGCGGCTGATGCAGATGCCGAGGGTAAAGAGGCACCTGCTGCTGCTGCGGCTTTAGTACTTATGACCCGTCCACCTCGGGTAGGTCTCCTTTGGCCTCTTTGAGCCGGCTGTCCTCTGCCTTTCCCGAATGCGGAATAATAGCGAAAGGACTTTCCTCTTCCAGAGGTTCCTGAGGGGCGAAACGGAGTTTGGCGGATTGCAGCTCCTAACGATTTTGCCGCTGCTTTAGTTGTCTGCAACTTTTCCAGACTGTCATCCGCCTTCTTTCCGAATAACGAAGAGCCGTCAAAGGGCATATTTAAAAGTCTGGCCTGTACATCTGGAGCAAAGCCAGACTTTCGCAACCACGCATGCCTGCGGATTGTTGTACTTGCCGCCATGGCCCTGCCGATACTGTCAACGGAATCGATGCCAGTTTGAAGTTATTCGCACATGGCATCTTTGCCATCTTTAATAATGTTAAGGAAGGCTTCCTTTTCCTCTCCTTCGAGTATGCAGTCAGCCGCTGATGAAGCACACTCCCAGTGTATGACTGAGCCTGGCGAGCGTACAGGTGGCGTTGATGGACTTCAACGTCATACTACAAGCAGAGAAGACTTTCTTCGCCATAGAATCGTACCTCTTGTCAGCTCTATCCTGTGGCACAGTAGGGTAAGCGGTCCTACTGCTAGATGAAGTTGCCGCTTGGACCACCAGGCTCTCTGGAGTCGGGTGTTTTGATAAGTATTCAGGGTCAGCAGCCGCTACCCTATACTTGGCTGACAATCTTTTATTGACCGCAGGGATAACTTCAGGAGTTTCCCAATTAGATGTAATTTTCCTTTGTAAGGCTGCATGGAAGGGGACCACAGGGTCCTCCTGTGGACCTTTGTCTAATATGTCTGTCAGGTCATCCTGTTGAAAAACAGGCGAAGGCGCAGACCAACCCATACATTCAATAATTCTTGCCATAAGGGTTCTATAGGGTGTTTCGGCATGTTCCCCTGGGTCTGGCTTAACAAATTCCACTTCTGGGGAAGTGTCCAGCTCACTTGCCTCATGTAGTGACTCCTGTAGGTCCTTCAACCTTCTTTCCTCAGAGGTGAAATCCTCTGAAATAGGCAGTGTGGTCCTCTGCAACCCAAATGTTTCCTGGTCAGAATCTTCCCCCTCTTCATAAATTGAAGATAGTCCAGGGTACTCTGACCTCTGAAATGGTGTAAAACCCATCTCTAAGGCAGAAGGAGCCAAACTCGTCATTATTGGGCGAGAAAACGTTGATGTCGTCGACACCGATGTGACCGGCTTCGAAGGCGCCGAGAACGGCTTCGAGAAAACTGGAAGAGGTCTCGAAGAACTTGAGAGGATCAGGATCCTACTCAAGGATGTCGACGACGGTCTCTGCGTCGTGCCGGAGGCCCTTGGAATCACCGTTGGCTGTGGAGTAGCCTTGGTCTTCCCTTTCATAGATGTCGGCGTTGAGTCGATCGACCGGTGCGTCGAGGAACCCTTCGACAACGGCGTCGATGGCACCGATCCATGCGTCGAAGAAATTTTCGACACGGCCTCGAAGATGGTGCCTTCTTACCCGATGGCTCGTGGCGCTCTCGGGTGGAATGTTTCGCCGGGTGCAACGACTCGCAATGTTTTGATTTTTTGGGTTTTTCACCCGAGGTATCACCCTTAGCTGTCTTCGAGGGGGTTGAGGCCGCTTTCTCGAAGACGCTTAACATTTTCGTTCTGAATTCCTCCCACTCAGCCTGAGAGCTGTGTTTTGTGGGACAGGAGACCCTTTCTGGGGAAACAGAAGACGACGAGGAAGGGGATCTTCGACGTCTCTTTTTAGTGTCTTGATCTCGACGAATGGTGGGAGCTACTTCGAGATCTAGAATGGGAATGTTTTCGACGGCTAGGAGACGAATGCCTTGACTCGGCCGAAGAAACCTTCGAGGAGGTTTTGACTGACTTACCTCTCTCGAGCTTCCCCGTGCGCTCCTTCAAGGCTTTCGCCGTCATGGACATGCAGTCCTCACACTCCGAACAATGGTGCTCGGCTCCCAAGCACCACAAGCAGATCCTGTGTGGATCCGTTATCGAATTTTTTTTACCGCAGTCTCGACATTTCTTGAAGCCGGATCGCGGCGTCGTCGGTTCCGATGAAGATCCCATCGAGAACAAGTTGGTATTTATTCGAGTAGATGTAGAGGGTTATCCTGACTGAACTGAGCAACGACGTCCCGAAGCCCCACGAAGCACAGAGAAACGGAACTGAGCAACGGACGCAGCGCGTGGCTATTTATGGGCATGGTGACGTCGGCGTCGATACGTTGGCCGTCGAGGGACATCGACTCGGCGGACGTCGACGCGCAGTGCCCTCGACAGAAAAAATCTCTGAGGCCAGCAAGCTGGAAACGTATTATCAAAGATAAGGAATACGTCAGAGGACACAATCCCTTCGAAATGTGAATATTAGCATGTGCCACACCTGGATGGAATTCTTAACTTTAGCCTGCGTCAGAACTAGACGGGATTGTGAATGTTAGCATGTGCCACACTTAAATGGAATTCTTAACTTTAGCCTACATCAGATCTAGACAGGATTGTGAATGTTAGCATGTGACACACTTGGATGGAATTCTTAAGCTTAGCCGGCATCGCATCTGGATAGAAATGTGAATGTTAGCATGTGCCACACTTGGATGGAATACTCCACTCTAGCCTGCGTCAGAACTAGACGGGATTGTGAATGTTAGCATGTGCCACACTTAGATGGAATTCTTAACTTTAGCCTGCGTCGGATCTAGATGGAAATGGGAATGTTAGCATGTGCCACACTTAGATGGAATTCTTAACTTTAGCCGGCATCGCATCTAGATGCAAATGTGAATGTTAGCATGTGCCAAACTTAGATGGAATTCTTAACCTTCGCCGGCGTTGCATCTGGATAGAAATGTGAATGTTAGCATGTGCCACACCTAGATGGAATTCTTAACTGTGCCTGCATCAGATCTAGACGGGATTGTGAATGTTAGCATGTGCCACAATGAGATGGAATTCTAAACATTAGCCGGCGTTGCATCTAGATGGAAATGTGAATGTTAGCCTTTGCCACACCTAGATGGAATTCTTAACTCTGGCCGGCGTCGCATCCAGATAGAAATGTGAATGTTAGCATACGCCACACCTAAATGAACTGTGAATGATGACAAGTGCAACACTTGAATAGAATCATGCTCACTAGCCTACCTCACATCTAGACAGAATATTGAAATTTAGCAACCGCCACACTCCGATGGAACAGTGAATGATAGCAAGCATCACACCTAGACATAATTGCAAGGACAGCAATGCCAACTAAGCAATCCATTAACAATTTCACCCCTCAGCATACACCTCTCAAACTCTAACCAAACACAACCACAACCCTAAAATGCAGCAATCCACACAAACGTCACTACACTGCAACAACAAAACAAACCGCACATAGACTTGCACAACAGCACACGACTACTACTGACCGTAAAACACCCCAAGCCCAGCCAACGGACCCACCAGGCTGAGACTGCCAACAGCACATCATTGCTCCCTTGCACTGTTCCAGCTTATTCCCACTAACTCACCCCCCCTCTCCCTCTTTCAGAGCCGCCAGGGGACCACTCCGGTGGTGATAGTGCGCGGTACAAATATCCTTTAACATTAACATCATATTCTTTTTTGGAGCCCTGAGTGCGCTACATGGATCCACGCTAGACAACATTTACTTGATGTAAAAATGTAGGTCTTATTAGACTGCCATCTAGTGGTTTGAGCTGAAATGTTCCTTTTTGTAACACGCATTGTCAACACTAACCGTTTGGCTTTTCTGTAGGCATGGGAAATGCATCTGCCAAGCACTGCCGTATATTAACTGGCCATCAATTGTAGCAGCTGCAAAATGGTACAAGTACCTGGGCAGTGATGGCAAAAGCCTAATACTATTACATAAGTAAAAAACGGCTAGATTTGCCAATGTTTAATTTTAAGAGAACTTCTGTGAGGCACACACGCATAGTGCTGATAAATCGAGTGGCTAAAGGCAGACATTAAGACATGACACCAGAAGCGGTTTACAGTTCCAATTAAATCATGAACACTCAGAAGATTGCTTTGAAAAACACTGGCAGGCACTGCGATCCCAGATGGATGGATGGATGGATGGATGGATGGATGGATGGATGGATGGATGGATGGGTGGGAATGGCCAGCAGAATTAAGATGGCCATTGGCAGTGAATGGGTGGGCAAATAACTAAACACCACCTACAGGTTTGTGTCCCTCCTCCTATGCCATTTCTCCCTAGCTGTCCTCTAAAGCAATTAATGCCACCTAATAGCCAAAACTAAAAATGTTGCCACTGTTAGCCACTTGATTGAAAAAGTCAGGATCCCAGTAAAAAGGCCAATGGCCATGCTTAAGATTTGAACCAGAAATGAGACAACTATAGTGTTCATTTTACGATCTACATTAATACTCAAACTGTTTGGATAAGTACATGATCGTTACATTGTAAGAACTAAACGTCACTCTCTTCACCGTGCTCCAGCATATCCTTCCCCTCATCAGTCCACTCTCTCTGGTCTCTGGCTCCCCAAAGGCTCTGTCCACCGACCTGCGGTCACAGTCTCACTAACACATCCTCCATTCTCCTACTAAACACCATAGTCCTACTCATCCACTCTAACATCAGGTATGTACCCTGTCCATTTTGCACCAGCTACCCCAAACTACCAACTTGCCCCTTTGTTCCACCAACTGACTTGACTCAATCCCTCTGCAACAAAACATACTTTCTCATGGACCACTTCACAATGGCAGTCACTGAACATCGGAATCCCTTGCTCCCAAGCTCCCAATTCACTGCCTCAGACTATCCAACTCTCTGAATTTGCTGCCTTTTACCACTCCCCTTGAATAATAATCGGCAGTAGCATTGGCCTAATCAGCAAGGACACACCATCAGCCCCTCCCCACTGGTGACTTTACTCCCCCTTTCTTTTTGAACATCTGTCCAACCTCTTGATCCTGCCACTCTTGAAAATGTCTTAATCTACTGGAACCTTTCATCTTTTTCTTTTCACCAGACCTACTAGAAATGCTCCCAGCCATGACCCCCGGTCGTAATGGGATACTGCAACCTCTCCAGTATGTCTAAGGCCCACCAACTGCAACTTGACCCCACTCTCGTACCACTCCTTAGTTAACCTATATAACTTTCCTTCTTTCACCCAAGTGAAGTCCCTTGATTTCATCTTCCTATCCATCAGTCTCACCACCTCTGCTTTGTCCACCCCACTCCCTGTGTCCACACACTCATCCACTTCACCATCTACACCCCCCCTCACTTCACTGCCTTCATTAATCGTCAAAAGAAAATCTAAACCAACCTCCAGGTTACCCTACCTGGCCCAAGCCAAGTCCGGTTTTCAAGCGCTCTCTCCTCTTGCTAACCCTATTGAACTTGCCTGTGTTGAGTAAACCTGGGTATCTCCTTTGTATGTCACTATCCAGCTTGCTCCTTCGCCCGTCTGTGCCCCTGCCCTTAACCCTGGATCTCCCCAGCCATTCAACAACTAAGAGCAATCATGCATCTTAACCTATGCCAATGGTGTGAAGATGGCTACTTCCTATTCTTTTTACGGCCTAAAAAGTCCTCACTGCTGCTCTAAACTGCCAATCCTTCTTATACTGACCTCATTCTCTCTGCTCTCACCCTGCAACATTTCTATACCATGCTTTCCCCCTTATAAACAGCTCCCTATGCACTGCTCCTTCACATGATAGCTCTGCTTTATATTTCTTCTTCAAAATCACTACAATACACATTACCCTGTCCATCAACTTAATTACCTCCCATTATCCCCACTGTTTCACACCTCCACTACCAAACCTGTGCCCAGCCTGTCCTCAAAATTCAAGCTATAGCCGCCGCCACTCCTTTTTACTCCTCCTATCTCTTCAGCCTGTCTCTCGCGTTCTCAAATGACCTTACTCACCTGCTACAAAACATCTACAGTTATTCTCATGCTAAAGGTTTGAATCCCGGGTCCGCGTTTAGAAACCATTTCAGTATTAAGCGTGCTATAGAAAACATTATTATAATAATTATATTATCAACTACTTCCCGGTTCACTTATTCTATTATTCTCTTCAATCTGACTTCGAGACTAAGACTGCACTGAAACTGCTTAACCTCTACTCGCCACTGTTGCGCATAATCCATCCTGTTATGATCATTTATAGAGCGCACAAAAGCCCAAAGGCACCCTGGCACTAAAGTGTGAACGGAGCTGCCTAATAAAACAGATTTATAACACAAATGTTTTGAGCATGGTCTGAAAGGTTAGTTGGTCAGCTGTCATCCACAGTGCTAGAGGAATAGCATTCCAAGCCTTGGTGGCAGCCACCAAAAAGGCACGCCCGCCAGTACGGGTCAGTCTAAAACGGGGAACCTTAAACAGAAAAGCTGAGTGCGAGCGGAGACACCGCGTTGGTACGTAGTGGGGGAATTTTTCTTGAATGTATTCCGTCCCCAGGGCATTAAAAGCCTGATGCACCATACACAAGGATTTTAATAGTATCCTCTTTCCCACCGGAAGCCAATGAAGCTGCCTTATCAGAGGGGTAATGTGGGCACCAGTAGGAGGCCATCTTTACTCCATTTGATTTCTCTGCATCCTTTATATACTGGATCACCCCCCTTTGACAAATCCTCTCCTCTCTTAGCCTGAATCACACAGATCTTGATTGGGTGGTGTCCTATTTCTCGTACTGCTCCTTCGCCATCTCTTGGAACTTTAATACCTTCTTCCCCACACCTTTTCCAGTGAGTGTCGCTCATGTATCTGCCTCTGCCCACTCTTTTTTGACCCTCTACACCTCCTCCCTGGCCAAACCCATCTCATTGTCTCATCCTCTGTCCTTCCCTGCTGCTGCTTCTCTGATGATATCTCTTTCTCCTTTTCCTCCTTCACCACTGTGGTCTCTGAATGCATCATCAGCATCCTTCCTACTATTCCATGCTGTATCAGTCTACACAGCCTAATATTGAACTCCTCCAAGATGGACGTCTTCTTTTTTCTTTAATCCAACGACAACCCTGTTCTCATCTACTTCCTGACATTTTCATTACATCACCCAAGGATCTCAACCTTTTGCTTCCCCGGTACGGACCTACAACTCCAGTAGTTAATTACAACCACTGCAAGTATCAACATTCTGAATATGGGAACTATCCCCACTTATCCACTTGGCTAAAACTCTGATCTCATGCCCAGCAAACGACTCCTGTTTGAGCCTATTCCTTGGTTTTCCCCTCAATCTCCACTAGATAAAGTTAGTCACTACACCAGCCCCCCTATAACCTTTCTAGAGCCTATCCCCACCTCTTCTTACCAACACCACTGTTAGGAATTATTTCTCTTTTAGGCAACACTTCACTTCCCAGGCCTTTTACTCGTTTGCCATGGGGAAACTGATCAGTACTTCAGCCTATCAATACTGGGAAACCGTTTCCCTTTTGTCTTTTAACTGTTTACCTGTTTTGGTAACTTTTGTAATGGTGCAAACAGCATCTTACAATGCAGTGCATGGGTATACTTTTGTATTGCCCTAGTCTTTTACACTGGGGATTTTTGGTTACTTTTAAATGTGACCAAGAACTAATTGGCTGCAGCAAATACAGTTTTACTATTATACTTCATTTAATGTGCACATTTGCATTTACCACGTCTGGCTAAAAAACGTTGTTTGTCCTTTGGCCATATTGTTTCTTGGCCTTCCTCCTGCCTTTGCTTTCACGGGCTAGTGCATGCTATTTCATTTTTTTTTTTTATTGAAACATTTGGCTTGAAACAAAACTTTCGCTAAAACCTTTTACAGTTATTATCTCTGAAAATCAAACAATAGAAATGAACACAATTCAGGTAAGTACGCAGTGCAGAATAAAAAAAATCAATTGACCTACAAGGAAAGTAGCTTTGAAAATCTATCTGTAGCTAAAACCAAAAAAATACGTTCCCGACTGCACAAAATCACCACCGTTCATCTGCATTCAATGTTTTAAACTGAGATAAGAAGCAATCAAAATGTAAAGTCCTCGTCAGTCAAGCCTGTACAAAATAGCACCCAATGCTTCATATTTTTTATTTCCGCAGTGATCTTACAGAATCTACAGCTACGATCCTTCAACTTTGCTTTATTACGCACACCGTCGGATATTAATTAAAACACACTCTTAAAAACTGATTTCTAAGAGCCAAATCAGGAAAATATCTGTTTATAACTGCTTGTTGGGCAGCAATGACACACATCTTCCGTCTCAATGTACTAACATTTGGGATATTGGTTGGCCTACCGCTCGGGCAGAAAACCAAATATGTGAAAGAATTTACCTCACTCAATGGCATTCTGTTCAAATGCCATTTATAAGGAGTCTAACTTCTTCGGCAAACACAATGTCATCTTGTTCGATTTCAACACATTCACCGTCAAGCCATTATTTCTTGGGTAAAGATGCAACATATCCAGCTGCCTTTGCAGGCCAATTTGTGTTTGATCGAGGAGAACCAAATCATCTGTGTATAGTAACCAGCTAATCGGATGGCCACCTATAGATGGAGGATGAGATCTTGCTTTACTCTGTCTCCCCCTAATCAAGAATGAAGAGTTTGAATAAAGCTGGCGGTAGTATGTACCCTTGTTTCAAACCTCTATATGTTGGAATTTCCTTGGTTAATCCTAAAATGGCCGTGCCATGAGATTTTTGTTGTCCTTTGGCCATACAATTTCTTGCCCATCTTCTTGCTTTATCAGGTCAGCAGCTTTCACAAGCTAGTGCATGCTATTTGTGTGTGGACCTAGGAAGTGGGTGGTGCTGTCTGGTCCCATTCCACAACTCTGGTGCCTGAAAGTCTGCTGTGCATGAATGAGTGAAACCCACAGTGGTCCTTGATTGGACCACTACTGGCTGAGTGAGTGGTACAGATCCTTAACGTTTGTGGGTTGGTTTTCGCCATGTGCCTCGATTTGCGATAAGGACTCCTGCAACCATTCCAGAAGATCAGCATTGAAGCCAAGAATCCTGTGTAGCCATGCAGTCGACTGAAGACATGTGGACGACTCCTGGTAACCTTTCCTGCAACTGTCCTGGTGAAGCCCTGCTGGACAACCTGACCTGAGAAAGCCCTCTGCAGTGCTCCGACTCTTGAACTGGTAGGACCAACCAGTCTTAGCGTCTACTCGCGTTTCTGCAGCTTTGAGCTTTCGATATAGTCCCTGGACCACCCGGCTGACCAACCAGCTCTGAAATGGGCTACCGTGCCGGGAGCGTCACCGTTCTTTGTTTTCGCCCAGAATTTCGGTAGTCACCAGCTCAATCTACAAGTAGTTTTCTGCCAACTTTCAGCTTACCAGCATCAAGGGATCCTGTCCTGGAAGGTCGTCTTCTGTCGTGACTGCAGAGATGCCTGCTGTCACCCCTGTGCAGTGACTGTCACTGGAACCATCTTTCCTCCTTCTGGTAAAGTGTCCTGAAGAGGCATGCATTTGTGTCTTCCTCATCAGAAGGGTTGCTTTCAGTACCCATAGGTCCTGGGCATCTTCTACTGGATCCAACAGCTGGAAGTTCTACCTCCAGCAACTGGCACTTGACCCGACACGTCACTTGGGAAAATCAGAGTAAGGGTGGTGGGTAATAGCAGCCCTGTCTCCCCTATATTACACCTTCGAATACACCTTTGTTCATTCCATTCTTTCACTTTCTAAACATATGTTTTAAAAGCTGTTCTAAGAGATAGAAAAAGAATCTTAAAATCTCGTAGTCTTCTGGAACATTTGTCACCATAGCAAGAACCTTTACTTCCCCAGCATGGGGTCTGGCATGGATTCACATGCTCATGAATATTCCCTGTCTTCAGGCTGGGAATCCTTGGAAAAATAAAGTGTTTCACTTTCACTTACAAACTGTATTCCTGCCATAAACCAATCACTGTTCTCTGGGTCATACTGCCCCCACCAATGACAGTCATCTTGCTAAGGCCCTCCTCTGGCAGCCATATTCAGACTTTTACTGCACGTTTCAGTTTTGGGAGCCCTTGAGCTTGCTCTGCAAGCTAATTCTATGTTTTTTGTGTTTTTTCGCGGAAAAGAGCCTGTGTGCTCTTCTCGCCATCTGCCGACAGCCGGGATCCGTTGTCTGTGCAGTTCAGCGCCCCTGAAGGGTGACGAGCATTCAAGTTTCCAGAAGGCCATCAGGCCTACTTCATGCCCTCCGACCATGACTGGGGAGGAGAAAGGAGGAGGATCCCTCTTCAAATCCTGCACCAAGTGCGGGTTCTGAAATGTGTTTGAGGAGGACAAGTACCTGCAAGGCCTCTACTGCCTGCATCCAGGCCACAAGGAAGGCGATTGCAATATATGCCACAGATTCTCCAAGAAGACGACAAAGGACAGGCACAGTAGACTGGCTGCATGGCTGAATGCCAAGGCCTCTGCCTCATGCCCCGAGCAGGTGCATGCCTCACCCAAGGCCGGTCGGTCCGAGGTGCGGGCTTCTAAGTCCTGTGAGGGCACCTCATCCATGGGGGCCCAAGATCAGGTCAAGCACTGCAAGTCCGGGTCCACTTGGTCGCAGCGGAAGCAGGTCCCACGGCAGACGGGGCACGATCAACATCATCCTCCATTGCCAGCTGGCAATGGGCTCCTCCTCAAAGAGGAAGTCATCCAACCCGGCTAAGCTGTGGGAGAAGCCCAAGAAGCCACTGACGGAGGAGAAGGCTGATTTGCCCAAGAAGGCCTGAAGAGCTAATGGGGCTGACCCTGAAAGGGTAGCCCCCACAGCGCTGAAGGTATCCCCCCATCTGAGACGCAAGGCTGCTGCGGTGCCTGACAATGTCGGCCAGCATGCCCTTCGCCCCCAGCTGCCCAGAAATGGGTACGGGGGCGGACACAGCTACAACGACGGATGACCTTGTCAGAGCAGACAGCGAGTCCTCAAAGCCTAGGGCGTCCCCACCGGACAAGGTGGGATCATTCCATTCTATGATCTCCAAAGCCTCCGAGCTGTTCCAGCTCGTGCCCGAAGAAACCAGGAAGAAGGGCTTCCTGTAACAGAGGTGTGAGGCCCAGAGCAAGACTATCATGGTGTTGTCACTCCTGGATGACGTGTCGGAGGAGGGATTGGTCCTCTTGAAGAACCCTTGCACAGCTCCAGCCAAGCAGGATAGGCTGGAGAAGAAAACCATCACCGTATTAGGTGGTTCCGGTGACCGCGAGAAAGCGGTCATCTAACCCGTCCTCATCGTCCTGAGTCCTTCCTGACAGTGAGGGGAAGAAATAGGACGCCATGGGGAGAAAGGTGATTTACATTGCGGCATCCATTATCAAGGTGGCCAAAGCACTGGCGATCCTAGCTAGGTACGACAGGGAGCTGTGGTACAAGTTGGGTCCGAATTTGGAGTTCCTCCCCGACGACAAGAGGATGGAGGTGATTGCACTCTTCCAGGAGAGAGAGGTAGCTTTGGATCATGCCGATCATGCCATCACAGTGGCACTGTACGTCGCTGACACGGGGTTCTGGCAGATGGGGAACGGTGTCTGCCTTTGTTGCCAAGGCTAGATGAAGGCCACGAATTTCCGCCAGGAGGTCCAAACTAAGGTACTGGACATGCAGTTCAACAGAGATCACCTTTTTGGGGAAGGTCGTCAACGAGTCCCTACAGGCCACCAAGGTGGATACAGAGACGGCCCATGCCCATGGCACCCTCCGACAGCACTGCTCTTCCTTTTGTTCCTCCAGAGAAAAGTTGGGTAGGTCTTCAAAAGGTTTCTCCTCTTCATACCATCAGCATCCCAGATCCACGACCCAGGAAGCACACAGAGGCCGTTCCCAGGCCTGTGGGGGAAGAGGACAGTGTGGTCATTGCCAGCAGGGCACTGGCGCTGAAGCAAGCCAGGATGTCTGGCACCCACATGTGCACCCCGGTGGGAGGCCGGCTGACGAGGTTCGTCAGCGAGTGGGAAAAGATCACCACCGACAGATGGCTGCTGGACGCTCTTGCCCAAGGACATACCTTGGAATTTCAGCACAGGTGTCCTCGGATCCTGCCTGTAGCCCGTCAGGATCAGCATGTCCCCCAGTTCTTGGAGGAAGTGCTGGCCATGTTACAAAAAGGGGCACTAGAGCTGGTTCCCCAGTGACTCTGGGGCTACGGAGTCTACTCCAGATACTTCTTTGAAAGAAAGAAGACGGGGGGGGGGATCTGGAGGCCCTTTCTAGACCTGCGACGTCTGAACAAGTACCTCAAGTCTCAGAAATTCAGGATGGTCACATTGCAATACGTGCTCTCTCTGCCAACTGGAAAGAAGGGATTTCCTGACGTTGCTGGACCTGGAGGACGCCTACTTTCACGTCCCCATTCACAGGAAACACTGGATGTTTAGGGACAGCACTACCAGTTCAAGGCCCTACCCTTCGGTTTGAAGTCAGACCCCAGAGTTTTCACAAAGTGCCTGCCGCCTGTGGCGGCCCATCTGCGTGTACAGGGGATCCACGTTTACCCGAACCTCAACAACTGGCTCATCCGGGTGCGATCGCCACCAGAGTCAGCCATCGGACACACAGAGACAACTGTCAAGTTGCTGGCGGATCTAGGATTCTCCATGAACTGTCCAAAGTCCTGCTTGACTCCTTTGCAGAACGCGCTGTTCCTTGGGGCTAGACTCGATACAGTATCCTGCCTCGCATAACCCTTGGAGGAGAGGGTATCGGCCATTCAGGGGAAGGTGCAACGGCTGTTGTCGATGAAGAAGGCCATGGTGTGGACCATCAAGTCGTTGCTCGGCATGATATCGTCCTGCATCTGCATCATCCAGCTCTGCAGGCTACAGATGTTCCTGGATGCTCGCTGGGTACACGTGTTCAGAAACTTTGTGCACAAGATCACTCTGGACGACGAGTTCCTTGATATATGATATGAGATGATATGGCATTTGTAACGCGCCTATACACAAGTGTTTCAAGGCGCGATAAGGTGGTGGGGCGACCGCTCCAACATCGCCCCTGGCACAAACCCTCCATTCCAGGAAATGGTCATGATGGACACTTCCCTGGAAGGCTGGGAACCCCACACGGGATGTCTGCACGACAGAGGCCTGTGGCTGCCGGAGCAGAAGGATCTCCATATCAACATCCTGGAGCTACGGCAGTATTCTGGACCCTCAAGTCATTTCTTCCGTCTCTGAAGGGCAAGGTGGTGAGGATCTTCACAGACAACACCTCCACGATGTTCTACATCAGGAAACAAGGGGGCACTCGAACCCACAGCGCTCTCCAGGAAAGTGCTGGAATTGTGGCGCTGGGCCATCGGACAAGCAATGCCTCGTTCCCCTTCACCTAGCGGGAGTCAAACACCATCGGGGACTTCCTCAGCTGGAAGTTGCGCTCTTGCCACAATGGGAACTTTGGCAGGGACAGCTTGCCTGCATCTTCGACAAGTGGGGCAGGCCCAGATCGAACTGTTTGCGACAGCGGCAAACTGCAAATGCCAGTAAATCGCCACCAGATTCCACCAGCCGAGGAGCCTGGTGGACGCGTTCTTCCCATGGGAAGGGCTGTTTCTGTACGTGTTTCCTCCGTAGCCTCTCCTGTTACGAGTCATGAACCCACTCCGACAGTGTCAGTGCAGGATGATACTCGTCGCCCTGGCATGGCAGAGGCAGATTTGTTACCTGGACTTTCTCAGCCTGTTAGCGTCACCGCCGGTCAAGCTGCCAGCGGTCCCCGATCTTCTCACCAGAGAAGGAGACGCAATCTTGCATCACAAGCCAGAATCGCTCAACCTGAGGGCTTGGCTCTGGCAGCCCTAGAGTTTAGAGGATACGAGTTGCCGGCGGACTGCAGGGAGGTCCTCGCCAAGGCCATGGTGTCGACTCTAAAGTGCTACGGTCACAAGTGGAAGCGTTTCGTTACGTGGTGCCGATCGCAAAGGTTTACCCCTCTGAGGGTCACAGCCCCTGTTAGGCAAGAGTGTGGGCAGTACGCTTTAGGAGACTACAAAAATCTTGGCCTCCAGGCAATAGGTAACCCAACCTTTGGTATAACTCTGTACTACAAAAGATGGTAGTGTGGCTAAGCAGACAGGCTTATCTCAAGAGGGGTCAATGTGAGCTGTAAGGTTGTAACAGAGTTTCACAATGACAATTATTCAAATAAACACTTAGACTCAAGATTTCTTGATAAAACAATTATTAATTTATTTCAGTCAGTTATATAAGCCTTCTTCAGAAGGGAGCAAAACATGTAACACCTAAAATATACTTCACACATACTCTATAGGCCTCATCACGAGTTTGGTGGTAACCCTTAAATCCGGTGGTCACGCTATTACCGCCGAATTTAAGGGTCCGCCAAATCAGGGCTTTGGCGGATTTCTCCCCAGCTCTGAGCTGGGGGGAAATCCGCTGAAAATTCACCCTATTACCGCCGGCGGGAAATCCGCCGTTGGTAAGAGCGCGAAAATACCCCATTGAGCCCAATGGGGAATGGGGCATTCCCGAATGGGCTCAGTGGGGAATGGGGAATTCCATTACCGCCAAACCCGTCATCTGGCGCTAATAGCGCCAGGGGGTTTGGCGGTAGGGCTAATAACGCCGGCGGTAATACCACCTGCGTTACCCCCCAACTCGTGATGAGGCCCTATTTCTCTAAATCAGCTGATGCTCATTGGGGATGGCACAATTTCTACACCCTCAGGTGACTTAAATGGCTAGGACACTGTGGACATTGATTTATCACTGGTATATTTAGAGCAATACGGAGTTGGATGCAAACAAACCTTTGGTGTTGCCTGTGTTTTTTCCGACACCTTCGTCGCCGGCTGAAAGGACTTTGCACTCACTGGATGCGGCGCGTGCGCTGAAGTTCTATGTAGCGAGCACAAAGAGTTTCCGGAAGGTGTTACAACTTTTCATGTACTTTGGTCCTGTGAACCATGGGAAAGCTTTGTTCAAGGCTTCCATTTCCAGGTGACTCTCCAGCTGTATCACGCACTGTCACTGGTTGGTAAACCGACTGCGGCCTTGCCATCCGAGAGCACAGCGCTCCTGTCTGGTGTGCCCCTGCTGGGCATCTGCAGGGCTGCTACGTGGAGGTCTACGCACACCTTCACAAGATTCTACTGCGTTGACCGGGATTCCAGAGAGGAGTCCAAGGTCGGCCAAGCAGTGCTACGCAACCTGTTTGCTTGAAGGTGAGCCTGTTCCCCGAGGTAAGAGTAATTGCTTCTGTTGAGCCTTGCCACCTCCCATGGTTGTGTATGTATGTACTGCTATGTATTCTTCATCCATGAGCATGTAAATCCATGCCAGACCCCATGCTGGAGAAGGAACAAGTTATTTACCTGTAACTGTTGTTCTCCAGCATGGGTCTGGCATGGATTCACATGCAAACCCTCCCTCCTGCCCCTTTGTGGCTCTTCTTGGTCATACTGCCACTTTACGTGCTACCAAATCTGAAGAAAAGAATGCAGCCTTGCAAAACTCTTCGCTTGGCACTTCCTCTGTTTAATTGTTTTTATATGGGTTGTCTAGCAATGGTTCTTCCCAAGATGTGTGGCTGAAAGACATATAAATTATTGAAGTATGTATGGATGGGAGGAAATCTTCAATGCGCCAACCAGTATTTTATGTTTTGTTTGTAGATTCTATAGTGAGTCAATATTTCAGTAAACTCTCTGACACAAGATTAAATTCCAAAAAAAAGAGTTTATTTGTAATGTCCGTTATGGTTATTAGGATTGCGTTACTTCACACTTTCACAATTTTCAAGTATTTCAGCAGTAAACAAAATTGATGTTCACAGTGATATGTTATATTTTTCTGATTCAGCAATAAAAAACATTGTTTTTCACAGTAATACTCTTATTTCAATTAATGTATCCGAGCTATCAATTTACAAATGTATCTGATTCAGTAATAAAGTTGGTTTCCACAATAACACTCATATTTTTCTGTATGACTCTGTATCCAAATCTCTCAATGTCCGTTATGGTTGTTGTTAGGATTGTGTTACTTCACACTTTCACAATTTACAAGTCTTTCAGGAATAAACAAAATTGGTATTCACAGTGATACTTATTTTCTTGTGTCAGAGAGCTTATTGAAATATTGATTTACTATAGAATCTACAAACAAAATATAAAATACTTGTTGGCGCATTGAAGATTTCCTCCCATCCATACATAAACCAAATCTGAAGATGGCTGCCAGAGGAGGGGCTTAGAGAGAGGGCAGTCATTGGCTTGGGGCAATATGACCCAGAGCTCAGTGATTAGTTTATAGGAGAAAGACAGTTTGTGAGACAGTTTGTTTTTTCTTTTACTGAGGATTCCCGGCCTGACGGGGAATATTCATGAGCATGTGAATCCATGCCACACTCATGCTGGAGAACAAAAGTTACAGGTATGTAACTTGTTCCTTACTTACCTTTTCTCTTTGAAGGTCCAGCGCACACCATTTTATGTGGAGTGTTGGGGGGGGTTACCTAGTAGCCCCTCCCCCTACTCTCATGTAGCATTTTTATGTTAGCCTCACTACTTTGAATGGCTGGTGGCAGTAGTTTAATTTTTCCTACCATTGTGCTTTTCTACCGCAGGCTGAACCCTCAGCTGCAATACAGCACCCATGGGTGACCATTTTGTCAAAATAGCCCCAGTCTTCTTTTTTCACCATTTTCACCTTGTGAGGTCTGTCTTGGGTTTTACTCTGTGCGTTGAGACAGATTTGAGCCCTTTGTTTGTCTTGCTTTTGGTGGCTTCAGCCCTGAAGCCTGCCTCTGGTTCCAGTGTGACTGGAAGGGTAGGATGTGAAGGAGGTTTTCGAAACTCCCCTGTTCTTTGTCTCTAGGAATGCCTGAAGGCAACCGGTCCTGATTGGCTGGCTGGCTTTCCTTTCAGGACAGCCACCCTGCTGTGTGATTGACAACCTAGGGGAGGGTTTTGGGACTAGAGGCATTCGACTGGGAGAAACACCCGACAAAGAAACAGTGAACGAAGCTTGCTGCATCCTCCTGGACCTTTGAATTGTCTGATGAAGGCCTTCTGCTGTGCTGAAACTCCTTTTTCATTTCGACAGAATCTCTGGACTGAATGTCTTCTCCCCTTGGGTTAGTGCGACCAACTAACACTGAGACGAACTCCACTTGACCATCTTCCCCGACTGGCTGTACTTCATTGCTGTAAGAACCGAATGCCAGGTGTCGAGTCATCCGTAGTTGAGTGAAACGTCTGATGTGGTAACAAATCCAGCTATATGCTCCAGGAGTCTCCTAAGGACCCTCCAGAAGCAGGACGACCAGAGCTCGAGTCCCCTCACCATAGTGCAGGACCCAAGGAGTGAAGGAAGCCCAACCGGTATCCGAGATCCACGATGGTGCTGTTTGCTAAGCGCTGAAACTGCGAAGTGCTGCTGAACCGAAAAGAGCCCGTAGCTGCCGACGACCTCCCAAGTACCGCCGCAGGAGCCCTCCATATGTCCTCCCTCTTGTCCCCATGACTGAGGCTCAGGAACACTGGGTCAGCACCGCTGTAGCAAGAGCGAATCCAGCTGGACCACTCTTCTTCAAACCAGAGTTACTGTTTAGGATTGGGGTACTTACCTTATTGGCTTTTAGCTGTGCTTTTCTCAGTGGGGAATTGCAGTGGCTTACCTTTTACAGTTGATTCCAACTCTCTTCACAGGCTTAACAGCTTGTGACCCTACATGCAATTTTCTACAAACTCTCTAACTTTGTGCAAGACTGTTTATGATCTAAGAAGTGCCTCAGCTCTATAGACGTTGTTCCAATTGACTTTGGCTGTCCTGGCTCCCTGAAGACTCTTCTAGCCCATTGGCTTTGATATTGTTTGTCCCTCATAGGTGTTAGCTTGTTGTGAACTGTTACTGCTGGGAAAGGCTTGTCTAGATTTCTTTTGAAGATTTAGTTGTCCTCACATCTACTGAGAACCTGTTTAACCTTTTCCTTCCTAAAACCTTTCCTTTCTTCATCTCAGAATCTGCAAAATGTCATTGCTGTCCTTGCGATTGCAGTCACCTCAGGGTGTAGGAATTGTTTAAGAAGCATATCCAAAGATTATCCACTAACTTGTTTTGATTCTGAAAAGTGATGTTAAAGTATATTTACATTGTTACACAAATTGCCTTTTTAAAGAATGCTTATTTAAAAATTGCTGTTAATTAAATAATAATGTATAACTGAAACCTTGAGTGTAAGTGTTACTTGTATTTACAGATTTCCTTTGTACAGCTCTACAGCTCACATTTACCCCTCTTGAGAAAGGCCTGGCTGCTCAGTTACACTACCAACTTGTGTAGTACAGACTATACCAAAAAGTGGATTACCTAATACCAAGCAGATAAGTGTTGTGTAGTCTCACACAGTGTGACTGCATCAATTCTTACCTAACACTCCTCAACAAGCTCCTGTGAAAGGACCAATTCAAGATGGGCATCCTGGCGCAAATCCTGCAGGCCTTAGAACATCAGAACTGGCTGGTTTCTTTGAACCTACATGATACTTACTTCCACGTCCCTATCCATCCCTATCACGTCCCTATCCATCCCCAACATCAGATGTTCTTTAGTTGATAGTGGGAAGCAATCATTACCATCTTTTAGTGCTCCTGTTCAGTTGACTTTGTCCTGAGAGTATTCACAAAGGTTATGGCGGTAGCAGGGGCCTCATCTACACAGGAAATTGTATGTTTTCCTTTCCTCATTGACCGCTGTCTGCAGGGCCAGATCAGATAAAGATTCCTTGCGGCACTTGGGGACAACGTGCAATCTTCACAGATTTCTCCATCATCCAAACAAATCTTTCGAGTGGATTGTGTCCTCCAACGTATTCCTCATCTTAGATGTATTCCATCCAGCTTTGCTGCTCTTCGGAGACTTTTTCGGCAGCGGGCGCCGTGCATCGATGTCGTCGAGTCGATGGTCCCTCGAAGGCCTCCGTCGAGGGTGACGTCATCGGGTGTATAAGTAGCACGCGCGGCGCCCGTTAGCCTCAGTTCCGTTTTTCCGCAGTATGTTGCTCCGGACATTCGGCGCCTCGAATTCTGTCAGGAAATATAATATTACGAGAAGTAATATGTCCTCGTCATCGACACCGACCACGACCCCGAGATCGGGTTTTAAGAAATGCAAGTCGTGCGGCTCAAAAATGTCGATCACGGACCTGCACAGCGAGTGTTTGTGGTGTCTCGGGGAAGGCCACGACATGGAGGCCTGTTGGAAGTGTCAGGCGATGACGGGAAAGGCTTTGTGAAAAAGGAGAGGAAAGCTACAGGTAGGTCGGAAGGATAGGAAAGGCTCTAGCGTCGATTCGAGACCCCCTGGGGGAAAAATCTCTGCGACGCGAAAGGCATAGATCCAGATCTCGAAGCGATTCTCATCGCTCGTCGTCTTCGTCGAAAAAGTCGAAGAAACGACGCCATAGATCTCCCTCCACCTCATCGTCAGACGAGTCTCCGAAAATGAAATGCCCCACAAAACATTCGTCTTCCGAAGAGTGGGAAGCATTTAGGGTCAAAATGATGGGGGTGTTTGAGAAAGCGAAGGACGATAAGCGTGTGGATGGTTGGGCACGGAAGGTATTTTCAGCCAGGAGCATGGCATTAAAATCTGCCAACTCCACATGTGCCTTGGCCGAATTTTCGTACACTCTATTGGAGTGCATTGCAATGGCGGCGGAGCACATACCAGAAGGGGAAGAAAGGGAAGGTTTCCTAGCCATCGTTGGAGATGGAAAGGAGGCCATGCAGGAATCCCTTCAATCTGGATTGGACACTGCGGCTAGTGTCAGCAGGTCCATGGGCACTAGCACAGTAATGCGCAGGTTTGCGTGGTTACGGAAGTCGGGTTTTGCACCGGACGTACAGAACCGCTTCCTGAACATGCCTTTTGACGGGTCTCACCTTTTTGGCAACAAGGCTGACGAGAGCCTTTAGAGGTTGCAGACCTCAAAAGCAGCGGCAAAATCCTTAGGAGCTGCTATTAGGCAACCTCAGCCTTTTCGTGCGCAAGGGCAATCATGGAGGGGACGATCCTATCGTTATTACACCTCATACGGGAAGACGAGAGGAATGGCCAGTCAAAGGGGCCAAAGAAAGGCCACTCGTGGTGGACGAGGAAAACGTGCTAAGCCAGCTCCAGCTGCAGCCTCTTTGCCATCAGCAGCGGCAACATCCGCCACAAAACCACTTTGAGGACTTGCATCACAAAACACCTGTAGGAGGCAGGCTTTCGCAGCATCTGCAAGAATGGCGAGCCATTACTTCAGATGTTTGGGCTCTAGAAATAATAGCCCAAGGCTATTGCCTTCCTTTTATAAAGCAACCTCGAAGCAATCCACCAGGGAGACACCCGTTGAAACTTTCAAACCCGCTCCTACAGCAGGAAGTTCTAACCCTGCTGGAGAAAGGTGCTATAGAACTAGTACCTGCAGCGCAGAGGAACAAGGGTTCGTACTCCCCGTATTTTTTTATCCCCAAAAAGGACGGAGGACTGAGACCCATCTTGGACTTAAGAAACTTGAACAAGTTCCTCAGGAAGGACAAGTTCAAGATGGTTACCCTTTCTCAGATCCTTCAGGCCCTTCAACTCCAGGACTGGTTGGTGTCATTGGACCTCCAGGATGCTTATTTTCATGTGCCGATTCATCTCAAACACATAAAATACCTGAGGTTCGTAGTTGACGACTCACACTATCAGTTTCGAGTCCTGCCATTCGGGTTGACCTCCGCCCCGAGGGTCTTCACCAAGTTAATGGTAGTGGTGGCAGTGCACCTGAGGGGGGATTCATGTCTACCCCTACCTGGACGATTGGTTGATCAGAGCGCGCTCTGCAGAGCAAGCACTGGATCATCTGAAAGTCACCTGCCACTTCCTCCACAAACTGGGCTTCTCCCTCAATTTCATGAAGTCACAGATGACCCCTTCCCAACAGCTTCAGTACATAGGAGCTGTATTAGACACGTCCTTGGGAAAGAGCTCGCCTCCCAAATCGAGACCTCAAGACATTCTTCAGATGGTTTCCAAATTCCTAAATGCCCAAAATCTCCAGGCTTACAACTTTTTAAGGTTGCTCGGCCTCATGGCATCCTGCATTTTTCAGATGCCAGAGGCACACTTGAGGATGAGATCCCTTCAATGGGCCCTAAAGACTCAGTGGTCCCAGTTCTCGGGTCAAATGACAGATCTTCTTCAGATTCCGATCAGGTCAAACAAGACCTTTTATGGTGGACCTGTACAGAGAACATTCTAAAAGGAGAACCCTTTTGGCAACCATGGCCGGAGATCACAGTAGTGACGGACGCTTCACTCCTGGGGTGGGGACCTCATGCCAACGATTTGACAATCAGCGGTCGTTGGTCTCCATCGGAGTCCAAACTACATATCAACCTTTTAGAGCTGAGGGCAATCAGACTAGCGCTGAAGGACTTCCCGCTATCTGTCAGGGGAAAGAATGTCCTGATAATGACGGACAACACAGTGGCCATGCACTACCTAAACAAAAGAGGAGGCGTGGGGTCACTACCCCTGTGCAGAGAGGCAATGCAGCTCTGGTATTGGGCGAATCAGGAGGGAATCTCTTTAACGGCAATTCATCTAGCCGGGGAAGAGAATATGACGGCAGATGCTCTGAGCAGGCAGAGCACAGTATCCCACGAATGGGAACTGGCTCAGGAAGCCATTCAAGAGATCTTCGCCCTTTGGGGAACCCCTCAAGTAGACCTGTTTGCAACCGGAATCAACCGAAAATGCGAAAGGTATTGCTCAAGGGAATTTCCCCCGAGAGGAGCCCTGGGGGACGCGTTCGTGGTGGAGTGGAATTTCCCACTATTGTACGCGTTCCCTCTGATTCCCGTCATTCCTCAGGTCATCAGGAGGCTGAGACGCTTCGGGAACCGCATGATCCTAATTGCCCCGGATTGGGCCAGGAGAACGTAGTACCCGGACTTTCTAGACATGTCCATCTGACCTTCAGTACGTCTTCCTCAGAGAGAGAACCTTCTCTCTCAAATGGAAGGTCAGGTTCTCCATCCAGAGGTCAAAAGCTCAACCTTCATGCTTGGTATCTGAAAGGCTGAGATACAGGGATTGGAACCTTCCAGATGACGTTATGGAGGTGTTGCGTTCGGCAAGAAGGCCAGCAACAAAGTCTTTCTACCGTTGCTGTTGGAAAAAGTTTTGCAACTGGTGCAGAGAAAAGAATGTCAATCCTTTTCTGTGTTCTATTTCAGAAGTATTATCTTTCCTTCTGACCCTAGCACATAGAGGTCTGAATATCGGAACAATAAAAGGTTACCTTGCGGCGCTTTCCATCTTCAAGCGCTCATCGGAAGAATGCTCCTACTTCAAAATTCGTTTGATAACACAATTCATAAAAGGTCTCACTAATGTGTTTCCTCCTCACCCTTTTCAAGTACCGATTTGGGATCTAAATTTGGTATTAAAATTCTTAATGTGTGCCCCTTTTGAGCCTATGCACACGTGTCCATTAAGATTATTAACATGAAAAACAGCCTTTCTAGTTGCTCTAACAACAGCAAGAAGAGTGAGCGAATTGCAGGCACTATCTTCTGGGCCACCCTATACTGTGTTCCATAAGGACAGAGTTGTGTTGAGGGTTAAACCATCATTTTTACCGAAGGTAATATCTGTTTTTCATTTAAATCAGAAAATTGTTTTACCCTCATTCTATCCTCCACCTTATCCTTCTAAGGAGGAAGAAAGACTACACAGATTGGACCCTAAAAGAGCTTTAAGCTTTTACATCTCTAGGCTTTCTAGACTTGGAGTGGACAACCAGTTGTTTATAGGCTACACTGGAAGAAATCTGGGTCAATCAGTAGCAAAACAAACAATTTCACGCTGGATCGTGCTTTGCATTTCAGAATGCTACAGACTAGAACAAAAATAGACCCACCAGAAGGGTTAAGAGCTCATTCCACCAGAGGCATAGCCTCTTCCACGGCCCTTCAAAGAGGTGTCCCTATA
Source organism: Ambystoma mexicanum (assembly GCF_040938575.1). Lineage (NCBI taxonomy): Eukaryota > Metazoa > Chordata > Amphibia > Caudata > Ambystomatidae > Ambystoma > Ambystoma mexicanum. The sequence goes on from NC_090932.1 coordinate 152,206,465, forward strand.
AGGTCCATTTGGAAACAGCAACTTGGTCTTGCTTCACACCTTCTCAAAATTCTATAACCTGGATGCTTCCCAGTCTAGGGAGTTAACTTTTGGAAAAGCAGTGCTTTATTCTGCCATCTAAAGGCATTTAAAAAAAAAAATCTGACCCCTCCTCCAGAGGAACTATGCAAAATACTGCTTTGGGAGCCTATCTAAGATGAGGAATACATTGGAGGACACAATCCACTCGAAGAACAAGTTACTTCTTACCTGGTAACGTTCTTTCGATTGGATGTTCCTCCAACGTATTCCTCATCGCCCTCCCAACCTACCCCTCTGGAGATTTTTTCCGGGTTATTGCCATCTCAGATCACGCAAGGCTGATACCTGTCTGCCGGCACAATCTAAAAAAACAGTACAAGATCACAGATACAAAAGAGGGGAAAAACAGAACTGAGGCCAACGGGCACGGCACGTGCTACTTATACACCCGATGACGTCGCCCTCGACAGAGGCCTTCGAGGGACCATCGACTCGACGACAACGACGCACGGCGCCCTCTGCCGAAAAAATTTCTGAAGAGCAGCAAAGCTGGATGGAATACATCTAAGATGAGGAATACGTTGGAGTAACATCCAATCGAAAGAACGTTACCAGGTAAGAAGTAACTTGTTCTTCTGACTCCCTGCAAATGTTGAAAGTTTATATGGCCAGTTCTGGATACGGAGCATAGCAAGGTCTTCCCTCAACTAAAGAGTGACAAGCCCTCAGACCACAGTAGAGATCTTCCAGCTGCAACGGGGACTCCCAGTGAGTGTTTTCTTGAAGATGCCAGGACTAATGGCTTCCTGCATCTTTAAAGTCATAGAAGCAAGACTGTGGATGCCATCACTAGAGCATTTCCTGAGGAGCCAGAGATTCCACCAGTTAAATAGGGAAAATGAGGGACATTATTGTGGTCCCCCAACAGATCTACCAAGACCTACTTTGGTGGGCATCTATGGCCAGCCTCCTTCATAGGGGCCCTTTTCCAAAACCCTGGTCTGGCATACACCATAGACACAGATGCATCTTTGAAGGGATTGGGAGCTCATCTGCAGGATCTTTTAATGAGTGTTTTGTGGGAAGTAGCAGAGAAGTCCTTTTACATTCACTAACAAACTCCGTGCAGAGAGTCTGGCATTGCAATCCTCCCTTCCGTCCAAAGTCCAGTACTCATGAACACTAACCCTGCCAAACACTAAATCGACAAAATGGGCAGTGTGGCGTCACTCAAACCGTGCCAGGCGGCAAAGCTCCAGTTTAGAGCTATCTGCAATGAGGTGTCTGTCATGGCGTCGCAGCTCGCCAGTAGTCTGAACTCCCAGGCGAACATGGTGAGTTGGCACGCAGGAGTGTCTCACAAGTGGGATCTAAACAGGGGGATTATCGACAAGATCTTCTCCAAGTGGGAGGGACTCCAAATTGAACTGTTCGTGACCAACCTGAACAAAAAACACAAGATATTCTGCTCCAGGGAGTTTCCACAAGTGAACTTTCTGGGGAATGCACTAGTGCATACATACCTTTGCAGTTCGGCCTGATGTATGCGTTCCCCAATCCTCCAGCCCCACATTTCTGCGAATTGCTTTGGTGCTGAGAAAGTTGAAGTGAAGGAGGGCAACCATGGTCTTGATCACATCGGACTAGGCACAAAGGATCTATGGTCGCCTGTATGCTGAATGTGCCCCCCCTATGGTTGCCTGTATGCTGAATGTGCCCCCAAACCCCCCATGGTCGCCTGTATGCTGAATATGCCCCCAACCCCCTATGGTCGCCTGTATGCTGAATGTGCCCTTCCAACCCCCCCTGTGGTCGCCTGTATGCTGAATGTGCCCCCCAACCCCCACCCATGCTGGCCTGTATGCTGAATGTGCCCCTAACCCCCCCCTATGGTCGCCTGTATGCTGAATGTTCCCCCCAACCCCCCCTATTGTTGCCTGTATGCTGAATGTGCCCTTACCCGCCCCCCTATGATCGCCTGTATGCTGAATGTGCCCCCCAAATCCCCTATGGTCGTCTGTATGCTGAATGTGCCCCTACCCGAAGCCCCCCCCCCCCTATGGTCGTCTGTATGCTGAATGTTCCTCCGCCCATTGTTCCTTCCGTTCCCCTCTCCTCTTAGAGCCGCACCTGCCAGAAACTGTCTCTATGCATTTGTATGCTTCTGCCGACCTGCAACATATAGGGCAGGGCATCATGTTTGTGCCACCTACACTGACTCTATGCATTTGTATGCTGCTGCCGCCGCCCTGCAACATGGGGTTAAGCAAACTGTATATCATTGCTAGCACTTATGTAACTAAGTAAGCCTTCTTAACAGTGCTGCGATGCCTGAGGGCTGTTATGCGCTTTACACATGCAAATAAATAAATACCCAGTCCTGCAGGACATGCTTGTTTGTCTTTGATGGAAGATCCCTTACAGGGAGGATCTACTGACCAATTATGTGGCAGGGTACTGCACTGAAGGACAATCATCTCAACCTTCATTCCTGAATGTATAGAGGTTGTGGTACACAGATTGGACTCTTTCAAAGGAGGTTCTTGGTGTGATGCTCTCTGCCCATTAACCAAGTTCATTTATGCTTGTCGCTGGTGAAAATTTGAGAATTAGTGCTGGTATAGCGATGGGGTCCCATTGTCTTGCTTCACTGGTACAATTTTGGAATTCTTGATTCTCCAGGATGGGTTCACATGCTCATGAATATTCCCCGCCGTCGGCCTTGGAATCCTTGGTAAAAGAAAAAACAGTTTGACTTCACTTTAAACTGTATTTCTCCTCTAAACCAATCGCTGTCCTCTGGGTCATACTGCCCCCATCCAATGACAGTCCTATCCCTATCCCTAAGCTCCACCCCTGGAACCATCTTCAAGTCGAGCAAGGCCACTGATTCAGCCGATGGGGAGGGTCAGGCCTTATCTAGGACTGGGCGGTCCGAGGAGCTACCACCCTCCGGGAGGAGGTCGAGATCTTTTGAAGACCCCTCACTAGCGGGGTCCAAGAGAAGGCCAAGCTCTGCGACGCTGGCTCTGCCGCAGATGTGGGTCTCGAGTCTGGCAGAAGGCGATCGCCATCACCATCAGCCTCCACAGTGAGACTGCCGACGAAAGTGGCCTCTTCTAAGAGAAAGTCCCTAAGCCCATCCAAACTGTGATAAACCAACGAGGGACAAGTCCGGAGAGGACTTGTCAAAGCTAACTAAGACCTTGCAGCCTGCCAGGTGAACGGAGTCAACGACTGCGCTGTCAAAAAGGGCCTCCATGAGCACATCGTCAATGACGTCCACCACGACAGCGCTGAATGAGAGTGGATCTGTGAAGGAAGTGTCTGCCACGTCACCGCACTGGTGTCCTTATCCCTCAGGTGAGATACGGCTGTTGAGGCAGCGACGAAGGCAGCGGCCACTCCAGGGTCGGGGAAAGACCCGGCATCTGCATTGACCCAGCAACCTCCTGAGAGCTCCTTTCACTCCTAGACTGAGAGACATAAGGTCTCGGCCCTCGCCAGACTCAGTGGTCTCAGTCGCAGCCAAGAAGCGCTTGGCGAAATCCATGGTCTGCAGCCATGGTACCTCCGGACCAGGGCAGGAAGACGCTGGATGCAGTGGGCAAGAGGATAATTTATACAGCAGCCTCTATCATTTATGCAACTAACACCCTAGCCATTTGGTCCCGATATGACCGGGAACTATGGTACAAGTTGGGTCCTATTCTAAACTTCCTGCTGCCAGAGGACAAGAAGGTTAAGGTACTAGAACTTTTTCAAGAAGGGGAAGTGGCCTCGGACCATACCATCACAGTGGACATCGCGGACACGGGTTTCTGCCAGATGAGGAACGGGGTGTCTCTCCGTCGGCAAGGTTGGTTGAAGGCAACAAACTTCTGGCAGGACGTTCAGGGTAACGTACTGGATATGCCATTTCATGGGGAAAACCTCTTCAGCAAGACATTTGACGAGTCTTTGCAAGCAATAAAAGCCGACACAGAGACAGCATGCTCCCTGGGAACCTTACAGCAATGACGGCTGTCATCCTTTCGCTCATCCAGAGGAAAACCTGGAAGATCTTCCAAGGGTTATAATACCCCGTACCAGCAACCGTCCTGCTTCTCCACGCAAGAAGCGTACATGGGTTGCTCTCAAGGCAGCGGAGGGCAGTACCAGTGCCGCCCCGCAAGGCAGAGCTCTAACCCTCTCGCCCACAAACAGGCCCACACCGGCCTTGGCCTCAGACCCACACTTATGCTCCCCAGTGGGAGGCCGGCTGGCGAGGTTCGTCAGTGTTGGGGAAATTTCTCACACAAGTGCTAAAATCCCTCTACCTTGGAGCCCTCCAGCTCTTTTGCTATATTTTGGGGCTTTGAACTTTTCATTTTCAATGTGTTTTACTTTTGTGTTCTTTGGTTGTGGAGTTTTAAAACTACAATGGCATAATTTTTTTCTGTGTGTCGCACATCACCTTCAGTGCAGTGGCACAGGGATATCTTTCAGACTTCCCAAGGTTTAAATACCTTCTCTTGGACTGACTACTGTCTGCCAGAGCATGTCGAGTTAAGTTGACTTTAGTAGTCTCTTTAAATTTACTGACCCAGCACACACTATCTTCCTATAGAGTGCTGGAGGGGTTGCCTAGCTTCCCCTAAGTAAAAACACTCATGTAACAGTCAAATGTTACCTTTTCCTACTTGAAATAGCTGGTGGCAGCGGTTTAGATCAAACTACCATGATTTTTCCAGACCGCTAACAACGGTAGCTAAAAATCGGGTCAGCCATGTTTTTCAATATTGCGCCCAAGACCTATCTGTAAAAACAGACTCTGGTCATCTTTTTTCGCCATTTCTTTTAGGAAAAGTCCTTCTTGTGTTTGTCTCTGTGCGCCAAACCAGGTTTGGTCCCTTTGTTCATTGGCCTTTGGCGGGCTTCAATGCTGAAGCCCTCCTCTGGCGCCTGAGTGTCTGGGGTGGACATGATGTGAGGTAGGTGCCCGAAACTCCCTGTGCTTAGTCTCCTAGGAGACCTGAATGCACTCTGGCGTGATTGGCCGGCTGACTGTCTGGCAAGGACAGCCACCCTGCTGTGTGAGTGACAGACAGGCTGGAATGAATGGGGGAAAACTGTTTAAAAGCAGGTCTCTGGGACTTAGAAAGCAGAGTCGACCACTAGAACGAAAGAACCGAAGACGAGCTGAAGGAAGAGGACTGCTGCAACTCCTGGATGACCGGTGAAGCCCTGCTGCAGGTCCGAATTGCCTGAAACTCCATTGCCAGAGAAGCCCTTCAAGGTTAACTTCTTCCCTTGAGTTTGGTGGGACCAACCAACTCGTAAGCCACCTGGACATCTTCCCCATCTGGTCGAATTTTCATCAGAGTGCTGTTGGAAACCAGGTAGCCAGAGGGAAGGAAACCAGCTTGTGGACTTTAAGGCACTCGCATCTCAAAACAACGTTTTGCCAAGCTTGTGGCCTCATCCCTGGGCAGTGCAGGAACCTCCCGACATCGTCCTTCTTGTCCCCACGACTGAAGCTCAGGAACAGCGAGATCTGCTCGAACTGCCAGGAACAACTGCCTCAGCTACAACTCTCCTTCACTTTAAAGGTACTGTGCAAACGCGTAACGGAAATCTTTTCGGGCACTGAGAAAGTGCGTGAAACTTTCCCAACTTCGAAGGCTTGTCCTTCCCTAAACATTCGTCAAACTTTTCGCCTAGCCAAATTCTTCTAAAAACCGTGGCAAAGACTTAACCGTTTACTACCAGAACTTTGCTATCCTATACAAAGACTCTGAACCATTGACTTTGGCCCAGGCCTATGAACTGAATTGCTGGTTGTAGTTTACTGAAACCCTTTGCCCTGCCTATGAAAGTATTTGTGTTGTTGATTCTTATAACCTTGTCTTTTTACCCCTTTTTAAAGTATCTGAAGTGCCATTTTGCTCCTGCTTCAGGGGAGCTAAACTTGGTCATTTACTTACCGGTTGTGTATTTGTGGTTTATTAGTCTGTGATATTGAGCTGCTCTTGCTAGTGTAATGTTTTGAAACTGACTGTGTAAATAAATGTATATTCTTTTACCAAGAAACCTTGAGTAAGTGTTGGTTTGAACCACTGTATTTGTTGGTCCCTTGTGTAACTTGTTCTACTGCTCACTTCAACTAAATCTGGCTGCTCAGCCATCGCTGCCACTTTACTGTGTAGTACAGGCTTGTACCAAAGATGAAATTGTACTTACACTTGTAGTCTTAATTGCATGTAGTGTTCCTAAAGGGTACTGCATGTGATTCTGCCTAACACTTCGTCAGCACGTGGAAAAAGATCACCATGGGCAGTTGGGTGCTGGATGCTCTCAGACAGGGGCACACCTTGAAGTTCCAACGCAGGTGCCCTCGTATTCCACTGATACTGCGTCAAGAGCCACACAGACCACAACTTCTGCAGAAGGTGTGCGCCATGTTACAGAAAGGGGCAATAGAACCTGTCCCCCAGCGTCTCCGGGGCTCCAGAGTATATTCCAGATACTTTCTGGTTTGAAAGAAAACAGGGGGTTGGAGGCAGATCCTGGATCTACATAGTCTCAACAAGTACTTGGTCCCAAAAGTTCTGGATGGTCCTATTGCAGCACATGCTCGACAAACTGTAGGAAGGGTATTTACTGTCGTTGGATCTGGAGGACGTCTACTTCCACATCCCCATTAACAAGAACACTGCAAGTTCCTACGAATCGTGGATCAGGGTCAGCACTACCCGTTCAAGGCTCTGCCCTTCAGCTTGAAGTCGGCCCAAGGGTCTTTACGAAGTGCCTGGCCCCGGTGGGGGTGCATCTTCGTCTACAAGTTAACCACATATACCCTTACCTTGATGACTGGCTGGTGCCTTCACGCTCACACACTCTGGCAAGCGAACACACATGGAGGACCGTACGTCTGCTGACGGAGTTGGGGTTCTCCATAAACTATTCAAAGTCCTGCTTGACGCCATCTCAGGAGGCGCTGGTCCTAGGTGCCCGACTCAACACAGTGATGTGTTTGGCATCTCCCACGGAGGAGAGGGTGAGAGCCAAACGAGGCAAATTGGAGCGTTTGCACAGACGGCAACGGTGTGGTCCATCAAGTCACTGCTGGGCACAGTGTCGTCCTGCATCGGCCTCGTCCGCCTCTGCAGACTTCACATGAGACCTCTCCAGGAGTTCCTGGATGCAATGTGGATGTAGGTATCGTGGACCTTTTGTAGACAAGATATCTCCCAACGAGGAGTTCCGTGGGGCGATACAGTGGTGGGGTGTAAGACTGCATCTCGTCCAGGGGACTCTGTTTCAAGTTCCGCCTTACCAGGAGTCAGTCACCACGGACACCTGTCTAGAAGGATGGGGAGCCCACACCAGACAGTTGCCTGCCAGAGGCCTCTGGCAATGTCCTAGAACATCAGGCTGTATTTTGGGCCCTCAAGTCTTTTCTGCCGTCACTGAAGGGCAAAGCTCTAAACGGACGCCACCACCATGTTTTACATCCGGAATCAAGGGGGGCCCGCTCATCAGCGCTGTCCAAGGAAGCCCCAGATCTGTGGCTCTGGGCCATTCGGCAGGGCATGTTTCTCATACCTTTTCACCTGGCGGGCATAAAGAACACCATCGCAGACTCGCTCAGCAGGGATTTGCGTTCCTGGCATGAATGGGAGCTTCGCCAGAACCAGGTGGACCTTCTGTTCGACAGATGGAGCAAACCCCAGATCGATCTCTTCACGAAGAAGGCGAACGCCAATTGCCAGAAGTTCACCAGCTGGTTCCCTCAGCCAAGGAGCATGGGGGATGCGTTCTCGTTCCCGTGGGAGGGACGGTTCTGTACGCTTTTCCTCCGTTTCCACTCATGCTAAGTGCGATCAACACACTCAGACAGTACCACTGCAAGATAATTCTCGTTGCTCCAACGTGGCCGAGGTAGATCTGGTATCCGGACCTGCTGCATCTGGCAGTGGCCCTGTCCATCAGACTACTGCTGTGCCCGGACCGTCTCACCAGAGAGGCTGGGGCGATTCTGCTCCACGACTGGGGGTTATGAACCTGAGGGCATGGCTCCTACAGCCCAAGAGTTTGTGGGTTATGCTTTACCAGCGGAATGTAAGGTGATCCTGGCCGGAGCCAAAGCCTCATAAATGGAAGCGCTTCTCTGTGTGGTACCGGTCTAATAAGATTACCCCTCTGCGAGTCACGACCCCTCATTGTCTTCCCTATTTGCTTTCCTTGGCCAAGGCGGGATTGGCACACGCCTCTATCAAGGTGCACCTTGCTGCTATATCCCAGTACATCAGGTCTCCGGGTAGACTCTGCCTGAGGTCGCACAGACTTGTCAAGGAGTTCCTCAAAGGAGTCTTCAGGGCTTTTCTGTTGGTGAAAGCTCCAGCCCTGGCTTGGGAACTCAATGTAGTACTGACTAAGCTCATGGAGCTCCTTTTGAACCTATGCATGAAGTCAAGCTCCTCTCGTCTAAGAAGGCTTTCCTTGTGGCTATCACCTCGACCCGGAGGGTCGGAGAGATCAGGTCCTGTTGTGCAGGCAGCCTTACTAGTCTTTCCATGCTTCAAAGGTGGTACTGCATACACGCTACCTTTATGCCAAAGGTACCATCTGTAATCTACCTCAACAAACCTTTGCTGTTACCTACCTTCTTCCCAAATCCGTCGTCGACAGTGGGGAGGGCCTTGCATTGGCTGGACATTGCTTGTGCCCTGAAGTTCTATGTGGCACCTACAAATAATTTTCAGAAGGCTTCCCATTTGTTCATCAACTTTGGACACGGAAATCACAGTAAAGCCTCATCAAACGTTTCCATCTCCAGGTGCCTCTCCTGCTGCATCATGCACGGTCTGACTGGCTAGCAGGCCGCTGCCAGGCCGGCCGAGAGCCCACTCCACCAGAGCCACTGCAGCAATGACACTGTGTTGACAGGGATTCCAGGGAGCAGTCCAGAGTCTGCCAAGCAGCGCTACGCAACCTGTTCACTTTGTTATAACTTCTGTTGAGCCTTGCCACCTCCTGTGGTTGTGTATATGCACTGCTGTGTATTCATGAGCATGCAAATCCATGCCAGACCCCATGCTGGCAAGGTTTAAGTTACCTACCTGTAACTATTGTCGTCCGGCATGGTTCTGGCATGGATTAACATGCAAACCCTCCCTCCTTCCCCTCTGTGGCTCTTCTTGGTTCATACTGCTACTTTACGTGCTTACCAAATCTGAAGATGGCCACCAGGGGTGGAGTTTAGGGAGAGGACTGTCATTGGATGGGGGACAGTATGACCCAGAGGACAATGATTGGTTTAGAGCGAAATACAGTTTTAAAGTGAAACTCTTTTTTTTTTTTCTTTTACTGAGGATTCCCAGCCTTATGACGGGGAATATTCATGATCATGTGAATCCATGCCAGACCCAAGCAGGAGAACAATAGTTACAGGTAAGTAACCTAAACCTTTTCCTTGCCAAATCAGGCCTGAATGTAAGTACTTCAGTGCTACTAAGCGGATGTCTATTTTCAAACATACACCCTCACAGTGGCCTTGGTTTTACAATTGTTGAAGGTTCTCACAGACACTTCTCCATCTAGACCATTTGCGGTTCCAGCATTTTTTAAAATATTTTTTGTTTTTTACCTGGTTTTCACTTTTTTGATTGCAGCTCTGTTTGAGCTCCTATCCAGGTGTTCTCTCAGACTTCTTTAATTCAAAGTTGTTTCTGGTCACCCTGACATCAGTTTGGCGAGCATCAGAACTTCTATCCTTGTTCAGCAAATAAAGTATGCTTAAGGCTAAAACTCTTCTTTTTTTTTTTCTTTTTCTGATCGTTCTGAATTTCACTTGTCCCCGAAAATTCAAATGCCAGTATTCTTTCCACACTTTGAAGCTTACAATGGGGAGGAAAGAATACGTAGACTAGACTGCACAATGACATTACAATTCTATTTATCATACACTAAAGTTTTAGGATTAGAGGATCGGCTATTTGTAAGCTGTTCTGCCCCAAATAAAGTAAGAGCTGTAACAAAAAGGACAATTACATGCTGGTAGTGCTCTGCACTACTTCATGCTATATATTAGCAGATAACGAAGTACATGAGGGCTTTAGAGTGTGTTATACGAGGGTTGTGGGAGCGACTTCCTCTCTGCAGAGTGAGTACCAGTCATGGTCATTGTCAAGCAGCAATGGATGGACTCAATTCTTTTTCAAAATTTGTTTTAGTCCAGTATGAAGGATGATGGGGTGGGTAAATCGGTCTTTCAGAACTGGTTATTCTTTATTGTACTCTGAAGGGAGGTGTGTATGGAATAAACCAAATCGCTTTGGGTATCTTTCAGAAGATGAGGAATCTGTGGAAGGAATTTGTCAATTTGGAACACTTTAATTACTTTTGATAATGTTTTGTCTGATGGATATGTTAATTCCTCCCACTTATTCATCACCCTCCCATCTGCCCCTTTTATGGAACTCTCCTACCTAGTTCAGAAAAATGAAAAGGGACATGTGACCAAGTTATTCTGTTATTCTGTTTATTTGCCTTGGTGGTGTAGCGAAAGATGGAACTGAGGAAAATCGCAGACTGTTTAGTACATGCACACTGATGGTGCCTTCTCAGCACAAGATTTGTATTTGTATTTATTAAATTTTATATAGCACCTTAAGCCAAAGCGATTTAGATAATCAGCAGAGAATACATTACAAGCAAAACATAACAGTTGCAAATCAAAAACTGAGAACAATATACAGAACAATTTACCATGAGAAGTAAGAGTGAACGAGTGCAGGAAGGGGCAGAGGTGAACAAGAGAAGTAGAGAGGAGTCAGGTTGGGGATTGGAGAAGGTAGGATTCTAAGGAAGAGCGGAAGGAGGAGTAGAAGGTGGTGGAGCGTATAGGAGTAGAGGTGAACAAGAGAAGTAGAGGGGGTCATGTTGGGGATTGGCTAAGGTAGGATTTTAAGGAAGCGTTGAAGGAGGAGGTGGTGGAGCAGAGAGGGAGATGGTTCCAGTGAAAAGGAACAAGGAGTTGGAAGGAACGGAAGCGGGATGGTGTGCAGGGAGCGGGTGTAACAGTGAGTAGAAAATGATCGGCAGAGCGTAGTGGGCGAGAAGGAGAGTCAAATGAGGCGGGAGGAAAGGTAGGTTGGAGCAAGACCGTAGAGAGATTTAAAGACAAGACCGAGTAAGTTGAATTTGAGTTGGGAGTGGAAGGAGAGCCAGCCCAATGAGGAGAGGGAAAAAGAAATGGAGTCGTGAAGAGAGAGAAGGCAGAGAGAGCGGATTGCAGAGTGGTAGATGGATTTAAGGGGGGTTACATCTGAGGAAGGGAGACCGAAGAGGAAAGCAGAGCAGTAGATGAGTCGAGAGAAGATTAAAGAGGAGATAAGGAGTTTAGTGGCATGAAAGGTGAGGAAAGGTCGGATTTTGCTAATGTTAGAGATGGAAGCGACAAGCACGGGAGGTAAGAGAGATGTGGTGCGTAAAGGAGAGGTTAGAGTCAAAGTGTATGCCAAGATTGCGGGCATGGGGGGAGATGGGGAGTTGGGAAGGAGGAAAGAGGATGGAGGGAGGTGGAGAGGGGGACGGAGGGTGTTGGCGGGAAAGAATAAGACTTCAGTTTTGTCAGTGATTAGGGTAAGAAAGTGGAAGGACAGCCAGGAATTAATAGCAGAAAGGCAAGAGGAAAGCAGAAGATGGATGTCGGGGGTAAAGGAAGAGAAGGAAAGGAAAAGTTGGGTGTCTCTGCATAGAAGTGGTGAGAAACACCAAAGGAAGAGCTGATTGGAGCCTGAAGAGAGGTATAGAGTGAGAAGAGGAAAGGGGCGAGGACAGAACCGTGAGGGACACTGTCGTTTAGGGAGTACGTGTGGGGGGGTGCAGCCACCACAGGAGACTGCAAAGGTGTGATTGGATAAGTAGGAGAACTAGTTAAGGATGGAGCCTTTGCGGCCGAAGGAAGAGAGAGAGTCAAGACGTATTGTGATCTACAGTGTCAAAGGCAGCTGAGAGGTCAAGAAGAATGAGAATGGATGAGTGTTTAGAGTAGCGGGCGGAAAGGAGGGAGTTGAGAACAGAGATAAGAGCAGTTTCAGTGGAGTGGTTGGGACAAAATCTAGATTGGGTAGTAGAGAGGAGAGAGAGATTAAAGACAAAGGTGGATAGTCGTGAATAAACAAGGCGTTCAAGGAGTTTTGACAGAAAGGGTAAGAGAGAGATGGGGCGAAAGTTGGAGGCCAGATGGGGGTTGGCTAAGGGCTTTTTCAAGATTTGGATGATGGTTGCATGCTTGAAGCCGGTAGCCAGGCAAGTGTTGAAGAGGGAGGTAAGGTGTAAGGAGAGAGTACATTTTGGGGATGAGAGAGGTGGGGAGGGATTCAGAAGGAGAAGCAGTAGGGTGAGTTTTAGACAGGACCTCAGATTGAGTGACTGGTGAGAAGGAAGACATAGTGGTGGATGGGGAAATCTGGTGGATGAGAAATATATGGAAGGAATTAACCTGTCCACCAGAAAAAGCATTACCAAACCAAAGTAATTTGTTCTTCATGCATAGAAATGGTATAGAATATGTGTGGATTATCGTCCCCAATTCTGCTACAATATTTGTAAGCTTGGCTACAAGATGTTTGTGTGAAATTGATGGTAAGGCTTTCATGCATGAATTTACAATATACACATCAAGTGTGCCATGCGCCCTTAACAACATGAAAGTAAGAAACTGAAACACTAAACAGTTTGACATCTTATACGGGCTTGGTAGCTAGACTACAGAGTTGATGTCTAGGAAGCAGCCGCTGAAGGGGTTACCTCAGAAGGTTTTTTGTAAATGATTAACATTGGATCAACTGTGTGTAACTCTTTAGTAGTGTGCAAAAAGAAATGCAACTCTAAAAGACATCCTGATAATCCCATACTCCTAACAGGCCCAGCCCCTATGTCCAACTCACTCCCAAGGTTTAATTTTTTTTAGGTTAGTGACATTGAATACATAGCAGTTGGGGCTATTCGATTACGACATACATTTATGTTCCATTTCCACAATGCATAATAATGTTGGGGGTTCTCTGTAACCCCATTTATGTGAGAGATTGTACAATCAAATCAATTTGTTGCGGCAGAGGTGTAGTACAGTTTTCAGTCATTTGTGCCACTAAAACCTGTTTTTGTCATTGCCGCTTCCTTGGATGTGGTGAATGCGTCCTCTCTTCCCATGTTGAGATCATGAATGCTAACAGTCTTGCTCTTCTTAATGTTCATTAAATTCATGCCAGAACAGGTGCAAGACTTGGTATCTATCTCCCCCATTATTTCCTCATAGTTCTCCTCTGCCTCCAAGGTGATGAAAGAAGGATAAGACTGTCAGTTATCATGTTGGTCAAGCAAGCCAGTCCCTTTTTCTTTATTCCTATGCAAGCTTAATGTGGTCATCCATAACAATGATCTCTGTGAAAATAGTCTGCATAGGATCAGGCTGAACAGAATAAAGCATCTTGGCCCTAATGCTTCTGTTTGATTCCTCAGAAATGTGGTGATCTGCTTGAGGTTCCCTTTACAAAAAAGTTTGGAACCGAAGTGCTGTTCTGCATTCTTTTTAATCATGCACCGTTAACCCCAAAAGCTGAGAGAAATGTTATGTTGACGATTCAAGAATAATTGAATTCTAGGACCAAAATATTTAAATACCTTAAGACTTTCAGGTGACGTTCTCTCATGTTGCGACTCTTCTGAGAAGGAGACCATGTTGGCAGTTGATAGTTGTTTAAATGGTATTTTGACTCAAGTGTTAGTGCAACTTGTAAGCTGCACATCAAGTGCTGTGGTGTGAGTAACAGAAGTCTGCTTCCTCAGCACTCCAGAAATGTCTGGCTGATTATAAATGGCCAAACAAAATCACAAGGGATGCAACCAGCTTGACAGATTGCAGACCACATTTGGAAGGAATATTTCTTCTATTTCCCCATAACGCCCCCAACTAAGCAAAAAGACAGTACCAAGTGGACTCTTAATATATCACGAAAAGAATTTGAGACCCTCATTATAAAATCTTCAAGATATAGAGCAGCAGGTCCTAATGGCTTAACACATATCCTAAAATTGGACCCCTCATTATGGTCCAAAATTTTTTTATGACGTATTTGTAAACATTGTACAGTGTCGGTCGCTGCCATAGTCATGGAAGCGTGCAATTGTCATCCCAATTTATAAAAAAGGAGACAGAGTTGAGCCATGCAATTATCACCCTATTGCACTGCTGGATTGTGATAGTAAGACCTTTGCAGGGTTGGTACTTCAAGATCTCGGAAGTGGTCTGAAGGCGAAATGATTATTACAAAACATCAATCGGGATTCCGCAAAAGGCCTTTCTACCATATTGAACGGCTTAATCATTTCGACATTGAAACATAAAAGTACTCGGCCTAAATTCAATCCCACATATCGCTGATAGACCTTAATAAAGCATATGATCTGGTGAATAGAGCCAAATTATGGTCCGAACTGAGAAATTGGGGTATCCCAGAAGGTCTGCTAGCAGTCTTTTTAGGCCTCCATAACAAAACAACGTTCAGAGTTAGACTGAACCTCAGAGGTGATCTGTCATTAAAAATATCTACTAACAATGGAGTAAGACAAGGATGCATATTAGTGGCATACCTATTTAATCTGTATCTATCAGGCTTGGCCAAATTTCTAATAGCTCATTCGCTGGTCTGCCCCAAGATCGGCAACCACCCTGTCCATTTCCTGGCTTATGCGGGGACATAGCCCTTATAGACCACACCCCAGTCGGTCTTAAGCACCTTCTGATAGCTATGGAAGAGTACGTGAAGAAAAACTACTTTGTGATTAATCCATCTAAATCACATATAATGATTTTCAGGAACCAGCCAAAAACAGACAAACATGCAATTGGAGCCTGAATTATCAAAATCTGCCAGTGGTGGACAAAAACTAAATATTTAGGTTGTAATCTAAGAACTTCAAACTTGTTGAAAGATCTTAACAAGGAATTGGAACTCAAAACTATACAATTTGTTAGCCAAAAGAAACAAAAATTGAAAAGCCTCTGCAGATTTACCTTGCTACCCCTAATAAAAATCTATAAAGGGAAAATTATACCTGCAATTCTTTATGGCCTCAAACTCTCAATCAGAGCGCAGGTCAAATTAATTGGGACAAACTAGGACAGATATGGAAAAAAAACACGTAATCTTCCTATGTCCCACCCTATTGTGCGACATAGATGAGCAGTAGGCTTGTCGTCCCTCCAATCTTACTTTCAACGGAAACTGCGACTCGTATATTTCGATCGATTTTAGATCCGTGTAAACATTCCTTATATGAAAGTGTGGGCATTCATTTGACCAAGATGAAGTCTGGCTACTTGTTAAATTTGAGAAGTAATGGAGAACAAATATTGTTGTCCTGTGAGGTAACCAGCAAAATGCTAATTGAAAATCCAGACAAAGTGAAACGAGCTCTGCTTAGAACAGATTGGATCTCAACTAGAGCACACTGGTGTAATCTCAAGAGTGCAAATAAATTTGCTGTCTGCGAAAAATCATGCAAATACATTTGTCCATATCTGAGAAGATTTCCGAGCCCCAAATGGTTTACTGAACTACAATGTTTCAGATTAGATTTAGTAAAAACAAGATTAAATTTAGTAAAGACAAAAGACACCGTAAGAATATAGGACAATTTAGAACCCTATGCAGTGAATGTTATGACCAAGATATCAGACACCTGCTAACAACCTGTACTGGCACATTGTCCACCAGAGAGAAATATTTTACTGGATTTGTACATCATACAGATTGGATCAACACCCAAGATTTTTGGTACAAGCTTTCAGTGGACAAGGAAATATTTCTCTCAATCGAGCTACTGAAACTGTTGAACGAATTATAGTTCATAAAAATTGCCTCATGAAATAACTATAAAGTACTGGTAGGCAAGTTTGTTAAAGTTTGCGAGTGCATAGGATGCAGTCTGTTATATTACATCTTGTTCCTAATGAGGATGACCATTTTCGTTCTTCTTTTTAGCAAATTATTTAAACACAGGTATGAATGTTTATTTTCCTCCTTTTTTAATAATTGTATATTCTATTTTTTACTTGTCCTCATGTCTGTCTTTTTAGCATTTAAGATGAATCTGTTTAAAAAGTCAAAACTTGACTGTATGCACAATAAAAAAAGGTTGTTTTCAGTTGATCTAGTACAGCCTACATTCTGTGCACATTAGTGTGTTCCCACCTCAAGCCCTGCACACCATATGTTTGTGCTAAACTGTTTTGAGCTGTGGGAGAATTGTAACGAGTGCTAAAATAGTTTTTGCCCATTTCTGTAACGGTAACCCACAAGCGAATTGGGACCCTAACAGCCAAAACGCAAGTTTCTTGAGTTAATGTCGTTTTGTCTTGATTGTGATGTTCTTGCATTTAAAGTGGTTTATTTGTGTTTGCAGCAATTGCTTTTGTTCATGTGGACATCACACTTTAGTGGCAAGTGGATACACCAACTTTAGATGTCAAAACAAACCTTTTTTAATAGAAATTTCTTGTTGAACTGGACCCGTTTGTGAGCCCTTAAACGGAGTTGCTATCAATGTGTGACAGCATTGTCCTGTTTGTGCTTCTAGTGTGCATTAACTATGTATTCTACTACTTATACAAATTCACCAAGTTTTTGTTCTGCAAATGTATCCGTTAGTGATTAAATCATGACTCAGTGTGATAGTTTGATTGTAGTTTCTCACACATGCTGTTAACCATGTAGCACTTTTTCATGCATTTTTGTTTTCAAGGTCTGACTGAAACTGCTATTTGTAGCAGGGGACGCCTTTCCGTTGCTAATCTTATTGAGTCTGTCAAACATCCGGATGGTAGGTCTCAGGTGGTGGTCAAGGACGTCATTTCACCAAAATGCCAGTGGTAGCGGAAGTGACATCACACAACCCTTGACCCCCTGGTGACATCACAGGAAGTGATGTCATTTGACCCCAGTCCGAAGTGATATTGCGGGAAGCGATGTAACACAACCTTTCACCCATTGACAAAACAGGAAGTGGCATCACATAGCATTGTACACTACAAAAAATATGGTTACGATATCACTATAATGTGATGTACATTTCATACAAGAATGGATCGCCATATGTATCGTTAAGATCAGTGTGTATAGGCCAATATTACAAAATTACTGTTAATGCAAGCAGACGTCCATGACCAAATGATAATGTGTTATTATATAGCACTTACGCTTAAGCGCTTTATATATGTTAATGTTAAAGGACATTTGTACCGCGCACTATCACCACCGAAGTGGTCCCCTGACGCTCTGGCGGCTCTGAAAGAGGAGGGGAGGTTGAGTTGGTGGGAGGAAGCAGGAAAAAGTGCAAGAGAGTAGTGATGTGCTGTTGGCGGCCTCAGCCTGGTGGGTCCGTTGGCTGGGCCTGCGGTGTTTGCGGCCGGTAGTCGTCGTGTACTGTTGTGCAAGACTGTGTGTTTTTGTTTTGTTGTTGTAATGTAGTGAAGTTTGTGCGGTTTGTTGTGCTGTAGGTTTGGTTGTGTTTGGTTTGGAGTTTGAGAGGTGTATGCAGAAAGGGAAATTCTTAATTGTGGTTGGTTAGTTTGCGTCTCTATCCTGAATTGAGGCGCTTGGCTTACGTAGTCTCCCCTGATGCGGCTCTGTCCTGATCTGGGTCCGACTGGTAGACAGGGTTCCTTGCTCCTCTGGCCCCCACCTCTAACATGCTCTCTCATGGCTCCCCTTGTCCTCCCTTCCTACTCCTGTAGCCAGTGCACCTGTCTATGTCAACCTCTCAGGTAGTGTGGTGATAGCCAATATCTCAACAATTCCACGCTACTGTGGTACCTGGCGGTAGCTAAGGGGCAGGCGAAAGTGTTGGTGGGATTGTCTGGGATAGTTGACTCCGTCTCTGTGCGTGCCGCCTGTGTTCCAATCTATCTGGTGCATCCGTCCAGGTGCCGTGGGAGCTATCCTCTCGGGTCGGGGATGTCCGTGTCCTTTCCGGCTTAGTCGTCCTTTTTCCGGTTTTGGTTTCCAGATTTAGTCTGTGGTGTTGAAGAGCCAGGTTTTTAGTGATTTCCTGAATTTTAGGTGATCTTCGGTGTTTCTTATTTCTTTTGGGCTGTTGCAGGTTTTTGCGGCTAAGTGGTAGAAGGAGGTGCCTCCAAGTTTTTTCTTAAGGTATGGTTTGAGTTCCAGGCGCATTTTGTTGCTTGATCGGAGGGGTCTCGTTGGTTTGTAGACTGTTATATTTTCTTTTGTAGGAATTCTGCTCCTTGTCCGCTGATTGCCCTGTGCGTTATGCACATTGTTTTGACGGTGATGCGTTGTTTTACTGGGAGCCAGTGTAGTGTTTTTAGGGCTGGAGTGATGTGGTCTCTTCTGGATAGTTTGAGGAGTAGTCTTGCTGCTGCATTTTGGATCCGTTGCAGTTTTTTTAGGAGGTATTCTGTTATTCCGAGGTAGAGGCTGTTTGCATAGTCGATTTTTGACATAATTAGGGTGACGATAGTGAGTGTTTTGTGCGTGAAGGAGAGGAAAGGTAGAATTCTTCTTGCCGTGTGGAGGAGCAAAAAGCATTTCTTCACTGTTGCATTTATTTGTGGTTCCAGGGTTAGGGTGTTATCCATTAGGACCCCCAGATTTTTTACTACCTTCGATGGTGTTGGTGTGTTTCCCATTTCCGTAGGCCATGTGACGGTATCGTTCTGTTGGTCTTTGGATACGATCATGATTTCTGTCTTTCCTGGGTTGATTTTCAGGTTGTTGGCGTTCATCCAGTTGAAGACTTCTTTTAGACAGTCGATTAGGGTTGAGTGGTCGGCATCGGTGTCTTTGATTTTGTAGATGATCTGAGTGTCGTCTGCATAGTTGTAACATGTAATGTTGTATTTTTTGAAGATTCTGATGACCGTAGTCTGATAGATGTTGAAATATAGTGGAGATAGTGAGGATCCTTGTGGCACTCCAGAGTCGTTAACTCGTGGAGTGGATTTGAAAGATTTGATCCATACAGTTTCTGTCCTGTCTGTTATGCCTATGTCTTCTAGTCTTTTGGTCAGGGTGTCGTGAAAAAATATACACCCAATATCACCCAACCTGTGTTGGTACTCATTTATCGACCTCAGATGGATGAAAGGCTGTGTTGAGGCGCTTAAGAACAGACTGAATCAGTGACTCACCCCCTGAAGTGTGCCTGAAATAAACCTTAATGAGTCAAACAATTATTGTATAGAATTCCAGAAAGACACATTATTTGGTTTTCCATTCCTTTCTTATTTAGGGTCAGTGCTCATAGTGTTAGACTTGTGGCAC
Source organism: Ambystoma mexicanum (assembly GCF_040938575.1). Taxonomy (NCBI): domain Eukaryota; kingdom Metazoa; phylum Chordata; class Amphibia; order Caudata; family Ambystomatidae; genus Ambystoma; species Ambystoma mexicanum. The sequence goes on from NC_090932.1 coordinate 152,225,823, forward strand.
TCCTGTTCTTCTTTTTTTAAGGGGACTGAACAAGAAAGCCAGCCACTCCAGAAGTAAAGAGCCACATGGTGCTGGCCACAGCCCAAGAGCTTGCATTACAAAAAAAAATTGTTTTTTTTTTTTTTTAGAGGTTGCAAGGCAGACCACAGAGGTCGCAAGGGAGACCCCTAGATGACGTCCCTGGGGTGATGGTGGGGGTTATTCACGGGTACCCAGTTACCCTGGTTAACTGTTATGGGCCGAATGTGGACTCTCCAGAGTACTTTGATTGGGTGGGCCAGAAGCTTTTCAGGTTTAAAGACAGTTTTTTGGGATGGGGGTTGGGAGGGGGGTCTTTCATTTGGTTTTGAAGAAGGGGGTGGGACCGCTCCACAAATTCCTTCCGACCTGTGTCTAGAGCTGCAAGGAGGGTTCTACAGCTATGCAAACTCTATGGCCTTGTGGATGTCTGGAGGAATATACACCCCACAGCACAAGAGTTCTCCTATTATTCACTGCATGGCACACCTTCGCGGATTTACTACTTTTTGGTATCCGATCAGGCTCCTAGGTGGACGACGGGGAGCAGTATCCAGGTACGCACTTTATCAGATCACTCTCCTGTTAGTATTCAGGTTATTTTCCCTTGTATGCATGGAGTGGGCATTGGCTGGTGGTTCAAGCCCCAGGCCTTGTCCTATAAAGTTTTTCTGTCCTCAGTGCTCGAAGAAATTGTGACTTTTTTTTAGATAAATAATGGTTCAGTTGCCTCCCGTTCAATAGTGATGGGAACATTTAAATGTTGTAAGGGGGTTTGCATTTCTAAAGAGTCGGGGGTCCCAAAGTCCACTAGAGCCAACCTGGTAAACTCGGGAGAGCCCCCTGCCGGACCTGGAAAGGGATTTCGATCTGACGAATCCCTGGCCACATTGGCAACTATAAACACCATGGTGCAGCAACTCGGGGCTAGTGCCCAGAGGGAGTGTAACTATTTAGGCACTCAGTTTATAGCAAAGCAGTATGGGGAAGGGCAGAGAATGGGTAAGACTTAAGCATAGTTTTATCGGACGGAGAGACTTAGCACTGTCATTCATCAAACAAGGGACTCTACAGGGACCATTCCCCACTCTGACCCTGATATTTTGGGGATTTTCGTTCAATTTGACTATGCTCTGTATACCTCCGTTCTTAATAAAACAGATTGCCAGATTGATCATTTTTTTTTGGACCAAGTTGTGTTATATTGGCTCTCTGCTCGGGAGAGGGAAGTTGTAAATGCTCCCTTATCTGCTCAGGAGATCCTTAGGGTGATGCAATCTTTGCCAGGAGCCAGGTGGCCCGGGTCCAGATGGGTTTCCTGCCGATTTCTATAAATCATTTTTTTTTTTTAACCAAGTTGTGTTATATTGGCTCTCTGCTCGGGAGAGGGAAGTTGTAAATGCTCCCTTATCTGCTCAGGAGATCCTTAAGGTGATGCAATCTTTGCCAGGAGCCAGGTTGCCTGCCGATTTCTATAAAACGTTTGCTCCTACCCTAGTAGCTCATCTACTCGAGGTCTATGAGCATTCACTGAAGGGCGGGATTCCCATAAGGGATCATGAGGGAAGCAACTGTCACTTTAGTTTTAAAACCTGCCAAGGACCCGACATACTGTGGGGTGTATAGGCCAGTCTTGCTAAACACACATAATAAAATCCCGGTGAGGGTCCTGGCCAATAGCTTTGCTCCATTTATTTATTTATTTGCATTTTTAAAGCGCTCCCACAGCCCTGGGGCATCGAGGCGCTGTTACAGGAATATGTCTTAGTTGCGTATTTATAACGTTCTTAATACCCAGAGGTTTCTAAGTGAGGACCCGGGGATCGAACCTGTGTTGCTTTGCTTCTTCTTGTTTCCAAGGCGAGCATGTTGCCTCTGAGCTATCCTCCCAGGACAATTTATGCCCTGGTGCTTGTTTGCTGATCAATCTGGCTTTATTCCAGGAAGGTCCACGTCATATGAGTTGCGTCATATCTTTTAGTACCCGCTCTGGACCCTGAGTTGTTGGTGGTTGCAGCCCTTCTTGATCCATTTTCACCATTGCCATTTGTCCTCGCTATAGAACCCCTGGTGGCTTTAAACAGGGAGAGGCACATCCACCGTGGGATACTGCTATATTCACACATGATGGTCATCTCTCTTTATGCAGATGACATGACCAGATGCAGGTCATACACGAGTTTGGTACTTATTCCGGCCTTAGAAAAAACGCCTCCAAGTCAGTGTTTGCCCTCAGTGAGGGGACCCCTGTACTGGTGGACAGATCGGGCTTTCAGTGGCATGAGTCCTGTACTAGGTACTTGGGGATTGAGGTAGCTAGAGATCCTCCTATATTATTTCAGGAAAACTATTGGTTGGCAGTGGGCAGGCTTGAGGATACAGTTCTTAAATGGAAAAACCTCCCGCTCTCGCTGTTTGGGAGGATCTTGCTTATTAAAATGGTGGTCTTATCAGGTTTCTTTACCTCTTTCTCATCAGACCTCTTGTTTTATCCCAGACTTTTTTTTAAAACCGTTGAGGCACCCTTCATTTGGTCGGGCAAGACGGACAGAGTTAGCTGGGATATTCTTTCTGCCCCCCACCTCCCTCTCATTAGGGGAGGGCTTGCCCTGCCGGATTCTTTATGTAATTACCTTTCAACTCTGGCCCAGTTTTAATCTCACTGGTATTCGCCATTGCTAGGATGACCACATGTTCAGGTTGAGAGGGCTATTCTGCCCCATCGTTACTCAGATCTGTTATCCTCCAGGGCGCTCCAAGAAAGGCAGAGGGTATCAATGTGGTGGCAACATGTGCCACTTGGGTGCGTATTAGTCTCCGGAGGATAGCTCAGGTGTAACATGCTCGCCTTGGATGCAAGATGACACAGAGCCCCACAGATTCGATCCCCGGGTCAGTGCTTAGAAACTGGGTATTAAGCACGTTATAAATAACCTATCATATTATATCATATATTGGTACTAAATTGGGGGCAAGCAGCTGTATTCCCCACTGTTTCCCATTGTTCATGTGTTGAGCATCCCGGTCACTGGTGAAAGGGTGTATATAGGACGCTTGCAGAAGCTGAGCTCGACCACGTTCTCATATTTGAATCCCAACAACCAATTCTTAACCATGGATCAGTTTAAGGCACTGGGTGGGTCATCTCCGCTAGAGGTGTTCCTATATTATAGGCTGCATACCACGCTCAGGGGGGATTTTTGACGCTATCCCGATGCACCCGCAAATCTTTCTGGTGTTACGCAAAGCTATTAAAATGGGCGAGGAGAGGGGCGCCTCACCGCCTGGCTATATGCAAAACTTATGTCTGGGACAGGTGTGGGGGTCGCAATAGGCTTTGGGAGTGGTCTCTACACCAACCACTCACAGGTGATGTGTCTCCTTCAATAGCCGTTATAAGTTAATTTGTTTCTGCTCCAGGTATATTATACGCCGGTACAATTACATAGATTTTACCAGGACTCCTCGCCGGCATGTGAGCGTTGCAGGAATACACAGACTGATTTCATTCACTTGTCTTGGAGCTGTAGGCCTCTTTGATTTCTGGGACAACCTGTTTCAGATTGTTAGTGAGATGGTTGGTGAGGGGGTTGAGGCGTCACCACTGTTAGTCCTTCTAGGTTACACAAAGACTTGCTCCACATGTCGGGAAACTGGTGTCTGTTGTTTCTCCTGGCCAAAAGAAGTGTTGCCAGGACTTGGGGGCGTGAATCCCCACCACAGATAAACTTTGCTGCGCAATGTGGCATTCTGCTACAACACGGCGAACTACAGGATTCTGGAGCCCCATCTTCATGGCTCAAGGACTTTTGGGGCAAATATCAGAACTATCTGCGTAGGAGAGCTTCTCACCAGAGCTCTTCCATATCTAGCTCAAGTGCCATACCCTTATTTTGGTGGCTCCAGGGGAGTGGGGGGATTTGGTTATTGTAGGATGCATGCTTACCCCAAGATATACTGTGATTCTGAACTGTTGCTCTGTGGTGTTGCCTTTTGGTCTGTCACTGTTGTGCATCTTCGATTGCTATAGTCTGTTAATTGCTGTCAATTTTACTTCAATAAAAGACCGTTTCAAGAAAAACGAAAGTCTTTCAAATAATGCGTTGATTTGTGACTGCATTATGTACTTAATGAGGTAGTGCCTTTTTTTAATTTGAAAGATCAATGTTTGTCTGTTGAATACCTGAATGATGATGCTCCTGTAAGTCAACATTCATTATTTTTCATTTTAGAAAAATGACTGCACCTTCAACTCTTTAAGCAGTTAATGTGCATCTTGGGGTTAAGATGTCTATGTCTAGGTGTCAGTATTGTGCTGCTGAGAAACACCCAATGTTTTTGTATTCACCACTTCAAGATACATTTCTCATTATGTTTTTTGCAACTTGGGCAGTTTTTTGTTGAAAGACACTAACATTTACTTAAATCATTTAATGTCATATTTACACAATATTACTCTTCTGCATTACATTCAGGTGCCCAGATGAAAGATGCATTATCACAACAGCCACTGCCACTGAAACCTGCTATAAAGATGGAGCCACAGAATCCCTACAACAACTACAAGTATAATGGCAATGCAGTGGTTGAAAGCTACTCTGTGTTGGGAAACTGCAGACCGTCTGATCCATACAGCATGAACAGTGTTTATTCCTATCATTCCTACTATGCACAGCCTAACCTACCTTCCATGAATGGGTTTCACTCCAAATTTTCACTTCCATCTTTTGGATATTATGGGTTTCCAAGTAACCATATGTTTCCCCAGCAGTACCTAAATTATGGTAACACTGATCCAAGGAATGGGGCATGGCTCAGTTGTAATATGGAGAAAAGGCCCAACAGTCGACCATTGCAAGACAACTTCAATCACAGTTACAGAAATACAGACTTCTCAGAACAAGCACTTGCTCTACCAAATGATACCTCCCACCAGCCCTTCTTCCAAGGACCAAAGCAACACAAAAACAAAACTATGCCATTGTCACATAGAACTACACCAGATCAACTGGAGAATCCATTTGCACAAAACAGAAACTGTTTTTCCAGAACAATTAAACAAGAACCAGCAGACTTTTTATCACACACAGGGTCTCTTCAAAGAGCTACTGGGAACACTCATAATTCAGGTATGGTCCTCCCAGGTGTGTCCATGTCATCTCATAATGCTGATCAGGAGCATTTGTGGGAATCCTATAAATTGAGAAAGAACGGCTCATTACCAGCTAAGAGCAGTACAAGTGGTTCCTGGAATTTGTCTATGAATGAAAGTGACAAGTTACCCAATGTAAACCTGCAAGATAAATTGCATCCCTTCAATATATATCCACATGCAGCAAGGTTGCCCACCCCTTACATCCAAGAAAATGAGTGGAACTTAGCTGCAAATAGTGCACCCATACATGATAATGTAAATCTTATGGGGAATGCTTGGAGCTCTTGCAAACTTAGTGACGGCAGTTTTGTTTTGGCTGATTCTGCTTTGCCAAGACAGGAAAAAGCATGGCCTTCTGTTCAAAGGACACTTAATTCTGCAATTAAGAGCAATTCTGCATTTCAAGACCATCCCTGGAATTCTGTCAATATGAATGAGAGGCAAGCTGTAACACCTGGTCTAGGATTACATGAAAAAGTTTGGAATTCCTTTACTGCATCAGCAATGGACTCCGATATGTGCAGTGAAAAACAGGTACATTCGTTGAAAACTGAGATTAATTCAGGGATTCGGATTGATAATCGTGACAGAAATTGGCACCCATCTGGTATGGATGAAAATCATGAGGGATTTCCTAATAAGAATGCAAAAGATGAATATGAGGAGGAAGTTTGGTCAGATAGCGAGCATAACTTTCTTGATGAAAATATTGGCGGTGTTGCAGTGGCTCCTGGCCATGGTTCAATCCTCATTGAATGTGCAAGAAGAGAGCTTCATGCTACCACTCCATTGAAGAAACCCAACCGTAGTCACCCTTCACGAGTTTCTCTAGTGTTCTATCAGCATAAAAACTTAAATCAACCTACTCATGGACAAGGTGTGTGGGAAGCAAAGATGCGGCAACTTGAAGAAAAGGCAAAGGCGAGGCAAGAAGAAGCAGCCAGACTTGGATTGCAGGAAGATATTAAATCTTTTTGTAAAAAGCGTAAGTGGGGAGGTGCTTTAATTACAGAGTCCCAGACGAATGAAAAAAAAGATACTCCAACACGGCAAGCCTTGTCTGTTCCAACAAACTCTGCTGTCACTGTGTCATCATATGCCTATAGCAAGGTAACCGGACCATATAGTCGCTGGATATGATCCAGCTTCTGTTTATAAATCTTTTACCTCCAAGCTCAAAGTGCTATATCAAAGTGCACATTTGTGGTGCTTTACCCTCGTGCATGGTAGGGGGTATTCTGTTCAAGTGCAAATCCTTTGTATACTGCACTTTGAGAGAAATAACTTATTGTACACATGTTCGGTAATCTAATATTTATATTATAACAGAAATTTTAAATATGTCCTTGTACATCACATCAATGAAAATGCATTTTTTAGTATCCTTCCGCAGCATCAAGGTTTTTAATTACATTTAACTATGTATTTATTGGACTTTTTTAAACAACGCTAAAAGACCAGCTGAGTGTGCATATATAATGGGAATCTTATCTGAATCTATTTGTTGACCACATAATGTTTCAGATTAACTTGCGGTGCAATTAAAAACTTGATTTCTCACTTGAAGGTACAGTATGCCTTTGAGAAACGCACATAATGGTTTGATATCAAGTCACCCATACTTTTGAGTTTATGCAGAATTTTGGTTTCAACTTACGGTATGTCTCTGAAATGTTTCAGAAAACTGTAATTTAACTTATTGTCCTGTAGGACATGCTTTAAGATAGTTTCCAGTAATTATACAATAGAACCCAACCATCAGGATTTTGCCTGCAAGATTAAGTTGAACTATTAGAGCATTTTCAGTGCTTCCGGGCTGTAAATATTATTTTTGTACTGGTAAGATGTATGTTCCTAAATGTTCCAAAAGCATACATTGTTTACCAAAAGCCCACATGGGACTTATGTATCATAAATCAAACTGTGAACAAGTAATGTCTGGTGATTTCAGTCCACAAGGCTTACTGGGTGGCAGCAGTTCAATGCTGAAACTGTCCAATCAACTGAAAAATACCAAATGCAACTTCTTTATCTAAAATTAGTATTTGCAGCATTTAATGCAGCCTATTCTTTATGTCCAATTGTGATCAAATTGGATATTTAAGTATGTTTACTTAATGCAAATTGCTGAATGGCATTTTGGACAGTGCATGGAATTTTCCCTGCAACGTAATGGTGTGTTTCAAAACTCTGGATTGTCATGTAATAGCACTTCAGTTGCTTTATTTGAAATTAGCCCTCCAACATGGCAGTTACAACTAAATCAGAAATTAAGAATGTAACTTATCTTAGATTCTCATAAAAATGTCTCATATTTTTGGTTTTCGTAGTGTGATAGAAAAGCGTGCACATGCAGTTAAATTATTGAGGCACCAGTAATTGTGCAGTCTTTAAATTGCAACTGACAAAACTGAAATCAAGCCAAGTTCTCCACCTTCTGGTGCCTTTACAGAGAGCTGATGGTTTAAAATCTCATTTACCGTCACTATATCCCAATGGGCGCACTGGCACTCTTACTAGGATTCCTGCCAACATCTTCCACGCGTTTGCGTTCTGGTTTTAACTGTAAATAGAGGAACTTTTAAGCACATGTCTTTACTTTTAAAAGAGGTTTATATAATTATCATGTACAAAATGTAAATAATGAGCATAATAGAACTATCATTATTTTGCTCTTTTAATGTACATTTGGTTTCAGTTTACAGTTTAATAATGAGCTGCAATTTTCTTAACATTACACAAACATGGTAACATATTTTAGATGCAGGTGCATGGGAATCCTTTTGGAATAGTGTGACACAAGCTTAAGCGCACATTTTTCAGATCATTGTCTTGCAACCTTTTTTTAAATGTCATTCTTGAACTGGTATTTCTGTTAACCGTTTGTCTAGTATCTTTTTATCTCATTGGGGTTTTATGGTTCTTGTTCGACTAGAGGTGCCACAAATGCTTCTACAAAGCAATTTCTTAGTCAACCAATTATCAAGCAGTCTTTATGGCATTTCAAGGGGGTCAATCTTAATTGTGTTCACCCGAAGCAAACTTGTACATTTTCCAAATGTAATGCCAGATGTACAAACTTGTGGAGAATGTATTCTCAATCCTGTCGTTGAGTATGTTCTTGGGGAAATAATCTCCAGTATAATTCCTAAAGATGGAAAGAGAAAAGTGGGTTAAAGCAATGTGCATGTTGTATATTTAGTTGGAAGTATTGGGGCAGTGTTGAAAGCAATGTTTTACACTACATATAACCTACCTCAAATATGTTGTGTGCATACTTCTGGCTTTAGCGAAATATGCACAACTGCGTACCCACCTCTCAAAACATTTAAACCTGTGGCTTTTAAATTGTCACAGTTTGCAATTAAATCCAAACTGTTACACTCAAATATTTTGCAAGTACGTTGAGTGGAATTCGATTATGGATGTTCTCTCTTGATTACGGTACAGAATACCTGACCTGTAACATCTTTATTTGCTTTTTGAATTCTGCGAACCCTTTGCATCCAGTATCATGAGTGGTGTTAGGACAAGAATCAATTTTACATTGAAAAAACAGGCATTTTTCTTTTCAGAATGTCACTCAAGTGCATTCTATTTTACCTTGAAAGACCTGCCTTTCTACTAGTTGTAATTGTGAATACTGAAAGGTATATTCCAACCTTTTGTTCAAACATTTCTCATAAAAAAACTAAATCGATGGAAGCAAGGAATGTATTGAGTAGTTGCCAACTTTAATGGTACGATGAGGTGCATAATAATGGGTGGTGAATATCAGGGCGTAAATCATGAACCAATAACAGCAAATACTAGCAGTTCTCCTGGTCTATTTCCATTGATGTGGCGAGAAAATAAATCCCTAAGGTGCCTCAATACATTCTTGTTTTTTTTAAGCAGTGTATTGTGTGGCGCAGCAATGCACATTTTAGGGAGGGATACACTGTAATAAAATGGTGCTATGGTGTACTAATTTCATCATACTGAGGTGCTACATGTGTATTTAAAAACCGATTCAATGATGCTCTAGAGCTTTTTAGGAAAGTCGAATATAATTCCTGTAACTAAAAGACCATGTTTAACAAATTATTTTGGTTGCTTAAAGTAATGATCACCTTTCCTAACCCAAATATATAGGACATGGTAGAATGTAGAACATTCATAAGTTTATGTTCTGGGCAGAGAAAATGTTCCAACTATCACACATACACATCTGCTCTAGATTTTATTTTAAAAATACATTTATAGTTATTTTTATGGAACAACCCTTCAAACCATCTGCAGTTTTTTGCACTCAGAAAGGAAGACATGGGTCCTCGTAGGACAGTGTCATGATTCTTGAAGTATTTTAATGTAATCAAATAAAGAATGGAAGAATTTGAAAACTATTTTTAAACCTAGGTAAAATGTTTACTAAATGACAACTTCCCTCATCAAGCCTTGTATAAATAGTTCATTCAGCAGTGAGAAACGAAGCCTCAATTTAAAAGCCTGTTTGCTTTTTCTTATTTATCATTATTTGTGAATAAAGATGTGCATTTAGCTTTTACAAATGATTTCAATTTTTGGTGCTACTATTTTTGCATTTGGTTCCATGTAAATTATATGTTTAAACTGTACAGAACATTGCATTGTGTAAGCTTCCCAGGTCGAAAATACATTAAATGAATACCTCAAAGTAGATTGTGACAGTCTGTGATTAAGATACAACTTACAACTACCATACTAAGAAATTGTCTAATTTGACACCGTGCAGTACATGTTTTAGGACAGTATAGCCACTTGTAACCTTTCATGAATAATTACCATACAAAAACAGGGTTGAAAACTGATTTGAATAATTTGTAAATGTCATAAGGGGGCTCAATAAAAAATAGTCTTGAAATGTGTCATTTGAAAATCTGCGTACAAGCATCAGGTGCACTAATGCAGTGGGTCTCGAGCACTTTGGGCGATGGCACAAATTACATTTTTCTTCTGTCTCACACTACATGCAAATGTGAGCAAAAATGTTTGACATTTAATGTTTTTGATGTTTTTTGTTTTCTGTATGTTGGCACTTTTGTTTCTTTTTTGGAAGTGCGGTTTTGTATTTGGTTTACTTTTCCTTAATCGTGTACCTTTTCCTTCTCTGTCCCAGTACCCAAACACAGTGAAGGGGCCCACTTTTTATTTGGTACACTGGTAGAGAGCTGCACTAATGCAGACCTAGGTGCACATGAAGATGTATTATTCATTATATTCATGCATTCAGGTCGTGTGACAATGCTTACCTTGCTTTGCAGGGTATACGGTTCAGTTTACAAATATTTCTGGGACTACTTCATAGACCATACACATATCTAAATGTCCCATTTTGTGTACTGTTCTTCTCTGCACAGAAAAGTGTCTTAAAATCCTAATTTATCAGAGGTATAATCAAGAATGCATAGTGATATCAAATGTATTATTCAAATCTCAAATGTATTAACATTTTCTAAAAACAAAGGTCATTATGAGACTAAGGGCTTATGATTTGACAATGGTAAAAACATTAATATTTGAAGTATTTCCTGTGTCATAAATATTACTTTTGTAAAGTAATACCACATTATTCCCTTGGGAAATATAAGGATTAAACTGGTGCAAGGGTAACATCTTTACTAGATATTGCTTATTTTCCCCTTTTTAGTTTAGTACCCTAGCGCTTTGATGGATACTTAAAGTTCCAAAAGAAAACACAAAAAGTAACATAAACTTTTGGAGGTAGCTAGCTTGCTTAAGAATTTCAGTAATGTGGCCGAACACATTTTTTCTATTGTAAAATCAGGGATACTTTGTATAGACATTTTTTTTGCCATCTCTTATTTTAACACCCATTGTTCAGGGATTATTCAAAGCTATTCACATTTTGAAGACAACTGTGGTGCTTGTTTTATCTTTTAGTCTTTTATGCATTTTTGTAAAAATAAATTAGTATGGTGTTATTTCTATTTTATGTATTTTAAAATTTAAAATAAAAAGGAAAACATGTTGAATTGTGGCATATTACTGCAGTATCGTAATCTATAGCTGTGTTTTGTTGCTGTGTTAATTTTCTTTTCTTTGTCTCACATTTCATATTTGGTAACAAGGCCTCCAATGGAGTCACACTTGTAAGCCATACTTGAAGATTTATTTGATTTGTGACTGTGGCTACTTGAAATGAAGTCTATGTTGGGTCGATTGATGAATGGTAGAATTTGACATGTCTCAAGGCAATAGGATCTGTGTATTCAACTGTAGATATTACAAGTACAGTAAGTTTATGCTGATATTATTTTGTATAATTTTTTTACACTATTCAGTGTTTTAGTAATTTAATTTTTAGGATGCTTACAGATTACAGGTCTGGAACTTTATCATTTGTATTTTAATTTACGCAAACAGCTGTTTGTGAAATGTATTATTCATGATCTTAAAATATTGTGGGTGTTTTAATAAATTTTCTATTTATTTTTTGCACTCAAACTCAGTGTTTTTATTTAGGATTTAACAAACATCACTCTGTAGTGACTTTAAGAAACAAAAATCTTGCTGCCTTCTACACTCACAATCAAGATCTGTGTCGGGTGTAACAAAATATTATCCTAGTTCTTGAATAATCATTAAAGGGTATAAAGACCAAATACTTTTGAGAGTTTTTTTACAAAACACCATCAAACGAAAGAAAATGGAGGCCCCATTAGATTATTATAATGGATAGGGCTGCTCTACCCAGGTGGGTGAACGTAAAAAACAAATGTGCAAGGACAAGGAACCCAAAACACTGACTTCTACTGTCAATTACCACATGGTGACTATGATTGCTGTTTTGCAAATTTAATACATAAATAGCATTTATCTTCAATTAGTAGATTGTCACAGGAGACTCAATAATCATAGTCACCATGTGGTAATTGAAAGTAGGAGTCAGTGTTTTGCGTTCCTTGTCCTTGCTCATTTGTTTTTTGAATGGCTCCATGAGATTGACTTGGCATTGGTTGCAGTTATTGATCACATGATTCAATTGTGAAACTTAACAAAGTGCATGCCTATAATAGGAAAGCATTGTACACTTTTAGAACACATTAATTGTGCATCTACAGTGCACCTTTCTTCATGTTACATATACCTTCTGTACATAGAGCACCTTTTTATTTTTCTATATCCTAGCAAGTGTAAACCACAAATCTATCTTGTGACTAAAACATACATTGTACTTTACTAAAATGTCCATAACAAGCAGTCCCACGTTGCAGCAGAATAGCCAGCTGTCTACACAACATTTTTTTGCATATGTTCGTCTTCAGATTTACAAGTCATAAAGCATCATATACTTATTCTCATGTACCAGAAGAAAAGGTTACTTGAAAGATTGCATGGCTTAGCACTTACTATTTTAATAGTTGTAATTATTAGTAGTGAAGATATTTGATAGCGATAGGGCATAGACACACTATTTAGATTTCCAATTGGCTGATGCATTTAATGAAGCGTAAAGAGGAATGTTCTCAAAAAGTACCATGCTAGATTATGCTGTTGGTTTCTTAAAATATTTGTCTTGAGTGTCTGCCATCAGAAAAACAATCATAGTTGTAGTTATCTTCACAAAGAAAGTTGCAATCTTATGCTTTTTTGTCTTCAGTACAACTGGTGTAGAATCGTAATGTTTCCTCTGAGGCTTGTTGATCTGTTAAGACTCCAATGCTTTGCATAAGCCTGAATTTAGTGGTTAGTCTGCAGGGATGACAGTTTACTTCCAAAATGAAAGGGCGGCAATGGGGGCATTCCTGTCAGACGATCCCTACTCTACATATACAGATATTCATGATACCTCACGAGTTGACATTCTCAGGCTGTGTTTTTTTTTTTTGGCCATGAGTTGGTCACAGGCAAGGAGAGTATTTTTCCAACTTCGTCAGGCTTTCAATGCCATGATTATCACTGATCGACATCTCGATGCTGCACACATATGCAGACTGCTCTGAGGTTTTCAGAATGGCTACACCCCCCCCTTGTATCAATTACTGATGCATCACACCAAACTGATAGTGTAACTTCAACCTGCCTGCAGGCATACAGTAGGGATTGTGGGTCTTTCATTTTCATGGGGCCATTGAGAATGCTTTTAGACCCCACACACCTACATTCACAGCTTGCACCAATTTGAACTTTATGGGGGATACTTCCTTTATGTTCTGCCCAAAGTGTAACATGAAGGTTCCTTGGAAGGACAAACCTATTGTGTTTAACCATCGCCTTCCAAGAGACCATGCAGCAGACACTTATTTGGCATGTAAGCGCTTCAAGCCAAAAAAAAACACATCAAGTGAAACACTGGGTGGCCAAGGCTGAGCCAAATATGGCCTTGGCCTCCAAAGAGACCTTTCCTGTGACCTTATACCTGTAAAACAACCTCAAAGCCAAGGCTCCAAGACAGCCATACATGTTGCACTGGAAAAATGAAGTTGGCTGTAAATTCCAGACTTCGATCAGTCAAAGTACACTGAGTTTGCTTGGGGGTCAATAGGTGTTGAGGCCTAAAATGCATATAAAGCGTTTGGCTCACTTCAGTGCAACATCTATAAAGACCTCTGCACACAGCTCCTAAGGGGCACATAAAGAAAGAACAATACCCCCAGGAAATCTCAGTCCTCACTTGCCAAATCACGGCGTTCCAGACTATGCTCAATACTCAATCTTCCTGTAATTCACACCTAAATACAAATGACCCACAGCCACTGCTACCCACTAGTTTCCCCCGCTCTACTACTGATAGGAACTCAGGACTTAGAGCCAGATTAGCTAGAATCTATGAGCCCCTGGCCCGCTCATTGCCCACCTTACAGAAACCAAAAACTCTGTTGGTCCAACCCAGCTTAACTACCAGAAAACCCAACGTTCCCCAACAGAATTCTAACTATACACCTTTACTAAATCCCCTTAATCAGGGCACTCCTGAACTAACACAGAACCACCAACTACTACTACTAAAATTACAGCCAGCCCCCAAATTAAGGGAGCCTTGATCAACGCCAGATCGTTGGTAGCTCATGCTACAGAAATTACTGACTTGATTCTCAAAGAAGAACTCGATTTCCTAGCCATCACTGAGACCTGGCTGCATCCAGCAGCAGGTCCTATGCTTATGCTCGCAGTCCCAGATAATTACTCCATCCTCAGACAAGATCGACCCAACTCTAGAGGAGGTGGTGTCGCCATCATCCATAAATGCAGTCTCACCATGAGATTAGCAACAACCATCAATGTCCTCTCCTGTAAAATACTCTCAGTTAAAGACCCTCTCACCCATGCCCAAACTCTCAATATCAACCTGATCTACCACCCACCAGGCCTAATAGGCATCTTTGACGAGGACATTAACACCATTTTATCCAGCAACCTTAAAAGCTCCACCCAAATACTCACCTTGGGTGACTTTAACATGGGCTACAATGATCCTGAAGACCAAATCGCCTGTACTATAGTCAACACCCTCTCTGAATTAGGTTTCGCACAAAGAAGCATGTTGCCCACGCATGCCAAAGGCAGAATACTTGACTGGGTGGCCGATTACAACTGTCTAGCGAATATCGCCGACATCTCACCACTAGCCTGGACTGACCACCATCTGATAATGTTCATGCTCTGAACCATCGGACCCCCCCACCTCCACCAACTATTAGGGCCCCCGCCGTACTCACGAGAAATAAGAAATGCATTACAGTCGAGCGACTCATCCCTAACCTACTCCCCACACTCAATACACTTCCTGAAGACCTGGACCCAGAGACTCTGGTCGAAGAATAGAACAAAATCATGGCCACCTCACTGGACCTTAATGTACCCCTTAAACTTAGACCAAGCAAACCCAACACCCATCTTAATAAATGGTACACACCATTCCTCAAAAACTTAAGGCAGCAAAAAATAAACTGTGCGGCATCCTGGAAAAAATTCCCCTCAGCAGCTAACAAACTCAAACTTTCTAAACTAGCCGCCCTCTACAAAAAAGAAATTTTAGCTAAACGCTCCTTCTTTGACTCCCGCATATCCCAAGCAAATTCAAACACAAAGGAACAATTTGCCATCCTTAAAGAAGTAGAAACCCCTATAGCACCACCAGATACTTGCACCAAAGACAAGAATTGGTGCTCAGAAATCCAAAACGCCCTAGCTGACAAGATTGCTACCTTACAGAACAAAATCTCATGCAAAAAAGCCTCCTTAAACGACCCTCTCCCTTCTAAACTTCCGGAGAAGCCCACTCTAAGAGAAATCACTCTCTTCAATTTCTCCAAAGTCACCACACTTGAAATGGAAAAAATCATCTTATCCCTGAAACCCTCCAACGGTCAGGGAGATTTGTGCCCGGCACAGCTCATCAAAGATGCCGCCCGTGACCTTTCACCTTTTTATTACAAAACTAATCAATGGCTCCTTTTCCACTGGTTCTATCCCCACCAATCTAAAACATTCCTGGGTACTCCCACTTCTAAAAAAAAAACTACACTTGACCCAGCTACGCCTACAAACTACAGACCCATAACCACCCTACCATTCCTTCTAAAAAATCTTGGACAAGGTCGCCTACGTACAAATACAGAAGTACTTGGAAGAACACCACCTTTTAGGAGCTAGATAATCGGGCTTCCGTCCTCAACACCGGACGGAAACTGCTCTCATCAACTTAAAAGCACAGATTGATAAGCTCAGAGACAATGGCCAAGCCGCCTTACTCCTCCTCCTTGACCTCTTTGCTGCTTTCGAACTGGTCGATCACTCGGTCCTGTGCTCACACCTCCACACATCAGCCCATTTTTCTGCTGAGGCTATTGCATTGGATCAGCTCATTCCTCAATGGCAAAACCATGAGGGTCTTCTCACCTATAGCGGCAGCAGACCCCATACCCATCACCTGTGGCGTGTCACAAGATTCCTGTGTCTCCCCCACACTGTACAATATATTTACTAAGCCCCTTTTCGATGATTTGGATCATCTCGGTATCACCTACACCAACTACGCAGATGATACCCAGATCCTCCTTCCGCTTTCTGGAAATTATAGAAAGGATTTGGCCTTGGTAAATCGTGTACATCAACATCCAGGCATGGATGGCCACACACGGACTATGCCTGAATGATGATAAAACTGAACTCATTATCCTAGGCACTACCACCAGTCTAAAGACCTGGGCCCTGCCTATTGCTCCTTCATGATTGATGGCAACAACATTAAAGTGGGACAAGAGGTCAAAACCCTAAGCTTTTACCTGGACTCCATCTTCTCCTTCAATAAACAGGTGAGCTCCCTCGCATCCTCCAAGGCATACATGTGTAAGTTGATCCGTACAGCCAAACCATTCCTATCCGACACTAGCTGCATTACCCTCGCTAGAGCCCTCATACTGTCCTGCCTAGACTATTGCAATGCCCTCTATCTGGGAGCCTCTAAAGCCTCCACTAACAAACTAAGAACTCTTCAGAATAACGCTCATAGAGCAGCTCTGGGCATCTCCAGAAGAGAGCACATCACAGGCTACAGCCTACAGAACTGGCTCTCCATCAAAGACAAAATTCTGCTAAAAACGGTGTCACTCACCCACAAATCCCTTCATAACTCTGCCCCGACCTATTGGATCTATAGATTTCATAGCAGTCCTCCCTCAGACCCACAAGATCAGCCTACAAAGATTGCCTCTCTGTCCCTAACTTCAAACGCTCTACTATAGGTGGCAACAGCTTCCCTGTGAAAGCAGCCAAATTATGGAACTCCTTGCCCCCAACTCTCAGAATAGACTTGCCCTACCAAAGCTTCCGTTCCAAGGTAGTTCTGTGGCTAAAAACATAGGCCCTTAAATATACTTAGGTGCCAAGCCTGTCCTACTCATGCCACCTGCACGCCCTGTAACCACATGTGCCTACTTGTTTATATGTTTATAATCTTGCATATCTTCTTTGTTTATGTATATTTTATGATTGCTGTAACTAAGCTTTGCATATTCATGTAAAAGGTGCGCCCTGATACCTAAGGGTATCCTCGCGCATTACAAATAGTAAAACAAACAAACAAACAAATCCATGTCAGACCCCCAGTCCACTCCATCCATAGCACAAATAATCCACAGGAAACTTCTTATACTTGGGCAGGTCAGTCCTAAACCACAGCTCTATAACAAAAGGGCCTCATCCTCTTGAGTGAGTTAAAAGGATAGACATTAATCACACTTTCAAGGAAGGGGAATCCTCTCCTCACCCATTAAAGCTGTCTAGGACAAGAACGTATTGCACACAATTCTAGAAAGAAAAGAAGCAAACATTAAATACATGTAGTAAGCCTTTAATTATGTTACAGCCAACACCATCCAAAAATCAGGTCAATTGTATTCATCCTGATGAATTTAAGGAGCAAGATGTACGAGGAGGAGGAGGATTAGGAGTAAGACCAAGGTGAATATACCCCCCGTGCTAAAGAAGACATGGGGTATCCAGATGAACACCCTTGTCTGAGAAACTGAGCTCATGCAATCATCTCCTGGCAGTAGCAATAACAGATTTATTGTCTTGCAAGACAATCTACAGAGCTACATGTTTTATCATCTGAAACAATCCATCAACAACCTAACCCAATGACCAGGCCACCACCTTAATAAGTTTAGCCCTCATGACGGAAACAAAACTACTATCAAAGATACTTCCAGAAACTAAACCCAACAGTTGGGTCTAGATAGGATGGCTCCCTCGACTGTCCAGTCCAGAAAGAGAAGAGTCTGTCGATGCAGATGTCTTGCATGTTAATCACATGACCGTAAAAGGCTCCCACCTTTTGGTGACTAAGATTTCAATCTTCCTAGTTACACTTCTGGTAATGTTTCATCTCTTCCTACACAGGCCCTCTGCCAATTCACATCACGCAACCCCTCAAGAGTCTCTTAAACAAATCGATGTTTCAATTACGCAATGCAATCGGTACATGAAGAAAATAAATGGCAACACAGAGTCAAAATATACGATAAGCACATTTATTGTGAATCGGTCCATCTACATGACTAAAATAGAAAAGGTTATAAAGCCAATAATGAAGTTATGCATAGATTATTTAAGAAACTAATAATGTTCCCAGAGTTAAAACTGCTATAGAAAAGTGCAATACACTTGCTCTATTCCTAGCCTTGTTACAAAAACGAGGGTTTCATGGAAACTTGATTCTAAACAGGCAAACGTTTATTATTGCCCACACTAAAATCTAAAGCGCAATGCTAGATTTCTTTTTCTACTTTCCTATCTTTTTCACATAAATCTGATCAAAATAAAACTGCTTTCGTTCTGCTATATCTGGAGGTCTGGTGGTGTAAATAGTTAGATTACACCTATTACCCAAGTATTCAAACCTGCAAAAGATCAGTCCGGTTAAGAGAGCAGAAAGAAATGTTGCACATAATTGCAACCGTGTAAAGTTAATCCTTGGCACTTTATTTTACCATACATATAACATAAGCAGAGTGCACAGAGTTGCTTACCAGTATCTAACCTGGAAAACTTCCTTTCCCTCATCAAATGCATTTTCAAAAATATGCAAATGTTTTTTTTGCATCAGTGATTCTCTGGACCTGGGGCAAGAGTTCTGCAAGGTTTTCCAACCAGTCTAGGCTTACCCGACCTGGATCTCTCCAATGGCCACAAGACATTCTCCAGCATGGGTCTGGCATGGATTCACATGCTCATGAATGTTCCCTGTCGTCAGGCTGGGAATCCTTGGTAAAGAAAAAAAATCAGTTTCAGTTTCATTTCTGAACTGTCTTTCTACTAGTAACCAATCACTGGTCTCTGGGTCATACTGCCCCCAGCCAATGACTGCCCTCTACCTAAGCCCCTCCTCTGGCAGCCATCTTCAGATTTCGTAGCACGTAAAGTGGCAGTAGGACCACGAGAAGAGCGGCAGAGGGGTAGGAGGGAGGGTTCGCATGTGAATCCATGCCAGACCCATGCTGGAGAACAACCGTTACAGGTAAGTAACTTGTTCCTTCTCCAGCAAGGGGTCTGGCATGGATTCACATGCTCATGAATACAAGATTACATAGCAGTACACACATGCACAACCACGGGAGGTGGCAAGGCTCAACATTAAGCATTTCAACAACTCAACATTAAGCATCTCTTACCTCCTCACCAGGCTCACCTTCAAGTGAACAGGTTGCGCAGCACTGCCTGGCCGACTCTGGACTCCTCCCTGGAGTCCCGGTCAACGCAGTAGAAACTCGTGAAGGTGTGCGTCGACCTCCATGTAGCAGCCCTGTAGATGTCCAGCAGGGGCACACCAGACAAGAACGCTGTGGTAGCAGCGGTCGCATTGGTTGAATGGGCTCTCGGACGGCCGGGCAACGGTCGGTTTGCCAACCGGTGACAGTGCATGATGCAGCCGGAGAGCCATCTGGAAATAGAAGCCTTCAAGAGGGCCTTCCCCTGGTTCACAGGTCCAAAGTTTACAAACAGCTGTGATGTCTTCCGAAGACTCTTTTTGCGGTCCACGTAGAACTTCAGCGCTCTAGCCACATCCAGCGAGTGCAAAGTCCTCTCAGCCGGCGACGAAGGCGACGGTGAAGAAAACGGGTAACACCAAGGGCTCATTGAGATGGAAGTCCAACGGCACCTTGGGTATGAAGGAGGGGTGCGTCCTCAGCACTACCCTCATCTCGTGGAATGTCAGGTATGGAGGTTTACAGGAGAGAGCCTGGATCTCTCCCACTCGTCATGCGGAGGTGATGGCCACAAGAAACGCTGTCTTCCATGACAGGAACTTCAACTGTGCCGAATGCAGAGGCTCGAATGGCGGCCCCATAAGCCTGGTCAGTACCATGTTGAGCTCCCACACCAGGGCCGGAGCCTTCACTGACGGGAACAAATGGAACAGTCCTTTCATGAACTCCTTCACCAGGCGATGAGACCACAGAGATGACCGCCACAGAGTTCTGGTGTAGCAGGAGATAGCCGCCAGATGGATCTTGATGGAGGCATGTGCCAGCCCCGCATTGCCCAGCGATAGCAAGCACGGCAGCACTTGAGGGGCTGTAATCCGCAGAGGGTTAATCATCTGTGCACGGCACCAGACAGAGAACCTCTTCCATTTGTGTCCATAGCATTTGGGAGTCGAGGACACCCTGGCCTTTGCAAGCACCTCCTTGCAGTCCGCCGGGATATTGTACCCTCCGAACTCTAGTGCTGCAGGAGCCAAGCCTGCAGGTTCAGCGATCCTGGGTCGTGATGGAGGATGGTGCCTCATTCCCTGGCGAGAAGATCCAAGTCCGTTGGAGGTTTGACCGGGGGCAATGCTGACATGTACAGAAGGTCCGGGAACCAGATCTGCCTCGGCCACGCCGGTGCGACGAGGATCATCCTGCACCGGGACCGTCTGAGTTGACTGATGAGTCGCAGCAGCAACGGCAACGAGGGGAACGCATACAGGAACAGGCCGTCCCAGGGGAATGAGAAGGCATCGCCCATGCTCCCGGTTGGGGAAACCTGCTGGCGAACCTCCAGAACTTGGTGATCGTCGCCATCGCGAATAGGTCGATCTAGGGATTGCCCCATCGTCGGAATAGGAGATCCACTTGACCCTCCAGAGTTCCCACTCGTGGCTGAGTGAGTCAGCAATGGTGTTCTTTATTCCTGCCAGATGGAAGGACACCAGGAACATCCCTTGGGCCGCAGATCCTGCGCTTCCTTGGATAGGGCTAGAGATCTGGTGCCCCCCTGCTTCCTGATGTAGAACATCATGGTGGTGTTGTCGGTGAAGACCCTCACCACCTTGCACTTGAGGGACGGAAGGAACGACCTGAGGGCCCAGAACACGGCTCGGAGCTCCAGGACGTTGATGTGTAGTGACCTCTCCTCCTCCTCCGGGAGCCAAAGGCCTCTTGCGTGGAGATCTCCATTGTGCGCTCCCCATCCTTCCAGGGAGGCGTCCGTCGTCACCGTTTCCTGATTGCTGGGGTCTGGATGTCCATGCCCGCCTCTAGATGCGCGCGGGTGCCCCACCACCGGATCGCTTGGTGGAAAGTCTCGTTGAGTGAGATCCCGTCTTCGAAGCTGCCCGCCGCTTGCATCCAACGGGCGTCGAGGTAGCCCTGCAGTGGACGCATCCGCAACTTGCATAAGCGCACAAGGTAGATGCACGAGGACATACTGCAGAGTAAGGACTTGATGGATCTCACCCTGGCCACGTCCATAATCAACAGCCGTTGTACTTGCACAGGATGGCTTTTGTCCTTTCCTCCGACGGTGAAGCCAATCGCGCCACTGTATCGAGCCTGGCTCCCAGGAACAGGGCGTCTTGCGACGGTACCAAGTGGGATTTCGCGAAGTTGATCGAGAATCCCAGATCCGTGAGCAGTTGGACGGTCTTCGCTGTGTGATCGACGGCGAGTTCCCTTGACTTTGCTCGGATAAGCCAATCATCCAGGTAGGGGTAGACGTGGATCCCCTGCAGGCGCAGCTGCGCCGCCACTGGTGCCAAGTACTTGAAGACCCTGGGTGCCGACTTCAGTCCGAAGGGAAGGGCCTTGAACTGATAGTGTCGCCCTTGGACCACGAATCGTAGGAACTTCCGATGTGCTTTGAGAATGGGGATGTGGAAGTAGGCATCCTCCAAGTCCAGCGACGATAGAAAGTCGCCTTCCTCCAGCTGTCCCAGCATGTGCTGGAGGGTGACCATCCGGAATTTCTGGGACTTGATGTACTTATTTAGACGACGAAGGTCCAGGATGGGTCGCCAACCGCCGGTCTTCTTTCGGATGAGGAAGTACCGCAAGTACACTCTGGAGCCTCTTCGGGACGAGTTCTATTGCGCCCTTTTTCAGCATTGCTCATACCTCCAGAAGTAGCTGTGGAACGTGGTTTTCCTTCCTGGCCACAGGTGGTAGATGGGGACACTTTCTTTGGAATTCCAAAATGTGTCTGTGGGCCAGCGCGTCCAGCACCCAACGATCGGTGGAGAGGGACTCCCACACGCTGACTAATTTCGCCAGCCAGCCTCCCACCGGGGTGCTTCTGTGGGGGCCCGATGCTGCGGCTTTGGCGCCGACGATGTCCTCCAGCCTTGCTGTGGCCCCCTGCGATGATGAATGGGCCGCTTGGCGATACGACGAGAAACTGCCATCAAATCCTTTAGAGGCACCTTGAGACTTGCCTCCGGAGGTCCGAAAGGGCGGCCTTCGCTGATGGAGAGAACCTAAGGCCCGGGCCGTCTCGGTGTCTGCCTTGATGGCCTATAGTGACTTGTCCACTGCCTCGCCGAACAGGTTGTTCCCATCGAAGTGCATGTCCAGTACCCTGGTCTGCACATCCTGACGGAAATCGGTGGCCTTCAGCCAACCGCGCCGGCGAAGGCAACCGCTGTTGCCCATCTGGCGAAAGCCAGTAACGGCGATGTCTGTGGCCACCGTGATGGCGTGGTCCGAAGCCACCTAGCCTTCCTGCAGGATTTTAAGGGCTTCCGCCCTCTTGTCGTCTTGGAGGAAATCCAGGAGGGGAGCGATCTTGAACCACAGCTCCCTGTGGTAGCGTGCCACGATCGCGAGGGCGTTGACCGCTTTGATCGTCGCCGCCGACAAGATGACCCGTCACCGCATGACGTCCAGCTTCTTCCCCTCACCGTCAGGTGGGGAAGTGGAAGTTGATCCCGTCACCCCTGCCGATTGCTTCTTGGCCGCTGCGGAGACCACCGAATCCGGGGACTGCTGAGCTCTGAGACACATCGGGCGGAATCTGGGACCCGGTACTTCTCAAACCAGTCCCTCTTCGCAGGCGCCGTGGATGGGTTCTTGAGTAGCGACAGTCCTTCGTCCCAGATGTCGTCTAATAACGGTACTGAGAGGATGGTCTTCCTCTTGGCCTCCCGTTGCTGGTAGAGGAAACCCTCCTTCTGTTCTTCGGGACAAAGTTGGAAGAGCTCTGAAGCCCTGGCGATCATGGCGTGGAAAGAGACAATTTCGTCAGGGGGGGATTAAAGGGGGGGGGGGCCCGGGCAGGAGGTGATGGGAGATCCATCCCGTCGTCACCACCGTCGTCGTCCGTCCCTGTCGTCGCTGTCTCTGTTCCCGTCTCGTCCCACGATGGAGGGGAAGGTGGTGAGGGCTGGAAAGGAGGGGGAGGATGGATTTGCCTCCGCTTGTTCGGTGGGCTTCCCGACGGTCCAGGCGCTGCTGGATCATCCTCTGGCGTTAAGGGCAACCTTGTCGTCCTTATCTCCGTACAGAGGGCCTGGATAGCCATCAAGATTGCTCCTGAGTTGTCCTGTGGCATAGGCACCGGTTGCGATGGGAGCGACGGCTGGGGAGTAGGGTCCTCCGTCTCCTCCACGATCTGCGGCTCCACGTCGGCTCCACCGTCGCTTTCTATGTCCGCCTCATCGGGATCCCTCCCGTAGGACCGGACTTCCTCGAACTTCTTGTCCAGGATCTTTGCGACGCCAACCAGCTCATCTTCAGAGGTGGTATCAGTGTCCGTTTTAGCTACCATTCCCTCCCCCCTCGACAGCGTTTCTTGTGGCCATCACCTCCGCACGACGAGTGGCAGAGATCCAGGCCCTCTCCTGTAAACCTCCATACTGGACATTCCACAAGATGAGGGTAGTGCTGAGGACGCACCCCTCCTTCATACTCAAGGTGCCGTTGAACTTCCATCTAAACGAGCCCTTGGTGTTACCTGTTTTCTTCCCGTCGCCTTCGTCGCCGGCTGAGAGGACTTTGCACTTGCTGGATGTGGCTAGAGCGATGAAGTTCTACGTGGACCGCACAAAGAGTCTTCGGAAGACATCACAGCTGTTTGTAAACTTTGGACCTGTGAACCAGGGGAAGGCCCTCTCGAAGGCTTCTATTTCCAGTTGGCTCTCCGGCTGAATCATGCACTGTCACCGGTTGGCAAACCGACCGTTGCCAACCCGTCTGAGAGCCCATTCAACCAAAGCGATCACTGCTACCACAGAGTTCTTGTCTGGTGTGCCCCTGCTGGACATCTATAGGGCTGCTACATGGAGGTCGACGCACATCTTCACGAGATTCTACTGCGTCGACCGGGACTCCAGGGAGGAGTCCAGAGTCGGCCAGGCAGTGCTGCGCAACCTGTTCGCTTGAAGGTGAGCTTGGTGAGGAGGTAAGAGATGCTTAATGTTGAGCCTTGCCACCTCCCGTGGTTGTGCATGTGTGTACTGCTATATATTCTTGTATTCATGAGCATGTGAATCCATGCCACACACCATGCTGGAGAAGGAACAAGTTACTTACCTGTAATGGTTGTTCTCCAGCATGAGTCTAGCATGGATTCACATGCAAACCCTCCCTCCTACCCCTCTGCGGCTCTTCTCCTGGTCCTACTGCCACTTTACGTGCTACCAAATCTGGAGATGGCTGTCAGAGGAGGGGCTTAGGTAGAGGGCAGTCATTGGCTGGGGGCAGTATGACCCAGAGACCAGTGATTGGTTACTAGTAGAAAGACCGTTCAGAAACGAAACTGAAACTTATTT
Source organism: Ambystoma mexicanum (assembly GCF_040938575.1). NCBI lineage: Eukaryota > Metazoa > Chordata > Amphibia > Caudata > Ambystomatidae > Ambystoma > Ambystoma mexicanum. The sequence continues at coordinate 152,250,512 of NC_090932.1, forward strand.
TTTCTTTACCGAGGATTCCCAGCCTGACGACGGGGAATATTCATGAGCATGTGAATCCATGCCAGACCCATGCTGGAGAACAACAGTTACAGGTAAGTAAATTGTTCCTTATGCACCTTAGAATGTGTCGTAAGAAAAATTGTATGTATACAGAGGGATTTTTACTAACCCAGATACAACTGTTAGCTTTGAATAACCCTGTTCTTGGTATGGATGCACCTGTGGCCCATCCCTCCCAATAGACAGACATTTCTCCGATTAACATCACTTGACCTGAGTCTGTCTAACTTGGGCATTGCAGCTGCAGAGGCTCATTAGGCCATAATAAACAATTTGTCCCTAACCCTATCCACACGACCCAGGGCATTGGTTACGAGCCGGGATGGCTGTCCAAGCATTTCCACTTGCCAGATATTGCATCCAAGAGCATCCGGCCGATGGGCCTAGCACAATTTGGCTTATCGGGTCCCTCTTTCTATCGATGGGCACCCTGATTTGAAATTAACACTGCATCTGTTGAGACTTCCAACTACTATACTTCAACATGTTTCTCCAGGCCCATAGCTCGGCGAGTGCTTCAGATTTCTCAGTGATCTCCAATGGCCAGACTTGATGTTGCACACTTAGGTGTTGTTAGTTACCTAAATACTATACTTCTGCACAGGCAAAGTCCCATTCCAAAGCTGCTCCAACTGTGGTGAGATTGCAATTGGGTATCAATGATTGTTGGTGAACAGGATCTGCTTGTCCCTGGTTTGATACCACCCATCTGGCTTAAACAGTGGGAAACCAATACCTTAACCTAAAACATGCACTAACAGATGGAGCAATCAAATAGAACAGGTTTCTCTGCTGACGATCCACTATGAAATAGTGGGGAAACACGTGTAGAAGAAAAGAATACAGTGACTTAAGAAAAATCTAATGAAATTAAATCAACTATAAAAAGGAATGTGTGTTACCATGAGAGAAAGGAATACAGTGACTTAAAAAAAATGGAATGAAATTAAATAACTATAAAAAAAAAAGTATGTGGATAATTTCTTAGAAATCATTTAGATCAAGAAGGAAAAAAATGCAAATTTAAGAATGGAATGATACTGGTTCACCCTATTTTCTAAATAAACCTTTACCTGAAGCTGGCGCACTGAGAAAGGTACCAGAAGCAATTATGGATAACTAATATAGCACAGTCACAATATTGGTACATTCCGTGCTGACAGCTGAAACAAACTAAATCATATATGTACAGACTCCTTGAGTAGGTTGTTTATTATTGACTGATTTCACTGTAAATTAACAATTCTCCTCGGACATCACAATGCCTGCCACTGAGGCACTAGATGTATTGCTGAACCTCTGGAGCAGTATGGAAATTGGACGTTAGCGGGAATGCAGATGGAGGTAATGAAAATGTTATTGGTAGAGATGCATTCAAAAGTATACCTGTACTTCGACTATCTATTCTCTCGCGTTGAGTCTTTCATAGATTCACATGCTGTGAATGTTCCCCGTCGTCAGGATGGGAATCCTCTTTAACATAGAGCAGTTTACACTTAAACTGAAAACTTTCAATCGCTTTTGTGCTCTATTAGTCATTTGGGTCATACTGCCCACAGCCAATAGGAGCACCACCCTTTGCTCCTCCCCTGTGATCCATATTCAGATTTTATACCGAACGTTAGTGTGAGTCCTCAAAAATCACCTCAACAGTTATACGATTTAAAACTTACATTTGCACATCTTTCTAAGAAAAATGTATATTTTCGACATCCACTTGATGACTGCAACACTACGAGCTCCATAGACCATTCCCTTCGCCGGTAATATTCGAGAAAGTTTTTCTGCGCTGTCGGGCCTACCTTATGGCAGCTGAATCCACGAGGAAGAGCCTGTGCCCGCTCGGAGGATCACCACGACAACTGCCTCTACTGCCTTCATCCACACCATGTTATCAAGGACTGCGAAATCTGCCTGTAGTTTTCAAACAAGACACAGAGTTTTTCATTGTCGTCTTGTTGCGTGGCTTGAGGACGCCGGCAGGGCCTCTGACTCCGCTTCTGTACGCAGTCATGTCTCGTTACGGCAGGGCAGGATGGCCCAGTGAACCAGCTCTGGTAAGAGGTCCAGGTCACATGAGGTCCAGGCAACCTTGCAAAAGGAGACACAAAGAAACCTCAGGTGATGAACCAAGATCCTTGCACAAGGACCGTTCTTCACCAAAGGTCAGTGCCCATGAGGTGTTGACAGAGAAGGAAGGAAAATGCCTTTTCCACCGCTCCAAGGGCGCAACATCCTCCATGTCCAAATCTGGGGGCCACTCTTCGCCTTCAGTGTCAAAAGCTGGCCTGTCGTAGAGATCGGAGGCAAGTACGTCATTGTTGACGACCAAGCCTCCCTACAAGTAGTCTACCCCAAAGCTACCGTCCACTGGCACCAGTCTATGAAGCTGCCATCGGCCACAACTAGACTACTAAGTTTATAAAACGGTTGACCGCCATGACTACTGCATCATCAAAAACCTCATTGATAACATCTGCGTCCACTATTGCTACTCCCTTGTCGATGGGAAAAAGTGCACCCTCTCATCAGGTGGTTACCACTGCCATTGTGACGAAGGTCACTGACACCTATACCAGCAGTGTCCGCTTTAACCGCTCGTCCATGAGCTTCATGCCCTAACTTTGGGGTGGCTGTGTTACCGGGAGGACCTGCTCTCTAACCTCGATGCCAATCCCTCTGTCCTCATCTTACTCGATCTCTCCTCTGCTTTTGTCATGGTCAACCATGCCATCCTGCTGAACTGGCTTTGTGATAACCTGGTTATCGCTGATCAGGCCCTAGCCTGGATGACCACTTTTCTCTGACCGACACTCCCATGTCCAACTTGGGTCCTTCCTCTATTACACTCTCCTACCTGTGGTGTTCCCCGGGGGTCTAACATTTCTTCCTGGCTATTCAACCAATACCTGGCATCTTTCTCCCCCCGCCTTGCTGCTCTCTGCTCCAACTTTCAGTGCTATGCGATGATCCTGAGCTCTATTTCAGGCTCCCCTCAGCCACCTCCTTTGCCTCTCTCATCCTGGATTGTCTGCAATCCAGGAGTGGTGTGCCGCTGATGCTCTGCCTTAATGCCAGTAAGACGGAGATCCTCCTAATCAGCACAACTGCACCTTCATTTCCTGTCACCCTCTGTCCGCCCACTCTGGACTCTCTTCCAGTTCCCACCTGTGAGGCTAAGAACCTCGGGGTCATCTTCGACTCCACACTCTCCTTCTCTCACATCTCTGACGTCTCTAAGAGGTCAAACTACCAACTGCTCCTCCTCAGAGGTATTCTTCCCCCAGAAGCTCACTGTCTCCAGAGCACTGATTCGCTCTAGGCTGGACTACTGCAACAGCCTATTTCTAAATCTGCCTGCCTCTACTCTCCGCCCTCTACAACTCATCCAGAACAGGACTGCGAGACTTGTACTTGGCCTCAAGCCCAGGAATCGTATCTCTCCAGCCCTGAAATCTCTTCATTGGCTCCCAGTGGCAGCAAGGATCAAGTTCAAGACCCTATGCATTGTCCACTATGCCTTCTGGGCCCTGGGACCACAATACCTCCAACTCTCTCTTCGGAAATATCGTATTTATTTATTTGGATTTATCAAGCGCCCAGCGGCCCGGAGGCATCGTGGCGCCGTTACAGAATATTCAGCTTAGTACATGTTAGCAACAATGGTTACAAGGCAAGTATATATAACATTGTCGAACGGAGGCAGTGCAGAGTAATAGACTGTTTAGTTGAACAACTTTTTTTCAGGGATTTTTTTGAATGTTTAGAGGGATTCTTCGCTTCTTAGACTGGGCGGTAGCGAGTTCCATGCTTTGGGGGCTAGAACTTCAAAGCTGGTTCCGCCGGCTTTCACTCTGTTAAATGCTGGGACTGAGAGTTGGTGTGAGTATTTTTTGCGTTTTGGTCTGTGGGTTGGTGCTTGGTGTATTCTTTCTATTAGGTACGCTGTGATTGTGAGAGCTTTGAATGTTATACGCTCTTTGACTGGGAACCAGTGTGCGTCTCTTCTTGCCTGGGTGATGTGCACTCTCCTGGTAATGCTGAGTACCGCTCTGAGGGCATTGTATTGTGCTATTTGCAATCGATTTATGGTATTTGATACCTCCGGACAGTTGAGCGCTATATAAATACGAATAAAATAAATAAATATTTGTAGATGTGCCAAGGAGTAGGATATTGCAGTAGCCTAGTTTTGCGCCTATTGTGGCTCTAGCAATGTTTAGGCGGTTATTTTGTGATAGGTAGGGTTTCACTGCATTTATGATGTTAGAGGTGAGAGCTGCTGCTGATGAGATGGCGCTAACTTGCCTCTCCATAGATGAGGTGGAATCTAGGTCGACGCCTAGGGTTTTCATTGAGGACGAGGTTGTAATGACTGTGTCTTCAATGATGAAGGAGCTATATGTGTTAAGTCTTTTTAGGGCTTCTTTGGGGACTACCAGTAGTATTTCATTTTTTTCCCCATTTAGACATAGTCCATTTGCCGCCATCCAAGCCTGGATGCGGCCATATAGGTCTTGGAGGGTTTTGAGGTCTTGGTCATAGTTGCCTGTTAGGGGAATGAGAATTTGTGTGTCATCGGCATAGTTGGTGAAGGCTATGCCGAATTCTTCTAGGTCGCTGAATAATGGGAGGGTGAATAGATTATAAGAGCGTGGGGGAAGTGCATGAGCCTTGTAGGACTCCACATTCAATGGGTGATGGTAGGGCAGATGCTTGGTCTGAGAAGACTGTCATGGCTCGACCATCCAGGAAGGAGGTGATCCAAGCGGTGGCTTCTTTAGAGAAGTGGGCTGTGTCAGTAAGATGTTTACAGAGGATCTTGTGGTCAACCAGGACAAAGGCCGCCAAGAGGTCTAAGAGTAGTAGGAGTGAGGTTTTGCCTTTGTCCATGGCTTCAAGTAGTTGGTTCTTGAGGTCGAGTAAGGCTGACTCTGTGTCGTGGCAGGGGCGGAAGCCCGATTGTCTTTTTCCAAGGATGTTGTGCATTTCTAGGTACGATTGAATCTGTAAATATGTGGCCTTATCCAGAATTTTTAACAGAAAAAGCACTGTGGTAATGGGGCGGTAGTTGTTTCGCGAGTCTGGGTTGAGGGAGTTTTTTTTTTTTAGTAAGGGCCAAACTCAGGCTTCCTTGAGGATGGTTGGTACGTTGCTGGTGACGAAGGTTGCGTTGATGAAGGGGGTGATGAAAGGGGCCAGTGCTGTGGCACAATCTTTGATTAGGTTTGCTGGGCAGATGTCACCTTTGCATAGTGATGGTTTGATGTGCTTCATGATATGGAGGACTTCGGGAATACTTACTTCTGTGAATGAGAAGGCTTTGGGTGGATTACTGCTATGTTTAGCGTTTCCGTCTGGCTTGTCCGTGGACGGATTTGGTGAGGAGCTGGATTTAGGCAGTTTGTCGAAAAATTGAGGTTTGATTTTGTTTGAGTGTTTTGATTTTATTTAGCATGGCATGTTGGATGTTACACCATGTGGAGTTTTTCTCAGTGGATTGAGTAGAGGTAGTGGGATAGTAAGCTTATTGTAAATGGCGAATAACTCTTTAGATTGTGAGTTAGCTTTCACGATTCTGGCATTGTAAGTGGCTGCTTTGGCTGTGGAGATGGCCTTTTTGTATTGTCTAGCGACAGTGAGGTAAGTGTCCCTTGTGATGGGGGAGGGGTTAACCTGCCAGGAGGTTACTGCTACTCTTTTGGCAGTAGGTGCATCCTTGAGTTCTTATGTGAACCATGAGTTAGCATGGAGTATCTTTTTGGCTTTTTTCTTTTCCAGTGGAGCTACGACCTCTATTATATCTTTTAACGTGTTATAAATCTCAACAAGTGTTGTCAGGTCGTTAGTGGTAGAATGAGCAAGCGTTGATGTTTCCACAAGAGAGGGATTAGTCTACAATGAGCAGTTTTTTTAGATCTTGCCATAGTGGCTGGTGCAGGTGGTTATGGGTTCTCTCCTGTTTTTGCTGGTATGAAGAAATGCAGTAGGTGGTGGTCCATCTAGGGGTATTAGAGCTGATGTCGGCCACAGAGTTGTGGTCGGTAATCCAGTCTATGATTCGACCTTTGGTGTGGGTAGGTTCATTCACTCGTTGGGTGAAGCCTAGATCTGAGAGGGCTTTGGCGAGGGCTTTGCTTTTTTTTGTCTTTTGGGTCTTTAAAGCCCAGGTTGAGGTAGCCTAAGAGTATGACTTTGGAGTTCGCTTTCAAATTGTCACCTAGGATGTGGGTGAAGATTGGAAGATGAGAGTTGGGCCTGGTGGGTGGTAATCAATGTGTATTGTTATAGTGTCATTTGGCGAGTGAGATATTTTAGCTGATAGTGAGTCAAAGTTGTCAGCTACGTTGGTCTTTAGCTGCCTAGCATTGAGGGTTTCTTTGATTAGGGCGACTCCCTCCTCCTTTACTAGATGTTCGGTCTTGATGCAGGATGATGTACCCTGGTGGTAGTGTTTGGCAGATGGCTGGTCCGTAAGCTTCGTGTAGCCAGGTTTCGGTTATGGCTAGTATGTCTAGGTCTAGGTCTAGATCGGTGATGAGATCATGGAATTCCGTTGCATGCTCTAGTAGGGAGCGAGCGTTGATGAGTGCACACTGGAATTGTGTTTTCTGGTTGTCGTTTAGTTGAGGCAAGGGTGCAGTGGGGAGTGTCAGTAGTACTGGGTATGTTTGGCAACTCAAGCTTTTCGCTCCTCCAACTCCTTGAGGGTCGCTTCTCCAAGCAACGAGTCGGGGGCAGATCTTTCTTTCACTGGGGTCTCCCTCTGGAACAGCCTCCCTGCCTCGCTGAAACTTGAGGAGGACCATCTCAAGACCTTCCTCTCTGCCTTCTCTCTTCCTCTACCATGCTGATCTCTTGTCTAATACTGCACTTGTTACCTGGCTACCCTCTGAATTCAGGTCCAGGTCCCGCCGGCCCAGATGCACTTCTGCACTGCCTCCAGGCTCCCCCTACACTTGTGGTCTGTATCTGCAAGCCTACAGTCCGCTAACCTGCACTTATTGACACCTATTATCTGCACTTTTAACACTCGCACTTGCCACCTGTTGGCTGCACTACTTGTTTGTCATCCTGTGTCTGGCACTTGCCCATTCTCCCCCCTCCCCCACCTAGTAACTAGGCCTAGTAAAATTTCTGTTTTTTGTCCTCTCTCTGTTTCCCCTCCCTTGTCCCGTTGCGCCTTGAAACACTTGTGTATAGGCGCATTATAAATGCCATATCATATTGTATCGGAGGGTGTGTAGGACCAGAGGAGACCATCATGTCACAGCCTTCATCGCCACCATGCACATCTCCTCCCAGAAGGCAATTAAGTTCACCGCCTGATCAGATTGCCACCTTTACCTCCTCTGCATTCATCTCAGGCACAGGGCAGTGTGCATGTAATGCAGCCAGCTCTAGTACTGCATCCACAAAGAAATGTTACTGGACATTTTATCTACCTTGACCACACTATTGGCAACCTTACAACAACGGCTTCCTGCACCAGCCCCGGTTCCAATGCCTCATAGGTGTCCTCATGAAGATGTTACTGGTCCCTCCAGGGAGGTGGATGACTTCCGTCACCCCCCCAGAAGGGGTGGACACCTGCCAGTACTGCAAAGGCTGTCAGACACTGGAACCGACACTGATCCTGACCAGATGGACGATGTGGTTGAAACGCATTTGTCCCACATGGATTAATTTTTACGATTTCTTCACAGGTGATGGGGAAACAGATGACATTCAAATCAGGGACTCTTCCCCCGGATGAGGTAGGGGCATTTCACGTGCTCATGTCCAGAGCAGCCAAGATGTTCGGCCTTGCTCCGTAGGAACAGCTAAAAGAGTGTGCTGTATCAGTGCAGAGAGCAGTGCATGAAATCTGTAATGTCCACCCTGCTGTTAGAAGTCGTCTAGATAGTTGGCTTGGCCACCTTGGCACATCCTGCCCTGGCTAAAAAGGACTTGTATGACAAAAAGTACCAGGCCCCGGAGAGCGCTGCAGCCTGCGTCTGCACCCAACCCTCGCCAGACTCTGTTGTCTCTGCAGCGGCCAGGAAAAGGTCGGCTAACCCATCTTCTTCCTGCTCTATCCCTCCAGACAAACACCTCAATGCCTTCGGCAAGAAGGTTATTACCAGCGCAGCCATGAATATCAAGCCTGCAAATGCAATGGCCATACTTGCACTGGTACGACCGGGGACTATGTCCCCTGTTAAAGTTTGAGTTTCTTCCTGAAGACAATAAACGGGAGGCCATGGACATCTTCCAGAAGAGTGAATTGGCGTCGGTCCATGCCATCACGGTCTCAGTGGACATTGCAGATACTGGGTTTTGCCAGCTAGAGAATGAAGCGGTTCAACACAGACAGGGTTGGCTAAAGGCCAGAGACGTTAGACCTGATGTCCAGTCCAGAGTTGTTGATATGCCCTTTGACGGATCTGCCCTTTATGGAAAAATAAGTTGAATGAGGCCCTGCAGTCAATCAAAACGTACACCGAAACCAATCGCTCCTTGGGTACCCTACAGCATAGGTGCCAGTCCTTTCGTTTGGGCAAAGGGTGCTATGGCATAACCACTCTACCTTCCAGTCCTCCTCCTCTTACAAGACGCCGTACTCCTCAAGGGACCAATACAGAACAAAGTCATAGTGCTACAGGGGTTTGCAATGGCACCATGGCTTCTCCCAATCACGCGGCCAATCCGGCAAACAGACCGGACCAGCCCAGGTCCTCCCGCTTCAGCACTCCGGTGGAGGACGACTGTCAAGGTACATCGAAGAATGGGCAAACATCACAACCGACTAACGAGTGCTATCCCTCCTCCAACAGGGACAGTCGCTGGAGTTTGTAGACTATCCATTGGACATTGCTCCCGCACACAAACCAAAAAAGTTGTGACACCTCTTGTTGCAAGAAGTGCGAGCTCTACAACTAAAGGACAAAGTGGAGAAGATTCTAAAGGGCAAAGTGGGCACATGTGTCTACTCCCACTACTTCCTGATAAGGAAATAATCACTGCACAGCAAGTCAGGGGGGTGGAGGCCCATACTAGATTTAAGGGTGCTCAACAAGTTCCTAAAGGCACAGACATTCCGCATGATCACACTGCAACAGGTGTTGTCCCGACTGCAACACTGAGATTTCTTGGTATCCCTATTCTCCGCTCACACCGCTGCTACCTACGTTTCACTGTGGCAGGAGTGCACTATCAATTCAAGGCCCTTCCATTTGGCATGCGGTCTGCTCTGTGGAGTTTTACCAAATGCCAGGCACCAGTGGTGGCGCACCTGCGAGACATCCACGTCTACCTATATCTATATGACTGGTTGGCGAGAGTCCCGTCCTATTCCCTGGCAGAGGCCAATGCCGCAACCACCATTAAGTGTCTACAACGACTGGGTTGCTCCATCAATTTCGTGCCTAGTCCCATCGCAGCAGGCACTATATCTTGGAGCAAGACTCGACACCCGCACCACCAGGCCCTCGGACGAAAGGGTGGCAGCTCTTCTGGAAAAGGTGCGCTTTCTCAGCAGCGCCAAAGTGACACCTCTCCGCAACTACAAATCCCTGCTAGGGATGTTGTCATCATGCATCCCGTTGATCACCAACTGCTGGCTACTGTGCGAAACCTGAAGGTGTCTCCCTAACTTGTCCCAGGGGGGATCTGTCATCCAGGTGGCCAGGACACGGCCATCGCTATTGGATCCAGTTCCTGGGGGTGGACCAGTGAGGGAGGATCACCTGGATGAGAGGGGTGCTTGGGGGAGCGGGACACCGATCGGTGAGACATGGTATCCCCCTTCTTTCAATGCCTTTTCCCCATCCTACCACGTAGGACATTCGAAAACACTGCCCCCCTTTTCAGACAGGAACACTTTTGCACAACTCGAAAGGCAACTGACTAACACCAGAGCCATTTACCTGACATGTCACAATACAAGGGTCAGGCAAAGTCAGGCAATTGACCAGAATCACACACACCTGGTGGCCCTTTCCCTTCCCCACAGGGATTAAAGGTGGAGCACAAGAGCACAGGACGAGCAAGGTAGACCGCTCAACGTGAAAGATGACTCAGCACGGCAGTTCAAGAGGAGGAGAAAGATGGCACATACCAAAAGGTATGAAGCAAGGAGAGAAGCAATCTTGCCCTTTCCGATCAATGCCCGTGAAACCTCAGGAGAAGGAATCGTAAGACCGCGAACAATAGCCAGCATGTGTTGCAGCAGTGTTGCAGCAGATGTCAACGGTACACCCTCCTCCGCTGATAACCAAGGCGGGGAGAGGCGCTTGTCTCGGTGTTACCAACCTTGACTTGAAAGAGAAAGAAAGCCAAGCGTTTCATCACAGCCGGTGAGTCGAGAGGCGAATCGATAAGAAACCGAACTGTGTTGAACGAAAAAGTAGCAAGCGGCTAATTGAACTGTGAATGCATAAAGAGCTATTGATGCTAGAAGGAGGAAAACCAGCAACAGAGGAGTCCACGCACCACGTGGGTGCTTACTCAGGAAACTATGGGCGATTACCCAATTGCTGAAACTGCCAGAACCAGAATGCCTTGGGGGAAAATGTGAAAAAGGGGCAAAGTGGTCATACAGGGGTCCTCTGTACAGTCGAAAGTCTTTGACCGACAGATGATTGTGAAGTTAAGGGAAGTGAATCCTGCATCGTAAGAATTGATTGAGAAAGGCACGATTGATAAAGTTGGCAAGAGTGAATCCGGCAGAGAGATACTGACAAAAAGGTGCAAATCCCGAAGTCCCTATGAACAGTATGTTGACAGGAGTAATCAGGGACGTCCACAGTGAACTGTTTGAAAAGACATTAAAAGTCGTGAATACAGGAAAAGCCATAGTGAATCCGAAGGAGGGAGGCTGACGTCCGAGAGGGGTCTGAGCCCGAAGGAGGGAAATCCAGGGGTGGAAAGTCATCACCTAAAACCCATTGGAAAGGAACTTTTAGTTTGTTTGTTTTATTGAATATCAGTCCCTCGAAGGCAAGAGACTTTTGTTGAAGAGACGTAACCATCAAAGAACGTGATAGCTGGCACGGAACTGTTATCTTGTGCTGGGAAAGCTCGAGTGTTTGCTGTGCTCTGGAGATCCACCTTGTCCCGCGCTCTAAACGTGGGGAAGCGAGACCCCTGGCAATCACATCCTGACTTACTTGTGAGCACTTCTTTCATTATTGAAACCCTTATCCCACACTCTTTCTGTAATTAGTTGTAAGGATTTGGCAATATTTTTTTTTTAGTATAGGCCATTTATCTTGACAAGACGCCAGGACTGCCTTATTTTTCATTTGATGGTCGAAGCTTGCTCCCATCTTAGATTTAGGTTAGGCGTTTTTCCACCCTGCATTTACAGTTTATTAATAAACACCAATGAACTGTGCTCGCTTGTGGCTGTCTTTACTGTTGCCGCCATGAGTTCCTTACACTACACATGAGGCCTGTACAGGAATTCCTGGATGCCTGTTCGATCCAAGCCTCAGGGTCCTGGGGAGACTCTATTGCTCTAACACTGGCTTTCGCTGGTGGTCAGTGAGAGAACATCTGGTGCAGGGCACACCCTTCAGTTTGCCAGACCATCAGGCCACTATCACAACGATTTCTTTGCTGGAGTGCTGGGGCACCCACTGTCGGAACCTTCACACCAGGGTCGGAGGAAGAAAAGAGCCAGCACATCAACCTGTTGGCGCTACGGCAATCTTTTGGGTCCTGAAGTCCTTCCTCCCCCTCCTAACAGGGAAGGTGGTTTGGATTTACACTGACAACACAAAGTCCCCACAGCTTTCCAGAGAGGCCCACGCTCTGTTGCACTGGGCTCTACAGCATGGCATGTTTCTCATCCCCACTCACCTACAGGGGATTCAGAACACTCTGGCGGACTCCCTCAGCAGAGAGTTGCGCTCTCGTCACGAGTGGGAGCTGCACGACGATCAGCTTCGCCTGTTTCGGACGTGGGGCACTCCACAAATCCATCTTTTTTCCACCTTTGACTATAGTCGCTGCAAGACCTTTGCCATACGCATCCCCGATCTGGAGAGCCTGGGGGATGCCTTTGCATTTCCATGGGAGGGGAAATTTCTGTATGCATTTCCCTAGATTCCTCTGGTGCCTTGAGTCCTTCACACCTTCAGACTGTATCGGTGCAAACTGATATTAGTGGCCCCTGCGTGGCCGAGACAGTTTTGGTACTCCAACCTCCTTGCCCTCTTGTCAGCGGCGCCAATCAAGCTGCGGTGCTGCACCCTGACCCAGCCACTCTGTCCGATGGCCTGGCTCCTTTGTTCCTAGCATTGGGTACACTGTCCCTTCTGCAAGATTGCCAGGAGCTCTAGCCAGAGCAACAGCTCTGTCCACCTTGAAGTGCTACAAAAGCAAGTGGAAACGTTTTCAACTGTGGTGCAGGAACCATCAACTGCAACCTCAAACCATTCGGCCGGAAAGACCTCTTGCCTTATCTGTTGTTGCTGGCCGAGTCTGGCTTGGTGCATTCGTCCATTAAGGTGCACCTGGTGGCAATCTTCAGGTACAACCGCTTTGCAGGGGTGCCATCCCTGTGGTCCCATCGGCTGGTGAAGGAGTTCCTGCATGGGCTGTTCCTAGTTTTTCCACCTGTCCATCGCCCTGCTCCAGCATGGGAGCTAAATGTGCTACTTACAAGGCTCATGAGGCCAGCCTTCAAGCCTATGCACCAAGCATACATTAAACGCCTTTCCTAGAAAAACTGTGTTCTTGGTGGCCATCACATCATCAAGGTGATTGGTTGAGATCCAGGCGTTTTCATTCAAGCTGCTCTACTTGACATTTCACAAGGACAAGGCTATTATGCATACTAATCCAACCTTTATGCCAAAGGTGCCATCCTCTTTCCATCTTAATCAGCAGGTGGCTTTGCCAGTATTTTTTGGCACACCGATGTCTCCATTGGCATGAATCCTGCATATGCTGGATGTCGTGTGCACCCTCAAGTACTATGTGGCACGTAATAAGTCTTTCTGTACACCGGATCAGCTGTTTTTCATTTGGATCTTCGGGGCCTGGGAAAGCTCTCTCGAAGTGCTCCATTTCAAGATGCATTGGAACCTGCATCATTCTTCCATCAGCAGGCCACAGCATGGCAGGCCCCGGGCGCTCTCTATCAGAGAAGTGGCTGCAACTACTGCTTTTCCCTCCGGAATCCCACTGCCTGACATCGGCCGTGCAGCCACTTGGAGCTCAGTGCATACATTCACCAGGTTCTACTGTGTTGACAGAGATTCAGCACAATAGAGTCGGCAAACAGGTTCTGCTGAACCTTTTTGCGTGTGGTTAGGTCTCCAGTGCCAAGTTATGCTGGGAGCTTGCCTCCACCAATGTGTATTGTTATAAACTGCTTTGTAATCTATTCACAGCATGTGAATATATGAAAGATCCAATGCTGGAGAAGGAATAAGTTACTGACCTGTAACTCCGGTTCTCCAGCATTGATATCTTTCATAGATTCACATGCGACCCTCCTGCCTATCCCACATGACTTGTCTTTTGGCTCTTACTGCCACTCATGTGCGCTTACCAAAATCTGAAACTTGCCGACAGGGGAGGAGCTAAGGGAGATGTTCCTGTGGACAATATGACCCAAAATGATTGTAATAGAGCACAAAAGTGACAAAGTTTTCAGTGTAAGTGTAAACTGCTCTGTTACCGAAGATTCCCAGCCTAACGACGGGGAATATTCATAGCATGTGAATCTCTATAAAGATACCAATGCTGGAGAACCGCAGTTGCAGGTAAGTAACATATTCCTTCTGGTTGCTACATTATCCTGGTATTCCTGACCATCCACAGTGGTCTTATTTCTGCACTCTCCTGGGATCATGAAATGAGTGACATAGGTCTGAATAACTGAACATGAAAAATCCAGACTACACGCATGAAAGCACCATATTCCTTGGCTGTTCATGCAGACTTTCTGTCTATGTGACATATTTGGCTGTCAGATGAGTCACTAGATAACAGAAGGCACCCTATATGTCACAATAACCTGGCACTTTGTCCATTCCTTTCAAAATGTTTACCCTGTGCTGGACTCTCCACTTACCACATGAAGTGTTATGTCCCACCCAGTGGGGATGCAGTGTTTTGATACCAAATGATATACCTCTCCTTGAATTGTTCTTTATCTAATAAAATACAAGTTAGAAAGACAATACAGATAAAAGTTACATATGTGAAGGCTTAGGCTTAAACTCAATTGGCGGTGGTTGGCTCATCAACTACAGCAAGAGTAATGGGAGAATGATGAATCAGTGCTGCAGTTAGTGGGGGTTCAGCTGCAGCCAGAGTTCTAGGTTAGTCTTCATCTGTAAGACAGTTAGGCAGAACCTGGCAGGGGTACGCAACCTGTACTTTTAGCAGGTGATGAGGTTAAACCCAGGAGCATGCCCAGCCCACTCTGCAGTCCCGAGTGCCCCCAGTTCACAAGTTCATCTTTGCCATGACATACCTTCTCCAGTACCAAGCCATGCTTGTATTCCTGACACTGACTGCATTGGTCAAATTAATTGTCCTTCACCCCCTATGTAATCCAAACGTTCTTGTTCAGTCTAATTGTCCTAGTGCTGGACTTCATTGATGAATATAGTGAAATATCAGAGTCATACTAATAGGCTTGACTCTAGCAACCTGCCCTCAAGTCTCTGGCACCACACTTCTCTTATAGTGAGTAGTTTGGAGCTACAAAGCTAGTTCCCTGGCCTTGCCTTTATAGCAGTATTCGTAAATGAAACCTAGCCAACTTAGAGCCCGCACGGTCTCCCTCTGATGCTCCTTGGTCATCCCATACTCCCCTGGCTGGATGGAGTGGCAGGGGGTATTTTAGGTCCTTTAGCTAATGGTTTCCACACCTGCGAGTGTTAATGCTTGACAGTAGATCCAAGTCACTCGCAGTATTTGAGCAAGAGATCAGTAAGATTAATATTACCATACACACTTTAAACAAGTGGCGATGAAGGGACGACCAAACAATCTCATGTGGGCTTGATTCTGTTTTATGGTTGCCTGTGTTGTTCATAATGAATAATACAGGAGGAAGCACCTATGGCCACTTAAGGCTTGTCTTTGCTCACAGTTTGTATAGTTGATTCGGGAGTATACCATTCTGCGTCTCCACTGCCCTGGCAAATTGCAGATAGTGGGGCCAATGGATTTTGTGCCATATCTGCAGTGCTGTGCACAATTCTTTCTGTACCTGTGTAATTCTTTCTTTTCCTCCTCGCCCTTGCTGACTTCCTGGCTGACACTGCAACTGCACTGGTTACCTGGCCACCCTCTGATCTCGGGCCCAGGTCCCCTCCCCCCCAGCACACTCCTGCACTGCCTTTCTGGCTACCCCCGCACTTGGGGACTGTTTTTCTGTATCCCTACAGTCCCACCACCCGCATATGACACCTGATGTCGGCACTTACCCTTGCACTTGCCACCTGCTGGCCGTACCTTTACTTATTGTTGTTTATTTTCTTATCCCATGTACTGCACTGCCCTCTGTCCCTTCCTCCCCTTAGCACTTCTTCCCATTCGCGCGATTTGAATGACACCTGGCCTAGTAGGATCGTTGTCTGTCTTCCCTCTGTTCCCCCTCCCTTGCCTCGTCGCGCCTTGAAACACTTGTGTATAGGCGCGTTATAAATGCCATATATCATACATGTCCTGTGAAATGGGTACTCCTATCACTATTTGTGCTTACATACACTCCAAATAGTTGTAAAAGGAATTATAATGTTCTCTCTCCAGCATGGATAGGCCTTAATCCCGTCCGAGAAGGTGTCAACAATGACTAAGACGGAAAGATAATTGTTGCATTTCTGGAGCTAAATAAATTCAACTTGCAGATTAAGAGCGGTGGACCATAAGGCAACTGATCTCCTGATGTTGCATGCACAGCTTTTTAACCACTTGTGATATTGTAGAAATATCTGGGGCATACCAGTCTTTGCTTAGTGTAGCAATCATACTTCCTTTCCTACATGGGTGAATCCGGGACACTAAAGAGCCGAGTAGGACAAATGTACCTTTGTTGCTGCAAGTCCATCGTGTACATCTTGCTGAAGGATATCTGTGTGCAGACCTACCTTGACTGCAAATCCTTCTCGGATTCCAGAGTGGCATCTTAGATGTATGCTAAGTCTTCTAATGTGTTGAAGGCAGGAGTTTGTATTACACTTTTCGTTATTGTAACCTATTCAATGTTTATGCTTTCAGAGGAGGAAACGGCCACCTGTTTAGCAGAAGCATCTGCATATATGTTTTTGCAGGAATTACCATTGTTATTGGGTTGGTGTGCAGCGCATTTCATGATGGCCAGCTAACTGGGCAACAAGTGGGTGTCCAAAAGGGTGCTTCATAACGGACTCTTTATCTGGGAGCCTAAGGATGTCAGCAAGTCTTTGCTTCCACAGTTGCCCGGGATCCTGACCAACATTAAAGGCGTTTCTGCAGTCAATGTTTTTTTTAATTTTATTTATATTGCGCCGGTAGCTCGCAAGCTTCGGGGTGCAGAGACATGAACACAAAGGACAGAAAAGGCGGAACACAGGACATTAAAAATAATAAAAGAACAGGGATGAATTAGAGCAGGGATGAATTACCGTGTATATATGGACAATGTGTTCTGTGAGTTTATGTATGGGTGTCCTTGTAACGAACGTCATGTGAGGAATTCTTCTGCCGGGACCTTAGTCTAGTGACCATGAGCCAGGAAACTCGGGGAGCAGAGTGACTAGACACCAGTCATGGGAAAATACATTTCCCCCCCAATGCCCCACAGAAACAAAACCCTGACCAGATATGGAAAGCAGAATTAAGGGCTGAGGAGAGGTTGAATCTGCAAAATACTGAGCTAGCCACTTAAGTCAGAAAAGACACCAGGAAGTCTGTCTCTGGGCCTAAACTGCGACATTGTACAGGCAAACCACAGTCAGATGCACTACAGTTTTCACAATGCCTTTCTTTCCAAATGGAGAACCCGGAACGGAACAGGGAAATTAAATTCTCTTCAAGGACAGGAATACAATAGTGAAACCCTTTAAGGACAAAGTCCCTGGAGGAACCTGAACACCCACTCACACACTTGCTTTCCCAACAGAAGCACAGAAAGATATCCTCCAGATAAGAAGCCTCTTCAGCTTCTCCATGCACAATGTTTCAAAATGGCAACCAGGGCTCTTTTAGGTTTAACCCAGCCACGTCAGCCTCCTTCTGACTTTCAGGAACTGAGAGCCCATCCAATTCCAACCCTCACACTCTTTAGGCTCACAGTTAAAGACCATCAGCCCTAGTTCCAATCAGGGTGAGGGGCGTGCTGCTATGTAAACCAAGCAGTCCGTTCAGTGGTGGCTGACAGGATCAGGTGGCTCCGGATAAATGCTGGAGAGGAGGTGCCACAGAGACTTTGGCAACAAGAATGTGCTACAGAGGTGATCTAGGGAAGTCGAAGCAGGAGAGAATTTTATTTTATAATTGGCATAACTGATACTTAGGAATTCTAGATAACCATTTATTCAGGTCTGCCTTCATTTGGACTGGTTCTGCTTTGTGTATGAATCCTACTTCATTGTTTTGTGTCGACCAGAGGGAATTTGTAACAGTTCAGTTACTTTTGGGGGACAGGCGTGTACCTTGAGCATGCATTATATTCAATGGCGTGTTTATTGGTAATGGGTTTCAAAAGAGACTGTTTCAATGACCGAATGTAGGATGCCGCTATGCCTACAGCAATGACAGTCATCGACGACCATGGGATATCAGGGAAACAGTCTGAATACATTGCTGACCCACTTGTTCTGGTCTTCTAGAAAAGAGATTGTGTGTCCCCCTACCACACATTGAACACTGGGCTTTCCTGCTCTACTGGGATTAAGGGATTCATAATGGGTTTTTCTCTTGGGTTGTCTCGATATGGATCCTCATCTAGGCCAGTGGGCAATGACTTATTCAGTTTAAACTTGTGGGCAATGGTGTTTGAAAATGTGCCTTGTTTGGGCGGCGAGGGTAAAGAATTCTGCGTGGCTAATTATGGGCACTCATTCTTTCAACAGCCCTGCTCCTTATAATAGTTTTAGGCTGCGGGACTGCTGGCAATCCTATGGGGGCACCTCTACCCCTCCAACTTGTTTCGCTGCCCATCCACCCCCAACCCGAGAGCTCCTCTGCCACCTTGAGGCGTCTGACCCTGGAGTCTTCAACTGTAAAACCAGAAGGTTGCTTTCTCCTGTTCGTAACCCGCTTCACAGTGGTTTGCCACTATCACAAGTTCATAGAGGGGATTAATCTGCTACCCAATACAAATAATCTTGAACTGTTGTTGGAGATTAGGTTGTAGTCTTAAACCCTGGTGGTAGCTTCAGTGGAATCCTTTGAAATCAAGTGCTTCGTGAACAGAATTTCAATGTATTTCTTTCTCTCTGCTTCCTCATAAGATGGAACAAAAAGTGTGGGTAAATTAGAATACTAGTGCGCTTAACCAAAAACAAAGGGGAAGTCTAAGCGCCAGCTGCACGCCTAGTACTTGGGTTATAATCCTCACCACAAGAGAGAAAGCAACAAATGGGTACTAGTGGCATGCGCTTAGCAAAAATAGTTTAATTCAATGTCTTGAGCTTCAAGAACAATCCTCCTGACATTTCAGTGTTTACAGCCTACACATGTTTCGACACACCGTCTTTGTCAAGGCTGCCAATTGGTGCAAGTGATACCACAAACAAAATGGTTGATGAATAAATAAAGAAATAATATGAGAAACAAAATAAATTAATTTCATTGCATGTGAAAATATATACATAAACATTTCAATCGATACATGAATGAACATACCAGAGATATGATGGGTATGCAGGTAGGTTTATAAACAGAACATAGAAAAACAGAAATTGATGTTGTGGCAGCTGATACCATGATTGTAATAAGACATCGAACAATTAATGCGTTTCTTGTGCTTGAACTGCTGTGGTCATTGTGCTGTTTGTCGTGCAGCATGCTAAATATTGCTTGAAGTGCAAATGTGAAACACCAAAATATAGATACATGCAAGGGTATTGCTTTAGTCATAATGGTTCTTTTGTGCTATGGGTGAGGTTATTCTCCTCCCAAGATGGTAATGCGTGTTCCTAAGAAAATATTAGATGGGTAAGTTTATAATACTTGAGGACTTGTGAATATAAGTAGTGGGGGGCTGATATGACCAAAAAGCCTGAAAAACTCACCCTGATATGAGTTTGTGTTGATCTGTAATACAAGGTCAATTAAGTATATGTTATGTTAGTGGTGTACTATTCTTGGTAATAACAGCATCGAGAGAAATCCGGAACCATAAGTTTTAAATTGTCTTCCCCCTTACTGTGGGTAGATCCAGTATGCTGCACCCTGGTGTAAGCTTGTAATGCTTTGGAGGTCATCAGTTATCAATATTGATTTCAGTCTAGTGTCTGCATGAGTCTTACTAAGGCTTAATTAATATTAGCATGCACTTACCTGATAATGGTTAATGTAAAAGGATATTAATACTGCACACTATCACCACTGGAGTGGTCCACTGGCGGATCAGAAAGTAAAGGGGGGTAGGTTAGGGGTTAGGAACACGTTAGTAGGTCAGTTTGGAGAGGAGCGAGGGAGCTGTGATGTATTGTTGGCCGATTCAGTTTGGTTAACACCGTTAGTTGAGCTTTTTGGTCTGGTATCCGATCGGAGTCCTTCGTGTGCTTTTGTGTGAAGGTCTGTGTGGTGTGTTTGTTGCAGTGTGGTGAAGTGCGTGCGGGTTGCTGCGGTTTAAGAGGTGGTTGTGTTTAGAGTGTGAGAGGTGTGTGAGGAGCGGTGAGGTTTTTAGAAGTTTTTTTGTGGGGTTGGTTCGTAGCTTTGTAATTCATAGAAATGCACACTCCTACTGTGTGTCTTTAGCGATTTAGACATGGTTGTCTTCCTTTCAGTGATTACGTTTCCGCATGATAAGGCTATCTCATCTCTGTCATTATGTTAAGTTAGCTAGTATTTGCATTTCTATCTTTGTATTTGGCCAGCCCCTATATCCCAGTTTGCGGTTGGTGCAAACTAATCCTTTCGGATTGATCGGCTTGCTACCTGCACCACTATCCTATGCCCTGTCTGAGTGGGTGAGGTTGGTGGCTGTGCCTTTGTGTTGGGCATGTTTGATATTGTTCTTTCCAGATGGGGTTGTCGCTGGTGTTCTATTCCACCTAGTGTTGTCTCTCTTGTTCTTGTAGGAGATTCCCTTAGTCGGTCCTAGGTGCTGTCTGTGCCATCCTATATTCTGTCAGCCTGTTCTTTTGTATTACCTGTTTGATTGTTTCAGTCTGGTTCCAAGGTGTTGAAGAGCCAGGTTTTTAGTAGTTTTCTAAAATATAGGTGATCTTTGGTATTTCTTGTTCCTTTCGGTAGACTGTTCCAGGTTTTTGCCACTAGGTGGGAGAAACAGGAGCTCCTAGTTTTTTTTCTGATGTATGGTTTTGGGTCCAGGCGGATTTCATTGCTTGATCTGAGGAGTCTCGTTGGCTTGTAGATTTTCTTTTGTAGGAACTCTGCTCCTTGTCCGTTGATTGCCCTGTGTGTTATGCACATTGTTTTGAATGTGATACAAAGTTTGATTGGAAGCCAATGTAACATTTTTACCGCTGGAGTGATGTGATCTCGTCTTGAAAGTTTCAGGAGGAGTCTAGCTGCTGCATTTTGGATGCGTTGTAATTTCTTCAGGAGGTATTCAGGCATCCCTAGGTACAGGCTGTTTGCGTAGTCGATTCTTTACATAATGAGGGCGACGATTGACAGTGTTTTGCGGCTGAAGGAGAGTAAAGGTAGGATTATTTTTGTTGAGTGAAGGAGGAAGAAGCATTTCTTAATTGTCGCGTTTACATGTAGTTCTTAGGTTAGAGCGTTGTCCATTAGGACTCCCAGGTTTTTACTAACTTAGATGGTGTGGGCACAGTTCCCAATTCAATCGGCCAGGGAACGTAGGTGGTGGTCTCTTGGTTTTTGGATATAATCATGATTTCTGTCTTTCCTGGCTTGATTTTTAGGTTGTTGACGTTCATCCAGTCGTAGATTTCTTTTAGACATTCTACTAGAGTTGAGTGATCTGCTTGTGTGTCTTCGATTTTGTAGATGCTTTGAGTGTCGTCTGCGTAGTTGTAGCATGTAATGTTGAATTTTTTGAAATTCTTGATTAACTATGTCTGGCAGATGTTAAAGTATAGTGGTACTCCACAGTCGTTAACTCGTGGAGTAGATTTGAAGGGTTTTATCCATACAGTTTCTGTTCTGTTTGCTAGGAATGATTTAATCCAGAGTAGTGCCATGTCTGTTATACCTATATCTTCTAATTTTTTGAT
The DNA here is from genome assembly GCF_040938575.1 of Ambystoma mexicanum. Taxonomy (NCBI): domain Eukaryota; kingdom Metazoa; phylum Chordata; class Amphibia; order Caudata; family Ambystomatidae; genus Ambystoma; species Ambystoma mexicanum. The sequence goes on from NC_090932.1 coordinate 152,271,934, forward strand.
CAGGGTGTATGGTTTACTGTGTCGAAAGCTGCAGAGAGGTCGAGCAGAATCAGGGCCGAGGTTGTGTTGGAGTTTGGGTTTGTTTTTAGGTTGTCGTCCCAGATGGATAGCAGCGCCGATTCTGTTCCTCTTGCAGGGTCTGAAGCCGACTTGTGCTTGGTCTAGCAACTGGTGTTTTTCTACGTGGTCATGGGTCATTTTGTATACGTAAGTTTCTAGGAGTTTTGCCGGGTAGGCAATGTTTGAAATGAGCCTGTAGTTGGAGAGGTTGTCCACATCGCCACTTGTGTTCTTTAGAAGAGGTCTAATATATGCTGATTTGAAGGATCGTGGTTCAGTCCCTGTATTCAGATGGCGTTCCTTGTGTGAGGATTGATTTGTAGATGTCAGGGGGCAGGGATCCATGGGCGATCCCGCTTTCTTGCTATGATCTACCAGCTTGACGAATGTGTCTACTGATATTTCCGGTAGGTTGTGGAGTTTGTGCTCTTGCCCTTTGCCGGGTCATGTTGGTTGAGTGTTAGGGTTGGTCAGTCTGTTTTGTATGATTTGTCGGATGTCGTTGATTTTGTTTTTGAAATGGCCTGCCAGGTTGTTGCATAGTTTCTGTGAGGGTATTGGTATGTTAACCTGGTGGGTTTCTCATTTCATTTATGTTGTTGAACATTTCTTTTTTGTGTGTTGGTGGCTTTAGTGATTCTGTCATCATAATGTCTTTTCTTTGCCTTTTGAATTTCCTTCTTATACGATTGGATTTGTCACTGGAACTGGGTTTTCTCATCTTGGTCGTATTCTTTCCTCCATTCTAGTTCCAGTTTCTTGGTGTTTTTTTCATGGTTTTTAGTAGTGGGGTGCACCATTTTGCCATTGATCTTTTTCTTGAGAGGGTAAATGGTTTTTCCAGGGATGTTTTCAATTGTATCAGTAATCCATTTATGGAGTAGCTCCTTTTTCCCATGTAGGTCTGCCTTCTCAAGTTCTGCAGTTGAAGGTTTGGTCAGCACCAATTCTATTAGGTCGCTTGCTTTGAGTGTTTTCCAGTTTCTTTTTGTGGTGGTTGGAAGTTTGAGGGGCTGAATGGTAACTTTAGTTGGTAGCCTGATCACAAATGGAATGATGAGATGGTCTCTCCAAGTATTTGTATTGATGGTGCAGTGGTGATCGTTTTTTTCTTGGCGAAGACTGCGTCAAGGGTGTGTCCTGCCGAGTGTGTTGCCCCTTTGACCAGCTGTTGTAATTTCATGGTTGTTAGTTGTCCGATTAGTGAGTTTTGAGAGTTGGCGTGTTTCTCTTCGAACCATATGTTGAAGTCCCCCAGGATTATCAGATTTTCATGTTGAATGGCTATGTTGGCGACGGCTTCTATGAAGTTGTTGGCGAAGGTTGCATCGTATGTCAGTGGTCTGTAAACCAGTATGAATGTAATGTTTGTTTTTGGATTCGCTTATAGGTGTAAGACCATGGTTTTGCAGTTTACGATGTTTAGCGGTTAGTCTGTTTTTATTTTCAGGTGTTCCTTGAATGCTATTGCGAGGCCGTACCCTTTTTTATTTTTTCTGTTTAACTGAAGGCATTTGAAGTTGGTGGGGAGACAACTTAATTGTCAGCCAGCCATGTTTCTGTGATGAATAGGATGTCTATACCGTTGTCGCAGAGCAGGTCGAAGATCTCAGTTGAATGTTTTGACATGGATCTTGCGTTGATTAGGTTGCAGTGGATTTTTATGATATAGTTTGGTATGTGCTTTATTGTTGCCGTTATCTTGTGACTCTTTTTTTGGTTTCTTTCCAAGTCGATCTGTAGTTGTGGTGTTGGTACAGTTATCTGTGTCGTCGTGGTCGAATAGCTCTTCTAGGTTAAGTCTAGGGTTTTTGTTTTCAACAGGTTCCTCTTCCAAATGTTGTGGCTTTTGAAGGGACGGTCCTCTTGTTTTTGTGATGTATGAGGTTAGGGCGTCGATCGTGTTCTTGTTACCTCTAGCTTTGTCTGTTCTTCTTCTGTGTGGTTGTGTTTGGATGTTGATCTTTCTTGATTTGTTCGTAGGGTCGGTTTGTTCTGGTGAGGGGTTATTTGCGAGGTATGGTGTTAATTATAGGGATTTCTCTTTTCTCACAGCGTTGGTTCTGTTTTCGTTCTTGTGGGTGTGAGTGTGTTCTACAATTGTAATTCTTTGGTGGTGTTCAGTTGGGTTTGCTATCTGGCCTTTGTCTTTGTTTTGTTCCAGTTTGTTTTTGCAGCATTTTGAGTTATTTGGCGTTCCGCTGTGGGGTTGGTGACTGGGTTGTTTCTCCCTTTTTTATTTTGTTAGTTTGGGTTGTCGCGGTTACGTTCTTGTATTTCCTTTGTGTTTCCTTCAGGGTTCAGGTTGCGGTTGCAGGGGCGGTAGCCCTTGTGCAGTGCTTTGTTGGCTGGCTCAGTTTTTATTTTATGATTGTACGGTTGCACGCGTTTCCGAATGGTTTTGTTTGGTTCATTGTTACACAATCAGTCTATCGTGCTTTAGTCCGGCTGCCTTGTGGTGTTGCGCTGGCTGTGGGGTTTTGTCCGATACGAGCTTGGGTGCTGTCTGGTGGGGGTAGTCTAGACAGGGTTATCTCGCTCGGCAATTCAGGTGCTGTCCCGATATGTCACTCTCTGGGTGAGACTCAAGGCAACATAAAGAATTCTGTGGGGTGCGACACAGGCTAGAGCTCACAGCACTATCCCAGCATGGCAGGGCCAACAATCACAGCCCTATCTCAGTGTGGCAAGGGACAGTTCTTGTGGCACTTTCTAGATGTGATTGAATTAAAGACCTTGTGGTGGTTTCAGGATAAGATTCAGATCAGTATGCACGAATCTCTAAAGGTGCGACACAGGCTAATGCTCACAGTACTATCCTAGCAAGGCACAGTCTAATAGTCACGGTACTATTTTAGAGAGACATAGGCTAGTAATCACAGCACTATTCTTATTGTTGTACTTTCTAGACGTGGTTCAATTCAATCTGCAGAAATCTCTAGGGTACTACGCAATCTAATAATCGCAGTACAATCCTAGTGAGGCATAGGCTAGTAATCACATTACTATCCTAGAGAGGAACAAGCTAATAGTAAGAGGCACAGGCTAATAATCACCACTGCACTATTCAATTGCGGTGCTTTCGGGATGATATTCAGATCAGTATGCACAAATCTCTAAAGGTGCTACGCAGTCTAATAATCACAGTACTATCCTAGAGGGGCACAGGCTAATAATCACAGTACTATCCACTATCCTAGAGGGGCACAGGCTAGTAATCACAGTACTATCCTACAGAGACATAGGCTAGTAATCACAGTACTATCCTAGAGAGACATAGGCTAGTAATCACAGTACTATTCTTATTGTGATGCTTTCTAGATGTGATTGAAATCAATCTGCAGAAATCTCTAGGGTGCGACGCAAGATCATAATCACAGTACTGTCCTAAAGAGGCACAGTCTAATAATCACAGTACTATCCCAGAGGGGCACAAGCTAATAATCACAGTACTATCCTAGAGGGCCACAGGCTAATAATCACAGTACTATCCTAGAGAGGCAGAGGCTAATAATCACATTACAATCCCAGTGTAGGTAGGTCTGCTATGTGGCAGAGGTTCAAGAGTAGAGTGATTGCTCTACTCCCCACCTAAGCCTCTCCTACCTTATTAGTCGCTGCTGGTTGACAGATGGCCACTGGCTTCCCCTGCTGACACCTGAAGACACTATCAGGAGCTGCCTCTTTTGGAGTCGCCCTCTGCCTTGGGGCCCCTTAGCCACAGGGGCTGCACGGGCAGAGGGCTGCCCTGGGAAGGCCAGTAAAGACCAGTGATCCAGCCTATCAGGGGAGGGGGCGGGGTTGGGAGGCGAGAGAGATAGTGAAGGAGATGCACAGAAGGGTCGGGGAAGGGAACGCTGCACGTGGGGCATGGGGGCACACCAAACTATAATGGAGGGGCAAAACCAAGGCCCTGGAGGGTCTGGAAGCTGCAGCATTCACCTGGGCTCGCTGAGGGTGAAAGAAACGAGCACCAGCACAGCCGATGCCTAGGCTAGGCAGGAGAGACAGAACAGCCAATCTGGGGAGGGGGCGGACTCGGAGGCGGGAGGGATAGGGAAGGAGATGCACAGGAGGGTCCGGGAAGGGAACTCTGCATGTGTGGCCTGGGGGCACACCAAACTATAATGGAGGGGCAGGGGCAAAACCAAGGCCCAGGAGGGTCTGGAAGCTGCAGCACTCACCTGGGCTCGCCGATGGTGAAAGAAACGAGCACTGGTATACACTATTGTGAGCAGAAAAATGTCCCTTCACAAGAATTTTCGCTTTGTTGGCAGATTCTGGTTGAGGTAAGAGTTGGACTCCTGAAATATATGTGTGTGCTGTGAGCACCATTGCAGTCAACATGAAGGTGTTCTATTTAAGACCAATTAAGTATATAGCATGCATTACCTGCTGAGAATGAGAGGGCAGATGTTCGGTCAGGAATCATCTGGAGCGGCATCAGGGTTCAATAACACGCAGGCGCCATGCTGCAGCAATGTTTATTGTGTCTGAGTGTTCGCATCTGTTACATGTTACGTTTGCCGCAAAATTGAAATTAATACTTTTTGCAAACCAACAGAAGTCAGTTCTGTTCTACATGCCAGCAGTTGTCATCGGAGGGCTACCACTAAAAACATACCCGGTGGGGAATTTCATAGGGCACGGAGAAATGGCAGCGAGGAAACACAATTCTTTAAAGAATGTGAACTCATAACGGAGAGATTTCAAAGAATAGGGTATTCACATATCAATGTTAAACAAGCAATAAAGGGCAGACTTGCTACAATCCACATCGAAACCAGCTAAAGATACTAATCCCACTGTGGATATTGTAATGCAATATTCCAAAGATGCACATACCTTATACGACATGTACAGAAACATTGCCACCTCCTACATATGGATGCAGATCTAAACATGCACATATCGGATAAGCCCAAATGGGTATACAGTCAGAGGGGGACCTACCATTAGAAATTTGCTGTGCCCTTTTTTAGACATTGGAAGTAAGGCAACCGGCAGAAGTGGCTGGTTGTGGACGTTTAAAGGGTTTCACAAATGTGGCATCTGCAGTATGTGTTAATACGTACACCGAACAATTCACATATAAAGCAGGCATCTTAATCCAGATTTAAGATTTTATCACCTGCAAAACAACACATGTGGTGTATACCATGGCATATATCGGTAAGCAACTTTATGTGGGAAGCACTATTAGACCGTTAAGGATACGAATCAGAAAACATCTACATAGTCTCAGCAGCCAGGACTAGAGACATCCTGTTTCACAACACTTGCAAAAATATCATCAGGTGCAGGAAAGGATTGACATTAGATTTATAGGATTGTACCAAGCAAGATTGGGCAAACATGAAGGGGATGTGATACGCCTTTTAAGACGTTTAGAATCTAAATGCATTTGCTGCACAACTGAGGGTCTAAACTCTGAACACAAAATGCATGTTTTCTTAAGATAGGACCTTATGTGACTCAACAATCCAACTTGTACTATTTTCTGTTTGTCATTTGGGCATGATATATGTATCACTTAATTATCACCAAATGGGGATTTAATAATTTGAGGTATCATGTTTCTGTGGATATTCTTAAGCCAGATGGACAGTAAGCTATCAATAATTGTTTTCAGGTCATCATGTCTTGTTAAACCGCATAAATGAAGATTCCCAAATGCAGGGTAAAAAATGACAGGACATTAGTGGCCCACATTATTCACTTTTAAATTCAATTTAGTGACAAGCCTCCAACGGGGTGACTAACACCCTGTCAAAATATTGCACCATATTGGATCCACTTATACTAATCGAAGGCACGTGAACGTTCTAGTTGCCAGCGCACGGCAACCGTAACACGTACCTGATGTGAACGCTCAGACACAATAAACACTGCCGCAGCATGGTGCCTGCGTGTAGAACGCGGATGCCGCTGACGACGATTCCTGACTGGACATCTGCCCTCTAATTCTCAGCAGGTAATGCATGCTATATACTTAATTAGTCCTAAATACAACACCTTCATCGTGACTAGAATGGCGCTCACGGCACACAACTATATATTTCAGGAGTCCAACTCGTACCTCAACTAGCATCTGCCAACACGGCGAATATTCTTGTGAAGGGACGTTTATTTGCACACAATAGTGTATACCATTATCAGGTAAGCACATGCTAATATTATTAATTAAGGCTAAGTGAGGCTGATGCAGACACTAAATTAAAATTGATATTGATAACTAATTACCTATACAGCATTCCAAGCTCACACCAGGGTGCGGCATACTGAATCTTCCCACGGTAAGTGGTAAGACAATTTAAAACATAAGGTTCCAGATTTCTCTTGATGCTGTTATTACCAAGAATAGTACACCACTAACATAATATATAATTAATTTACCTTGTATTACAGATCAACACAACCTCATATCGGGGTGAGTTTTTCAGGCTTTTTGGTCTGATCAGCCACCCTGTTATTTATATTAACAAGACTCTAATTTTCTTAGAAACTCGCATTACAATCTTGGAGGAGGATAACTCACCCATAGCACAAAAGAACCATTAAGACTAAAACAATACCCTTGCATGTACCTGTATTTGGGTATTTCACATGTGCACTTCAAGCAATATTTAGTATGTTGCACGGCAAACAACACAGTGACCACAGCAGTTCAATCATAAGAAACGCATTCATTGTTCAATGTCTCATTACAATCATGGTATCCACTACATAACATCCATTTCTGTTTTTTTTAATGTTCTGTTTGTAAACCTACCTGCATACCAATCCGATCTCAGGTATGTTCATTCATTTATGGATTGAAATGTTTATGTATATATTTTCACATGCAATCAAATTCAATTATTTTGTTTCTCATATCTATTTATTTATCCATCAATCATTTTGTTTGTGGTGGCACTTGCATCATTTGGCAGCCCTGATAAAGACAATGTGTCGAAACACGTGTAGGCTGTAAACACTGACATGACAGGTGGATTGTTCCTCATCAGATGGATATCCATTCCAGCGTCAGCTGCTCGGAAAACATTTTGACAGGTGGTGTAGTGCATCTCGAATCGGTCTTCAATCCATCTTGACTCAACGTGGTGCTTGGCGACTCCGGACGTGATGTCGGTTGCCATACATATGTCATTTGTCATTACACCCCCGTTCCTCTGTTCCTTTTTTCTGTGCACTCACCACTCTGCTCTTTGGAACCACTCTCGTCAAGAGAATCTTCATTCGATTTTGTCAATTAACTTTGACACACTTCGTCATGAAGACCACTTTTAAGGCATTTGTGTGTGGTGCCTCAGTGCCGTCACAGAGGATGTGGATCCTGGCAGAAAATGAACCCAAAGTCACTGAGGGAGCATGCGCCGAAGCTTTGGCTTGTGCGGCCTCAGTCTCTATCTCCTGCTCCATCGACTAACAGATTGCCGGAGCCCAAAAAGGGCAGGTGCAGAAAGAAAGCCAAGAAGTAGACAGACTTGTGAAGCCACTCTTCGTCCTCGTCCCACAAGAAAAAGCATAGTCCTCGACGCAGGCATGGGTCTGACTCCTCGGAGGATTGGGGTAAGTCTCAACTGAGCCAGAGTACATCAAAGGCTGAGTGGTAGGCCTTCAAAGAGAAAACGCTCAAAATTGTCAAAATGGCCGGTGCTGGTACGGTTTCTGCCTTGGAGACTGTGTCAGTTTGATGCCTTTGGGCTAGGCGCCACACTTTAATAGGTCGACCGTGCCATCAAAGCCATTGATGATATTGTCGTCTGGTACGCGACCATCAATGTCGACACCCGACCACTCCATTGTCCCTGAGTCTTGATTGTTTTTTTTTTCCGAGACGATACATTCAATCTTTGGGGATCAGGTGCCTTTGGCTTCGAGCCAGTACAGGGAGGGCCTAGTGGAAGTGATTTATTTTTTCCGATTTGATAGCCTTGGTGGAAGGGCTGAGGGATGCTAGTGGCCTAGTGACTTCACCTGACTTGGATGATCAGCAGGCTCACCCTTCTGGCCATGCTAATGCTCAATACTGCATGATGGTCGTCAGGGTGGTAGAAACCCTAGGCTTGTGCGCAATGGCTAAGCCCCTGTCAGCTTATGACCTAGCTGAAATTTTGGATGAAGGGCCACCAACAGAAAGGGCAATGCCTTTCAATGCGCCCATCACCAACCCCATTTCTGCCCTTTTGCAGAAGCCTTTTTCCACTCCTCCGGTGAACTCAGAATTCACCAAGAAATATAAAACAGCAAGAGGGATCCCACCTTTTCCCTCATACACCCGAAGGGCTGGTGGTACAGGCAGCCACTGTCAATACAAGGTCATTAACATCCTCCCTACTGGCAGGAAGTCTAAAAAAACGGATGTCCTTTCAAAAAGTATTTGCGCCGGGCAGTATGGCCCTAAAGGCTATGAATGCGTGCTGCACATTTGCTAAATACTCACATGGCCTATGCAGGGAAATTGAACAGGCAGCAGTGCATATCCCTGTGGGGGAGGGGTGCAAGGAGGATTCTTGTGCCTGGTGGACAATGGGAAAGAGGTGGCCCGCCAGTCCTTGCAATCAGGCCTGGACATTGCGTAGGGCAATGGGGTCGGCCACCGTGCTAAGGAGACGAGCATACTCGCATAGTTCTGTTTTTTCAGCTAATGTCGAGGCACAATTACTCGACATTGCTTTTGATGGCGAAAACCTGTTTGGTCCTAGGGCCAATAAGTCTTTAGAGAAATGTGAAAGCTAGCAGCCAGGTATCTGGGCCTGAATGTGCAGCAACCGGCCAAACCTTCTGTCGGGTTTCTTTCAAGAGGAAGTGGTTACAGGCGGTACATCCCTTTTAGGAGAAAGTCACAGCTCCGCAACCCAGGAAAGGGCAGAGGCATTTCCCGTGTTACGGAAGGGGAAGTGAAGCCTCTAGGGGCCAGCAGACGGTGGCACCAGTGGCAGTGGCGGCAATGCCCATGAAGCTGCTTTGCATTTTACCTCCACGTTTCCCTGATTGGTGAGCATTTAATCCAGTGGCAGGAGATAACCTCCAATGCCTGGGAATTGCAGCTGGTCATATGAAGCTAGTGTCTGCCGTTTTTAATAAAACCCTGACAGGCCCCCTCACCCCCTCCTCTTCAGTAGCTGGAGCAGGCAGGAGCTCCTGTCGGAACTGTGAGCCCTGTTACTGAAGGGTGCCGTGGAAGTGGTACCTCCCGAGCAGGGGGGGAGATCGGGCTGGTATTCCCGGTATTTCCTGGTACCCATGAAGGTGGGAGGAATTCGTCCCATTTTGGATCTCAGGGCATTAAACAAGTTCTTAAGGAAGGACACATTCAAAATAACATTGCGAGACATTTTACACGCTCTTCAGCTCCAGGACTGGTTGGTGTCATTGGGTCTGCAGGATGCGTACTTACTTACATGTGCCCATCCACCAGAGGCAGAGGCGGTTCCTGCAATTCCTCTTAGGGGGACACCCACTACCAACTCAAGGTGCTCCCCTTTGGATTAACCTCCGCATCCACATTTTTCACCAAGCTGATGGCAGTGGGTGGTGGTACACCTCAGGAGAACCGGTATCCATGTATTTCCATACCTGGATGACTGGTTGGTATGGGGGTTGTCGCCAGAGCAGCTATTGACTCACCTTGAGGAACTTGTTTGCTGCTTCACAGGTTGTGTTTCTTCCTGAAATTCCAGAGGTCATACACTACCCAACAGAGAGGCTCCAGTTCATTGTAGCGGTCTGACTCTCAGGCGGGAAAGGCCTTCTCCCCCGACCCTCCTAGGAGAGTGTTCCCAGTGTCGGGCAAATGGTTGAACTCTTCCAGAGCCACGACAGCTTACCAGTGGCCTCCTTTCTCTGCCTCTTACGCCTCATGGCTTCTTGCTTTTTTCTGGTGCCAGAGGTCAGTTTGCGAATGTGATCCCTGCAGTGACTGTTAAGATGTCGATGGTCCCGGTATTTCCAGATAGTCACATGGTGTTGAGGTCAGTGGCTGTTAGGCATGATTGTATGCAGTACCCTGTGGGAGACAGCAGCAGTCTTGTCCTCTTGGCAATAGTTAACCCAACCTTTTGTATAAGCATGTACTACACAAGTTGGTGGAGTGGCTGAGCAGCCAGGCTTATCTCAAGAGGGGTCAATGTGAGCTGTAGGGTTGTAACATAGTTTCACAGTGACAAGTATCCAAATAAAAACTTACACTCAAGGTTTCTTGATTAAACAATTATTTATTAATTAAACAGTCAGTTGAATAAGCCTTCCTTAGAAGGGAGCAATTATGTAACAAAAAAATATACTTCAATAAATCCACACTCAGTTTCAATAAATCAGTAGATAACCATTTGGGATGGCACACAGACATTTCCTACACCCTAAGGTTACTGAAATACCTAGGACACTGTGGACATCAATATACCACTGATACATTTAGATCACTATTGAGTTTGGTGTCAAAAGGAAAAGGTTTAGGGAATAAAACAATGGGTAACATATTCTTATGCAGGTAAGTATTTTTTTTGTATTTTGTTTATTATTTATATTGCACGCTGAACCTTGGGGCAACTGGGCGCTTAGTACCTTTTAATCCCCCACCCCCAATGCAAAGTAAATTAACCCTTGCCCAGCTACACAAGTTATAGAATGTGTGACTTTTATGGAGGGATAGTTAAAGCACAAAGTCAGAGGTTAGAAGAGTCTTTCAGGGAGCCAGGACAGCCAATGTCAATTGAGCAAAAGACTAGGGGGGCTGAAGCACTTCTTGAAGGTAAGTACAAAGTCTTGCACAATGTTTTAGAAATCTTTGTAGAAAATGAAATCACTGTTGGGCCACAAGCTGGGAGGTTTGTGAGGCGAAACGCTGCAAGCAACTCTACACAAGGGCAACCAAGACAAGTCTCAACTGAGAGTTAGCAAGGCCACATAACAAGAGGTAAGTACCCCTTAGTTTACAGTACCTTGGGTCTGAAGAAATTGGTTGCAGCTGGCTTCTGTTCCAGTTGTTGTATGGCAGATCCTGTTGTTCCTGGGCCTCAGCCGTGGCGACACGAGGGAGGACGTCTGGGGACTCCTGCACTACGGTTTGCAGGTTGGGGGCCACAATGGGCAAACTTCAGATCAGATGCACTGTGCGCTTTCAGCTTCTCGCAAATAGCACCACTGTGGTTCTCTGATACTTTATGGGCTTTGCTCGCATCTGGGGTCCAGCACACTGTTGAGGTGGCTCAGGCTTGGTCAGTCCTGCTTCATGGGAGTCCGGAGGATCTTCCTGGAGCTGGGGTCCGACTTAAAGACGACACACTCGATTATGGTGTTCCTCTACCTGGCTATCGGTTCCTGTAGCAGCAATGGAAGTACAGCCAGCTCCAAGAGGATTTCCAGATGAGTTCATCTTGAGGTCGATTGGTCCCACCAACCCAAGGGGAGAAGTCGTCATTTGAAGGGCTTCTATAGTCGAGGCGAATTCAGCGCGTCAGCACTGCAGCAGGCCTTCACCGGGCAAACCAACGGTCCAGAAGTTGCAGCAAGCGTCTTTTCCAAGTTCTTCTGCAGATTCCTTCGTCCAGTGGTTGACTCTGCCTTCCAAGCATAAGACTGCGCCTTTTATGCAGGTTTCTCACATTCATTCGCAGGCTAGCTCTCAATCACACAGCAGGGTGGCTGTCCTCTGAGGACTGTCAGCCAGCCAATCACCTTTGGGTGCATTCCTGTAACCAAGGGGATTAATGACGGAGTTTCGTGCACCTCCCTCACTTCCTGCCCTGCCAGACACGCTGGAGCCAGAGGCGGGCTTCACTGGTGAATCCCGCCAAAGACTAAATGAACGAAGGGATCAAACCTGGTTTGGCGCGCAGAGTAAATCTCAAGAAGGCCCTTTCCAACAAGAAATGGCGAAAAAAGAAGACTGAGGCCATTTTGACAAAATGGGCACCCAGGGGTGCTTTACTGCAGCTGCAATTGCAGCTCGTGGTAGAAACACACAATGGTAGGAAAAAGTAAACCACTGCCACCAGCCATTAATTGTAGAAAGGGTAACATTAAAATGTTACATGAGAAACTAGACAAAGGGGATACTGAGTAACCCCTCCAGCACCCTATTTTAAGATAGTGTATGCAGGGTCTAGAAAGTTACAAATGTAAGTAAATTCCATTTCACTTCACTGCTCTTGGAAACAGCAGTTTAACCAAGAGAAGGTACTTAAACCTTTGGGAAATCTGAGAGACTTCCCTGTGCCACTGCACTGAAGGTGCTGTGTGTCACAATGTGAAAGAGATGCCTGGGGAGTTTGTCAGACTCCAAAGTCAAAGAAACACAGTGTTCAAATTATTGAAAAATACATGGGAGAGTGGGGAAAAGGTCTTGCTATCTTCAAGATGGAAATTAAAAACCCTAAAGTCCAGCAAAAGAGCTGGGGGTCTCTAAGGTAGAAGGGAACGAGCACGTTTCTGAGAGTTCTCCTTAACACTGGCCAACGATCTAGCCTGGTGGGTCAGCAGGAGCAACATGATGGCAGTAGAACCTTTCTGGTCTTTGTGGCCCCAAGCATGGGTGGTGACAGATGCTTCTCTGAAAGGATGGGGCGCTCACGTTGAGGATCTTTAGGTAAGCAGCCTTTGGTCTTCAATGGAAAGCTGGTGGCACATAAATAAGCTGGAGCTGCGGGCCATCAGGTTAGCCCTGATGGCCTTTGCACCTTCACTCAAAGGGAAGGCACATCCTGATCATGGCAGACAATACAGTGGCCATGCACTACCTGAACAAGCAAGGAGGTGTGCGGTCCCTGACCCTTTGCAGGGCCGCAATGCAACTATGGTTCTGGTTGTTAGAGAACCAGATCTCCGCTTCGGCAGTGCATTTTAGGGGGGGGGGGGCGAGAATGGGCTGGCAGAAGCCATGAGCAGGCAAAGGACGGTCTCGCACAAAGGAGGTGTGCCAGGAAGCTCTCAATGAGTTCTTCACTCAGTGGGGTACCCAGACGTGGATCAATTTGCCACGAAGCCAAACAGGAAGTGCATATGGTTTTGCTTGAGGGAATTTCCAGTGAAAGGCGCAGTGGGGGATTAATTCCTAGTGGAGTTGGACTTAGACCTCCACTATGCCTTCCCTCCGATTACCGTCATCCTGTGGGTTCTCATGAGGTTGAGATTTTAAGTGACCATGATCTTCATCTCCCTGGATTGGGCGAGGAGAACATGGTACTCTGAACTCCTGGAGTTGACCATCTGCCCACCTCTCCGGTTATAGTATTACCAGAGTACAAAGTGTGTTATTGAAATGTGTGTGTATGCAACCTTACTTTTATATAAAGAGCTGTGTTAACACATAACCTAGTGGGCGGACATTCGTCTGTGGGAGCTTGGGCACTCACTGTACTTAAGACCAGCCTGAAACACGTACTGAGAGCTTAAGCCTTGGTTGCTCGTCCATAGCTACTATATAGAGTACCTTGGCTGGGGTGTTCTGTGTCTCTACCCTACCATATAGGGGGCCGAAATACAGATACCCCATCCAATCTTTATAGGCCATTTTACAGAAATTCCTGGTTTAAAGACTTTAATCCTTCCTCCACACTCTATACTGCATTTGGAGTCTATCTGATGAGGAACCTGCAGGAGAAAGCAATCCATTGAAGGAGAAATGACTCCCCGGTAATGTTCTTTCTATGGATTCTTCTCCTGCAAATTCCTCTTCACCCTCCCGTCCGTCACCGCTATGACAGTGTCTGCAGTTATGTGGTGGCTAGCCTACTCTTGGGAGATGAGGCGATGAACAGTTGGTTCGTAGGCTTATAACTAAGCCTCTTTGGAGTTAAGTTGTTTTCCACAGCTTCTTTCCAGTTCTTATCCTCCCCCCTACTGTATTAAATATGTGTTGTGACTATTTTCAGCTAAATCCCTGCATTATTTCTCCACAGCGGCTGAGCTCAGAGGGGGAAAAAAGTAGGGAACTGAGGTATGGGGGCGTAGTAGAGGTACGGCGACAGATGTTGCATCCGGAGTTGACAGCACCACGTCGGGTTGAAATGGATCGACGACTGGGTTGAGATGTACTACACTCCCTGTCAAAGTTTTCAGAGCAGCTGACGCTGGCATGAATATCTATCTGATGAGGAATCGGCGGGAGAAGAATTAACAGTAACATATTTCTCCTTTTGAATCTGCCCAAATAATCGTCCAGTGACTCGCAATTGTGGATCTTACCCCAACCAGTTCTCCGAGGGCACCCTTCAAGAAGTTGCAGTTAAGCCTGTTTCTGATTTGTTCTAATGACATACCCATTCCTGAGCCATCAGGCGGCCATTGACCTTGCTGATCGATTCTCTAACTTTCATTGGTATGATGGACCCCACGAGCTAATTCATGGAGCAGATACATCAAACCTACAATTCTCAATAGGGGTGGAGGTACGCTAGTAGTTGATTAATTTATTATTTAAGTGAATGGATGCCTTCATTTGTGTTATACGCTTAACCTGTTAATGTTTTTGAAAATAACTCCTGAAAAACCTTTTTACACAACTCACCCTTGCACTAAAACAGTTCTTTAAAGAATATTCTTGTGAATTTATATGCAATATATGTACAGTTATGTTAAAAAATGTTTTCTCCTGATTCTCTTTACGGAAAATAGCGAGTGTTGCTATTTACATCACTATGGCTGTTTCGCGTACATTTGTTTTGCACAGTGGGATCTGTATATAATCATTCCCAGTTGAGCTTCTTCAGTGCCAATAATTGGTGTATTTGTTATATTATTCAAATTCTCCCATAGGAGCCAAAGGTCATTGACAATTTAAAAGTGGAATGTTCACAATGTTAAAAACATGAGAGAAAAAAAGGGAGGGAACAAAATAAATATTTTAAACTTTTGAAGTCCAAATCTCAAAAGATGCATTAAATTAATCATGAAAGAAAAAACAGCTCAATTGTTGCGTACAGTCTAATTTATTCTAATTATTCAGTTATACATATTTATTATAGGCTTGTGCCAGAACTCAAAACTAGGGCATGTGGTGTTTTACAAAATGACTAGTCTTAAGTTTAAAATTAACAAAACACATTTTAAATTAAAACCGTAATAAAACTAGTTTAAAACTGGGTGCGTGTGGTGGCCTTTAAGGACGACAGGATGCTTCAATGGGTTCTAACTGTCTTTATTACAAGACAAACAGGTGAACGTTAACTTGTCCTCATGCAAGGCAGGGGAACTACTCCCAGTTCAGTTCAGGGCCTCCCAGTTACTTCACTGGGGGCAAGGTGTGCACATGGATAGCACACTGCAAGCTTCCAGGGCCCCCATGTGGCCTCCTGTGGCTTTGGACGTATGCCCTGGAAGCTGGGCTGTGTAGGCTCTTAAGGGCCTCAGTTTTGATGGCTCCTTATCAGGAGCAGCGCTGTATGTCGCCCGCTTGGTCTGGTGCTCCGGCCACATTCGCGGGAACGTTCTCTCCCGGAGCGCGGGTCCGCGAGATCTCGTTGTGCCAAGATCTCGCGAGACCGCGCTCCCGCGATCACGTGATGTCCCCACACACCACCTTTACTGGGAATAGGATGGATGGTCACTCCATGACAAAGTCTGCAAACTTGCTGGGTTTCCTTTTCTCTCTCTGAGGTCTACTTTGATCTGGGCACGGGGCAGGACTACAGGAACACTCTTGGGGAGGTGCGGGTGATTCGGGTTCTCCTTGTCTTGCTCTTCGCTGTGACTCCCTGAGTGTGGAGTTGGGGAGTTGGCGCTTGAGAACTCATTGCCGTAGTGTAACTCCGAGGCATCTCTTCATGACTGGCGAGGGTTTTCGGATGGCTCCTGGTGGTCTTGATGTTCTCCGGTTTCCCAGTGTGGCTGTTCAATAGATTCTTTCCTGCGGTACATGGCCACCCTTTCTAGATTCCATTTCCTTCCGTCGCTGGTGCAAATGTGGTTTGACCCTTTCTCCAGGACTTCTATGGGACTGCTGTATCTGGAGCCGGTAGAAGTGTCTTTGTGGGGGAGGCGTATCTTTACTAGGTCGCCTTTCACTGCTGTGTGGCGAGCGGCTCGACGCATGTCCCCGTGAGCCTTCATGGCTTCTTTGTTATGCTGCATGCGGAAAACTACGTCTTCCATGTCCACATCTTCATCAGCTCTCACTTGATGGAGCCAAGGTGGTACCAGTGTGGATGCTGCCCATCTCCCCCTTAGCAAATGGAATGGTGAAACACCGGTGACGGCATTGGTGGTGATGCGGTGGGCTGCAACAGCTTCCTTGACTGTCTTGTACGGGTCTAGGCCCGAGGCATGCGCCAGTTGCAGCGCCCCTTTGATGAAGCGGTTCGCCCGCTCGACCAGGCCATTGGCCTGTGGGTGGTAGAGACTTGCTCTCCGCTGTCGAATGTTGTTGAGTTTGAGGAATTTCTCCATTTCTCGAGAGACCAACTGGACTCCATTGTCCGTCACAATTTCCTCTGGAGGCCTTCTCGCTGGAATATGGCGGTGAGTGCTTCGATGACTGTGCTTGTGGTGATGTCTGAGGTGAACTCAACTTCAACCCATTTGGAGAAATAGTCGACCGTGACTATCCCGTATTTGTGTTCTGGGGCATGCTGTCCAGAGGCCGATGAAATCCAACCCTAATTTGCGCCACACCACTTTGGGGACTTCGGTGGGCAGCATGGGGGCTTGTCTCACGGCTAGGCGCTTGTCACTGTTGATGCATTCATGGCACCTTTCGACCATTTGTCGTATGTCCTGGTCCATGCCTGGCCACCAGTAGGCGTCACGTATCTTGCGTCTGGTCATGTTGCATCCCAGATGGCCTGAGTGTGCTCTGCACAGTATCACTTTGCGAATTCCGCTGGGCGGGATCACTTGGTCGCCTCTGAGAATGAGACCGTTCATGGTGGCGATTTCCTCGTTCGCCTTCCAGTAAGGACGAAGGCCTTCAGGGATTGCTCTTTTGTCAGGCCACCCTTTGCGGACCCAGGCTGCTACGCGCCGTAGAGCATCGTCCTGCTCGAACTCCTCCTGCCAGTGGCGCTCACTCAGGTCCATGTACTCGCCGTTCCTCAAGTCACTGATAGAGGCTACGACACATTAATCTTCCAAGAATGTGGTTCCAGGGGCGCTTTGGTTCAGGAGCCTGGACATGCAGGCCGCTTGTGCGTTTTTCCAGTACGCAATGTGGGCTATCTCGAAGGTATATTCTTGAAGTTTTGCAGCGATCCTGGGCAGTCTCGGGGTGGCTTCTTGGTGCTGCCCGGGCTCAACATGTGGATGAGGGGTTTGTGGTCGGTGACCAGCCTAAATTTCATGCCCCAAACATAAGACCTGAAGTAGTTGACGCCCCAGGCACATGGCAACATTTCTTTCTCAACGGTGGAGTAATTCTTCTGCGATGATGATAGGGCTTTTGATGCAAATGCCACGATATTTTCAGTGTCTCCCTTCTTCTGGGTCAGGGTGGCCCCCAGCCCATATGCGCTGGCGTCCGTAGTAATGCAGGTGTCCCATTCGGGGTTGAACGGTTTCAGGCATGGTGCGTGTAGAATTCTTTAAGGGCGACAGGATGCTTCAATGGGTTCTAACTGTCTTTATTATAAATCAAACAGGTGAACGTTAACTTGTCCTCATGCAAGGGGAACTACTCACAGTTCAGTTCAGGGCCTCCCAGTTACTTCACTGGGGGCAAGGTGTGCACATGGATGGTACGCCGCAAGCTTCCAGGGTCCCCATGTGGCCTCCTGTGGCTTTGGACTTATGCCCTGGAAGCTGGGCTGTGTAGGCTCTTCAGGGCCTCAGTTTTGATGGCTCCTTATCAGGAGCAGCGTTGTATGTCGACCGCTTGGTCTGGCGCTCTGGCCACATTCGCGGGAACGTTCTCTCGTGGAGCACGGGTCCGCGAGATCTCGTTGTGCCGAGACCGCGCTCCCGCGATCACGTGATGTCCCCACAGTGCGCCAGAGCATGGCGTCCAATAGCAAGGGCTAATTGTGCTCTAAGACTCGCTGAACACCCTTTAAAACCATTGGTGGCTGAATGCAATAATGACCCCAACTTAGAGGAGAGGCGAGATCAGGTGTCTGGAATAATAATTATGGTAAACGAGCGGTGTAGAACACTGGAGGACCCTAAAGCAGACGTTGCATCTACTGAGGCCTTTGGAGCTGAAGCAGCCCAGTAGGAGTTTTCCTGTCGCCAAGGAAGCAAACGATGTAGCATGGAGGGGGAGCACCACTCGTTGGAGCAAGACCTTCAGATCTAAAACATCCTGGCAGGGGGTCCTCCCGCCGCCCCCAAAAGCCCCTTGCACCGCAGGAGCAAAGTGCCATGGCCCGAAGAAGAAGCATTATTCTTGAGTGCCGACTGACCCTACTTACAGTGACACTACAGGTGAGAGCCTCCGTAACTGAGGTCGCTCTGCTTGCGCATGGCTGAGGAGGGGTGTGGGAGGAGGGCGAGCGCATCGTGGGCGAGGCTGGAGATGGAAGTAAGAAGCACGGAAGAGATGTTTTGCCCCGCCCAGGCTGTGGCCTGAGAATGAGCACATGAGGAAGCGCTAACGGTGTGAAATGATTTGGCAGTAAGCCCCTCCATCAGTCATGGCTCACTGCCCCAGTCCCCGTCCTGAGCCCCATTCAGGACTGGGGAACCGGGAGGTTTGCGGTGACACTGATAAGTGCTGGGGAATCAGTGAAACACCGGAGGGAGTGAAACTGGACATAGTGTGCTCCTAACATTCTGCCATATTGCTGATAGGCATGTATGAGTATAATGCAAGACAGAATCTCAGTCCAATAGGCAGTGTAAATACACACCACAGCAGCCTTAAGCAGAACAAGAAGAAACAGGTTAAGGTGGACTCCTTTGCAAAGAAACTGCGAACCCATCGCCAAGGACTTGAGACTTCCACAGGAGTGCCTGATGAAACATTGGCATTGAAATGGCATAGAAAGGCACAGACACCATACCCAAGCTGCTAACATCCCTCAGAGAGTGTAGAGTGTTTGGGGCAAGGCGTCTGAGGTGAGCCTGCATCAAAGTGCTAGGAGATATCTCCACTTAACTTCACCCGCATACAGATAAGACTACTTGAGTTGAAATGCATAAGTACCAAATGAAAAGACTCGGAGGGCAGATGAAGGAGGAACAAACTTCACCTATTTGTTCTGCCGGGGTCGACCAACATCAAGTGCAAAATGGAGGAAGTTATGGAACGTCTGCTAATAGAAATCGTACGCAATCCATCGTTCTCAGAACAATTTATAATTAAACGCGTCCACAGAGTATTGATGGTGAGACCTGTGGCCCAGACTGGGCCTGTACGGATGAAATGAGGATGCGTAGCTGGAGGTACAGATAACTCGTCTTGTCTTTAAAATTGTAGTACAGGAACTGGCACAACGGCACCAAACCACCTCCCTCCAACCCTTCATCATTAACTCCTCCCCTTTCTGTGGTGGGCGCACTTCTTAAAGGTGCAGTGAATGGTAACACCAACCCCGGATGAATGTTCAAACGTCCAGGTCAACATTCTTTGACCCAACGCAGTGGCCTCTTGGTCGCTCGCTGCAGTCTATTGTGTTGAGTATGTGTTGCTTCCCCAGTCGGGAGATCCTCGAGAGTCTCCATATCCCCTCCAGGCGGGACCCACAAGTCATCCCTTGGCTCTCGAGGCACCGGGTCCGGTTCCGGTGGGGGAGGTTCATAATCATCTCACTTGACAGTGTTTGAATAGGGAACTATTCCTCGTAATGGCTTTATCTTCGTTCTGGACTGTTACCATGGTCCCTTTTACGGCTGTGACTCACATGGGGCTCGAGGCGAAGCGGGAGTCAGTTTTCCTTACATGGGCTGTTGAAGAAGAACCTTGTCCCCAACCTGGAAGTCCTTTGGCACTGCCTTCCGCCTTGCATCCGAGTCTTGCTTAGTTTTCTCCTTTACTTCTGCATCTCGCTGGATCACCTTGGCGTCGGCACCTCTAGGCGTCGAGGAACCTCGTACTATGCGTGTGTGTACGTCATATCGAACCATCAGTTCTGCTGGGGTTTTGTTCGTAGCCTTGTGTGGGGTGTTCCGATAGTCCCTTAGGAGCCGGCATACGGCCTGATGGGGATTCATGGCCTCTATGCAGGCCCTCTGGAGAGTCTTCATCGATGCCATAAGGCGTTCCTCCATGCCATTTGTTTGTGTCCAGCGAGGCGTTATCTTGAGATGCTTGAACTCCAGGTGTTTCGCTAACGCCTCGAACTTGTGACCATTGAATGGCGGCCCGTTGTCAGACTTGATCACTCTGGGAATGCCCCACTCACTAAGGATTTCATCAAGGATGGCTGCTACCTGGGGGAAAGCAGTGGTGGCAAGTCTTTTGACAATGGGGAATCGGGAGTATTCATCAATGAGGAGGAGGAAGTACTCCCCGGACTCCATCAGTCCGTAGGAATCGACTGCCACCCTTTTCCCATGGTCGGTCTGGGATTTGTGTGGGTTGGAGGGGGTACCAGCGGCTCTGCCGGTGCCGTACACTGGCAGGCGAGTCAGTTCTTGATCCACTCGTCGACCAGTGAGTCCAGGAACTGGAACCAGACATGGCATTGTAGTTGCCTTTTGATGTTTTCAGCTCCTTGGTGTCCCTCGTGTGCTGTTCGAACTACGTCTGCTCTCAGGGCAGCAGGGATGACAATCTGGCAGCTCCTCAGGAGTATGTGGTGGTCTTTTTACAGCGAGTTCGGCCTGCACCCTGCTAGCCTCTCCATTTCCTCTTTGCACACCCCCGGGTGAGCCAACGTCGCTCTTCGGTAGTCCTTCCATTTGTTGGTATTCGTCAGGCTGATGGCGAGAGAGGTTGTGGGGTCTGCAGCTGATTGGAGGGCCCGCCGGGTGATGAGACAGGTAGTCTGCTGGATTCAGGTCACCCCGAGTCGGTGTATGATGTCGTAGTCTTACTCCTGCAGTCTGATGCCTCATCGCTCTATTCTCGGGGGCTTCTTAGTACGAGGGTTGCCAAACAGTGATAGCAGCACCTGATGATCGGTGATCAGTGTGAACTTTTTGCCAATTATGAAATTGTGGAAATGTTCTCAGGCCCAGACGGCAGTCGGGCTCTCCTTCTCAGCCTACGAGTATGTGGACTTTGGTGTGGACATAACCCTATTGGCGTATTCAAACGACGTGTCTGGGGTTGATGTCTGTGCCGCTTGTCTGTGCCAGGATAGCACTTAGGCCCACTGGACTTGCATCCACTATTATCTCCGTGTCCCAGGAGGGATTGAAGTAGGCAAGACGATGGGCCTCCGTCAGGGCTCGCTTGATTGCGTCAAAAGCCTGTTGGCATGCCGAGGAGCACTCGAATATGGCGTCCTTTTGCAGCAGTTTCATGAGCGGCTCTGGATGTATCTAGTGCAGTATCCTTCCATTCCAAGGAAGGATCGGACGTCGGCCACTTGTGGTTCTTTTAGTTTAGTGAAGGTGTCTACTTTGTCTGGGTTGGGTGTCATCCCCTCGCCCAAGAATATGTGGCCAAAGAACTTCAGCTTCGTTTTGCTAAATCGACATTTGTCAATGTTGAGCGTGAAGCCTGCAGTTTGGGCCGCCTCACAGGTGGCGAGGAGTGCAGCATCATGGGCCTCTTTGGATGTTCCAAATATGAGGATGTCCTCACTGTAGTTCAGAGCACCCACTATTGGCTTGATGATTTGCCTCACAGCTTCTTGAAAGATCTCGGCCGCCGATGAGATGCCAAAGTTCAGCCTTCGGTATCGGAACAGCCCTTCGTGGGTGGCGAACGTCGTTATTACTCTGGAGTCAGGGTGTAGTTCCATTTGATGGTACCCCTGTATCAGATCGAGCTTGGAGAACATGCGGGCGTTGTTAAGCTGCACGATCATGTCCTCGATGCATGGACCTGGGTGTCTTTCCCTTTGGATGGCGGTGTTGGTCATCCTCCTGTCGACGCATAGTCGCAGTCTCCCTCCTTCCTTCGGGACGATGACGAGAGGTGAGACCCAGAGGGTGGGCCCGGTTGCAGGCTCGATGATGCCATCGGAGAGCAGCTGGTCAAGCTCTCTGGAGACCGCTTCCTGGAGGTGGAATCGGACTCTCCTAGGGTGTTGTGGAACTGGTCTCACCGAGGGGTCAATGTGTAGTTTGATCGGGGGCCCTTCATCTTTCCCAGGCCTGTGCACAGTTGAGGGAACTTCTCCATGATGTCAAGATTGGTTATGAGGCTCTGGGTGTTGCCGGGGGAGATGGTTCTCACAGTATCCTCATGGCCTTGATGGACCGCGGTTGAGGTTATCAAATCGTTAGCCCCCACGTGGGTGTCAATAAGTCCCAGGCACGAGGCTGTGTAGTAGCCGAGGTGGCACCTGATGATGTGTATGGTGGTGTCGGTTTGCCGACCTTTGAGGAGGAGGAGACAGTGTTTGAAGTGGCCGATGGTCTGTAGGGGCGTGGCTGCGCCCCATAGGAAGATTCTGGATTGAGTCGGTTCAAGTGTCGGTGTGTCAGGGATTCTCAGGTACTCTTGCTCACCCATGATGTTCACGGTGGTGCCTGAGTCCAGGAAGTGAAACAGGCAGTTTCCAATCTTGAGCGGGATCTTCAGAGCTTCCTTGGCCTCTTCGCTGTCCTAGATGAGGTTAACATATTCATCCTGCGTCATTGGGTCATAGTATGGGGTGCCTGTGGGGGTCATGGGGTTATAGTAGTTCTCTTCTTCTACGTACCCCTCTGGGGGTTCATCGTACTCGTCTGTCGGATGAGATGGTTGCTCATGGTACCCATAGCTTTGTGGATAGTCTTGGTAGTGGTATTCGTCGACGGCCCGGACATACCTTCGTTGATTTGGTCGGGATAATCTCTGCTGGAAGTATTGAGACTGTGGTGGCCGGTATGGTGTTCTGGTGGTCGCCTGGGGCCTCATGGTGGGGAATGGCCTTCCTTCCATGCAAAGGGATTGGAAGTGGCCCTCTCTCCCGCAGTTTATCTGTGCCATAGGGCCGGACAGGACCCTGAGTGTGGGAACGCCATGCTGCATCAGTAGAACTGTATCTTTTGTCTAGGCACCTGTTGGTTCGGTTGCCTGTATGAACAGACACCTCTATCCCCTTGTTGTGGGGCTGGTGGTTGGACTGCCGCTATGAGTTCAGTAGTGTTGTGCTTTGGTGTGGTCGTGCCTGCCATTGACGTAGCCTGGGTGTCCACCCTTTCAGAAATCTGGGCGAGTTTGCTCACTTCTGGAATCGTAAGGGGCTTCTTGAGCAGCTGTTTCATAAGCGTTGGTGATAGGCAGCCCTCAATGATGTGTAAGCGTATGGCCTCATCCAGAGAGAAGTCCTCAAACTGGCAGTGGGCACCCTTCACTCTTAGGTGAGTTATGTACTCATCTACGGTCTCCTGTGGCTTCTGCATACATTGGTTAAAGAGGTATCTCTCATAGTCTCTGCGGGCTTGATTATGAGCAACCTGTCGAGAGCTGCAATCCGGTTGGTCAGCCATTGGGATGGTTTTAACAATTGTTTTTACCTCACCCCCTACCAGATTGAGGAAGATGTCCCGTAGGTGGGGTGAGTCACCATCACCTGACCCCCTGACAAAGTGATAAAGGTCTTCCATCCACTCCGTCCATGTAGAGCCCTTGGTGGCCCGTGGTGTCGTGGAAAATGGTAGGGGCATGTGCAGCTGTATGGATTACATGCTGCGGGTGGGCTGTGGTGAGGCTGGGTTACTCATAATGGCAGTGGGTGGCTTTTGGGATGGACGTGAGGTACGAGTTGATCTTTCTACTCACGAGTCGTTGGTCCGTCAGTTGCTAAATGCTCCAGTGATCCTCACTGCCTTGCCATGTATGGATGACCAACTCCAGGGGGAAGAAAAAGAGATCTTGGGGTCCAAGACTGTGTGTGGAGTTGTGATTAGGAGGCCCTGTGGTGGTTATGGGCATGTGTAGTGTTTGAGGCCACGTGGAGAGGAGGAGCGTCTGGGAGGCCAGCTCTGGGAAGGTCCGTTTGGCTGTGCAGGCACACGAGGGGGAACGTGTTACATGAGGCACAGGTGGCCTCAACGGAGTGCTGTGGGGGGGTGCCGTGGCAAAGTAAGAAGGCTCCCTCGGAGCGCAGCTGCTCACTGTAGTTATGTTGCCGCTCTGGCGGGACTGTTGCCGGCTCGGTCTCTTCTCTCCTGGCTGGCGCTTTGGGAGGGACGCTGCCCGGCTCCACGGGCGGCTTTCCTATGCGCAGCTGCACTCCTGGGCTGCGTGTGGGATTCGGCAGGGCTGTCTTGGGCGGCGGGCAGTATGGGCTGAGCTCGCTTGGCTGGGGTTGTGCCCTTTTTAGCAGGGGAGGCGCGTGGCGGGATTCGCCAACTCAGGATCTCCAATCAGCAATAATAATGAGGAGGACGACAGGCTCGGCGGGATCACCGGCTGCAGCAAAGAGGACGACAGGCCCGGCGGGGTCAACAGCTGTGTGGATTGGAGGACGCTTGATGTGATCACCATCAAGGATGACGCCGGTACGCAAGGAGAGTTTCTCTTCGCCAGATGTGGCCCGGACTGGGCCTGTACAGATGAAATGAGGACGTATAGCCGGAGTTACAGATGACTCGTCTTGTCTTTATTAATGTAGTACAGGAACTGGCGCAAGGGCACCAAACAACCTCCCTCCAACCCTTTGTCATTAACTCTGCCTCTTTCTGTGGCTGGCACACTTCTTAAAGGTGCAGTGAACGGTAACAAGACCGTTATCGTAAACATATATGCATCCTACATGGATGACCCATCTTTCTTTGGGGAGGGAGCCCACATACTCCATAATTATGGAGGTTATCTGGTAGTGTGGCCGGGGATTTTATTATGATCACAAAGTTGGGCTTCTACTGTGCATGGCACACTGTGCCCCCAACACCTCAGCTTTTTGTTGTAACAAAAGTGATAAAAGTAGCACAAAATAAATTGGGCAAAATGCAATTCAGCAAAATAAATCTGAGGATTCTTCATAGATCCTCTGTCCATGATGCTTTCACACGAATAGACTATAATATCTACACAGAGGCTTAGTGCAATTGTATAGTGTAACATTATTCTGAGAAAATTGTCCTATCATGGCATATGGAATGCCTTTATTAGGGAGTGGCACAGACAAGACTCTGGAGGTTTAAAAATGAAAAACGGCTGGAGTATGGCTATAAACAAGCGGTCGAAGTAGACCTGCCAAGATACTTGCCAACCGTATTGTGCATCAGATGCCATTCCTCGTCAGGCCCAACAGAGCAGGACCCAAGCTAGTTGACAATGTATAGCTTACATTGCCTTTTGTAATTGACACTGCAGCCCCATCAGTCCTGGCCACACCGGATGTGGAGAAAGCTTTTGATTTAGTCGAATGTCTGTTCCTCTTTGAGACCCTGAACCCTATAGTGCTAGGCTTGGGATACATATACCTCTTCAAACTTCTTTACTCCACCCAACGGATATGATCTGTACAAATGACACCATTGCAGCCATTACAGAGGGATATGTGTTAAGAATGCCTCTTGTCTCTGCTCTGGCAATTGAGCCATTAGCATGCCACCTGTGTGTGAAAAAGACGTCCAATGCCGCAATATAAATACAATGGACTCGTTATATGCGGATGGTGCTGCTTTTTAAAAAAGGGCTCAATGGGTCACTTGCTCCGATTATCAAAGAAATGGACTATTGCAAAATATCAGGCCTTAAAATAATTGGGGGGAAATTCAAATTGCTGCCCCTGACCCCTAGTGTACAGAGAACCGGAGAGAATCTAGGTTTCATTTAGCAAGAAAGCAGGATTAAATATTTAGGTGTGGTAGTCCCCACAAATGTACAGGATTTCTATGTAAATAATTATATTCAGCCACTTAAGGGGCAGGAGCACAAAACTAGGTGGACATAGCTTCCAATCTTCCTTCTGGGCAGAGTCTCTATCCACATTTGGCTTTGTCAAAGTGACCAAAATGGGCCAATAGTTTTGCCCGCAAGTTTATTTAAGAGAGTCAGAGGCGTAATACTTAAACTAACATGGGCCGGTAAAGCACCACGCTTTTCTAGGTCTCCACGGTCTCTATAATCATTAGGCCCCCCCCCCCCTTCTCATATGCAAGATCTGGAAATGTCCTACTGCACAGCGCAGACCTAATTTTCTAATTTGCAGCAAGGTGCTTGGGCGGGGATGGGGGCCCATACTCAAATATCACAGTTAACGATTGAGAGCGAAGCTTGCAGACCATCCCCGCTAGCAGCCTTGACTTGTGTGAGAATTTAAAAAATGTGAAGACAGAATTCAACACTTGTTTGTCACCTGGAGAGCACTGCAGCAGGTGGACAGCTCAGACGCAGACAACATAGCTTACACCCCAACACCCCACTATAATACTCTCGGGGTGTCTATCGACTTTGAGAGCTAAGTGCAAATACAATTTGGATACCTTGTTTTCACAAAGCTAGGGGATCTCTTTCCAGATGGTGAATTCATTTTATAATATGATAGTTTATTTATATAGCGCCTATACACAAAGTGTTTCAAAGCGCTACAAGGCACGGAAGGGAACAAGGGAAAAATACAATGACATTCTTACAGGCCTATGAACAACAAAAATGGCAAATTAACTATCGTACTCAGCCTGTCGACATTTCAGATAGTGTAAGAGCTAAGACACAGATGGGAACGAATGGGAAACGGGCGACTACCGTACTAGGCCGAACAAACAACATTTCTGGTAGAGCCAGAGTTTTACAAGAGGTGAGGGACAGGGGAAGAGAAAGGAGGGAGAGGAACAAAACAAGCGACTATCGTACTAGGCCTGATGACATTTCAGATAGTGCTGGAGGGGGCGGGGGACAAGTATGAGAAGGGGGGAGGAGACAAACATTTGTTGCTATCATACTAGGTCCAGGGACAATTCTGATAGAGTATGTGCTTAGAGAAAGGGAGGGAGGGAGGAGAGAGGGAGAAGGGAAGAGGAGAGAACGGAGAATAAACAGTGAAAAAGAGCAGAGAGGTAGAGGGAGGTCAGTAAAACACAATGTTGCAGGGAACAGAAATGTAGGTTAGGGATCAAAAAGAGACGATGGGTAGAGCATGAATCAGGGTCTCCCTGAGTACGAGGTCCAGCATGAGAGTTGAGAAGGTGAAGCACCAAAGTCGATGTGTCCATAAAGTCAAATCCAAGCGTTGGCAACAGGTCGGTGATAGTGAAAACCACAGCGAATCAAGACAACTCCTGCAGTGAAGTAGGGAGGTGGAAGACAGGAGGGACATCAAAATAAGGGAATCAGGCATACAGACACATGAATACAAGTGCAGGGGGGACATAAAAATCGGGCATAAAGGAAAATACAAGTACAGAGGGGACAACAAAAAAGGGAATCAGGCAAATACATACAAGTACAGAGGGACAACAAAAAAGGGAATCGGGCATACAAGCACATACATACAAGTACAGGGGTGACATCAAAAAACGGGGATCAGGCATACAGGCACATACATACAAGTACAGGGGGGGTATATGAGGTGGAGTGGGGGGATAGTGGGGAGGTGGAAGGGGCTGGCCCAAGGCAGAACACAAGTGAAGTGGAAGGTGGTCAGACATCATGGAGAGCCTGGAGAATAGTGAGACACTAGTGTAAGTGGCAACAGCAGATGGAGATCCAGAAGTGGGTTGTGCGCGGAGCGCAGGAATGTGGGCATCACACTTCGAGAGTCAGGTGCAGAATCCATTTAAAGATATAGCATCAGATGATTGTCACGTACCCAAGTGTAAGTGTTTCCCAGAATTTCAGCCATACGCAGTACAATGCAGGCAGCAGGTAGATCACAATGCGAGGAAGGCATGGGGGCATGATGTTGAGAATGGGAGGGAGCCACAGGAGCGTAGATGGTAGCCAGGAACACATAGGATGCAGTGGGCCCCAGGCCCGGACAGGGTCAGACAGCGAAAGCCCTGGCCCTTTGATGAGGCCCTTCGAGGTGCCGGCGATCACCCACCGGCTCCGACGCTGGTGGGCATGTTGTTAGAACGGCCAGCCAATCATGGCAGGCCTCCTCCTCGAGAACATAAGAGTAACAGCTAATCTTCTGGAGCAGCAGCAGCAGCCATGTTGGAAGGTCTCCACTCGCGGCATCCGCAAAGGGATGGAGGGAGTCCAAGGGGTGAGAGGAGGGAAGGGTGCAGAAGGGGACAAAAAACCTTGCTTGACCAACTTGAAGCGAAAGCAGTGGTAAATAGTTTAACTATTTTCTTATATTATAGAATGAAGCTAGCACTTAGTTTGGCCCAAAAACTTTGGCGATTACACACCCTTGCACCTGGGGCAATAAGTAAGCATCTAATTTCTAACATATACCACAAGGCACAATATACAAAAGGGACCTTTGGCCGCATCACGGGCTGGGCGGTAGCCCTTAAATGTGGCGGTAACACTATTACCAGCGTATTTAAGCGCTGGCCCTATTATGAGTTAGGCGGTAAACAGGAGTTTTACCTCCAGCTTGTAGCTGAAAATAAAAATGTCCCCATACCACCCATTTTCAGGGCTATTTCCGCCGGCGGAAATAGCACCCCCCCACCTCCATCGCCAAACATATAAAATATTTATAAATCAAGGCCACAGGTTAATACACTACAAATACTTTAATCAGTCATATTGTACAATACACAAAGTCCATACATGTAATACAGGCATCCTAGATAAATGCACCAGATGTAGGCACAGCCACGCATGTTTTGTACATCTAGGGTGGGGTTGGGCTGCTTTGGAACGAGGTTGGTGATAAAATGCCCAACACTGTAAATTTCTGCTTGATCTCAAGTTCTGGCTGCTGTGGTTATTTAGGTTTCAATCTATTAAAGATACGAGCTTTGTGAATTTAACGATGGTTGCGGCAAGGTGATGTCTGGCTATGCACTAGTGGACGGGGGTGTAAAATGCCCCACAAGTTGAAATATGGTAAGAACGACTTCATTTTTGCTATATCGGTCAATAACAAATGCCACACTACTACCGCCAGCTAGAAGACCAAGGGACATCTGGGTTCAATTGAGGGAATATTTGGCTGTGATTGATGGGACTAATGTAGGAGGCAAACAAGAAAAGGAACCCCTGGAGATTTGAGGCGCAAGACCTGGGCACACTTTACGGCAATGTTGCCTAATTCCATTCAATGGAAATCAAAAATGTTGGACAATGTGCAATATTTTAATCATAGGTGAGTATTTGAATAACACAGTAATAAGATAATCAATTTAAACTTATAGAGATTGCCAACCGATTTCATTAATAAGCATGAAGGTTAGCAAAGTGTGCTCAACACATGCATCATACGCGTACTTGGTGAGTGTGCTTAGACATAATGCAATAAAAAAATCACCTTCAGGGTTGAATAACTAATACAAACAGATATCTCTGTTGTGAAGGCTGTTAAATCAGGAAAAGTTGGTGTGTCCCATAGTGTCTTTCATTGTGGAGGGTGCTTCACGACCTGTGAAGAGTAATAACTAACCTGTGATTTCACGGAGAAACGACAGTTGAGAGGGAGTTTATTTTCAATGTCAGGCTGGGCTGATTGGATGTGGTTTCCAACGTGGCTTGCTAGTGCTGTTTGTTTGTTTGTTTATTTATTTGTAATGCGGGCCAGACCCAGGGGTATCAGGGCGCAAGCTACAGGAAAAGGTTACAAGATTACTTTCAGCTTAAGGTGAGTGAGTTACAAGGTTACAGGAACGAAGGGTATGCACCGCTCCCTAATACAGAACAATTTAGGGATTGTTAATCATGCTAGACATGCACGCAAATTACATTAATTACAAAATGCATATATATATATATATATATATGTAGATAGTCTATCAGTAATTACATATTTACAGTAGACAGTACGATAACTAAGATAGTATGCAATTAATCGGTTGTGAAATACAGTCAGATCTGTAGGTGAAACTGAATATGGAATGGTGCAGAATGGGCACTAATGTGGTCATTTTCCCTGAGCCAATTAATGGTGTTATATTTGAGTTTAATAAATGTTTGCTTTACCCTCAAGGTAGGAGGGAGGGAGTCCCATAGCTGCGCTGCTTTGACAGGGAAGCTACCCCCACCTGCTTTAGTTAACTTGAATCTGGGTACGACTAGACAGTTGGCATTGGCAGTTCTAGTGGGACGATTAGATGTTTTTCTGGCAATTCGCTCCACAAGGTAACGAGGGGGGCAGCGTTGTTGAGGCATTTGTGGATAAGCGACACAGTTTTCAGGCATGTTTTTGTCATGGTTAATGGTTAGCCATTTGTTGTGTCGCCATGCTACCGAGATATGATATCTTCTGGCAATACCCAAGGCCGTTCTCAGGGCATTATTCTGTAAGATTTGAATCTTATTTAGAATGTGTTTACTGGCACCCAGATATAAGGCATTGCAGTAATCCAGCTTGGACAGAATGAATGCTCGGGCAAATGTAATTCAGCTATCTTTAGATAAAAAAGGCTTACCAGCTCTAATTAGCTTGCAAGTATATGCCCTGGCTGAGGCCATGGCATTAACCTGTTTGGCAAAGGTTAGGGTTGAGTCGAGGTAGAAACCTAGGGTTTTTACCTCTTTGGCGACTTGTATGATGTCTATGTTGAAGGATGAGCAGTTGGGGCAAAGTTTATTGAGGTTAGCTGTAGTCCCTACGATGAGGAGCTCTGTTTTGTCATCATTCAGGCATAGTCCGTGGGCGGCCATCCATGCCTGAATGATGAGGTAGATTTTATTTACTAAGGCCATATCCTTATCATAATCCACCCAGGTGGTCCAGATCATCGCATAGAGGGTTAGTAAAGATATTGTACAATGTAGGTGAGAGACAGGATCCCTGTGGCACACCACATATGATGTGAATGGAGTCTGCTGCCGTAGTAGGCGAAAAGACTCTCATAGTCATATTACTCAGAAAGAATTGAAACCAGAGGATGGCATCCTGGGTGAATGGGCCGCTGAGTTCAGGTGGTTACATAGAACTAAGTGGTCAACCAAGTCAAAAGCAACTGAAAGATCGAGGAGGAGTAACAGTGCTGTTTTCCCCTTGTCCCTGAGTTCGTCAATCTGTGTTTTGAGATCAATCAGCGCTGTTTCAGTACCATGTTGAGGCCTGAACCCAGATTGGCGGGTTCCAAGAGCTGATTAGACTCTAAGTAATCCTGAATCTGGAGATAGGCCACACAGTCTAATATTTTTAGCAAAAAAGGCACTGCCGTAATAGGCCTGTAGTTCGTGGGGATGGAAGGATCAAGTGTTTTTTTAAGGAGGGGGAGGACCCAGGACTCCTTCAGGTTATTTGAGATAGTACCTGTTGCAAAAAATGCCATATTTAATTTCGTTATGAAGGGTGAGAGGTCTCTCGCTGCGTCTTTGATGATTTGGGTCGTGCATGTGTCAACCTGGCTGTAAATGGCAATAAGAGGGTGGAGCTGTTTATAATTCAATCGTCAGGACTTTTAGAATGTTCATTACAAGGTGTGGTCTAGCATGGGCTCAGTTGCTAGGGTATAGCGCTGTGTCCCACGTCTAGACCACTGTTTCAAAAGACTGATATTTTGGGACGAGGTGAGTCCCGGAAAAACATTGCATTGCACTCACCTTGTGTTTCAGGAAGCGTAGTTAATGGGGTAGATCGTGCTTCTTGAAGATAACATCACTTGCGTTCCCTGTGGGAGAGAGTTACCTCGACTAGTTCTAAAACATCGCCTAAGTGTACAAGCTGTGTAAGGATATGGCGTGTTCATGGATTACAGCAGCCGCACGAGGCCTGCACACATAGGTATGTGTGTCTCGGTCAGTTTAGTTCTTATTTAGAATACATCAAGCGACTTAATGTGAATGGGGGACTTGCTCAATCACGTGGGGTGATGTCGGATCCACGGGCTCAAGTAGTACTGAAAGGTCTGTCTTTTCGCATTTCGTGGTGTTCTTTGTTGTCATGGCAACGCACACGCATAGCTTAATCAACCCAGGACAGACATTTGCAAGGACAACTACATACCTGGTTTCACCCTTATTAGGGATCATCAGTGCAGTATAAAGTAGCACTGCCCTCTTAGACAAACACAATTTCCTGAAGAACAAGGTTTGCATTTGAGTTAATTTGCATACCCACAATACCTTGTGTTGTGGCATAGAACTGGAGGTGAACTTCCACCGATGGCTACGAGGTGGCGTTGTGGAATGTGTAACTTGGCTCAAATGGACTTTCCTACTATATATGTATATAAGGTCCTCCGTGGGCTCCAATGTTTCTAAAGAGGGGGGCCAAGTGCATACCGAACAAAAATGTTGCTCCGGCAGTTGAACCTACCAGAAAAATTGCACCCATCTTTTTGCAACATCTCTCACAAGGAAACATAACCTTGCCCCTACAGATGGTTAGCAAAAATGGTCAAGGTAAAACAAAGGTACTGGGAGGTGAACATAATGAACCAGTACAGAAGAGTCTACAAGGGGCATGTCAGGGGCAAACCCCTCAGCTAATGGTGGGAAATACAGACGATCAAGAGTATGCAATTCCAAGATTATGGCTCAAGGCAACAAACAAAATCCCGCAACACACCTCGCTTTGCAGGAGAGCAATTCTTGGTTACATCAACAAGATCCCTAATCTCTTTCTCTTTGGGACAGGAGATATGGAATTTGTAAAGTTTCCGAACAGAAGCAATCCAAAATTAGTAGAGGTAGGATTCACGTCATTGAAGCCATGGAAGGCAGTAAAAATTAACAGAAAAGAGCTAGAAAAAATCCATCTGCTGGTTCTAGAAAACATATTGGAGGAAGAGGACAATGAAAAAGAGAATGTGATCTGCAACGGAAACGTACCAAACATAAGAACAATGAGAGCATCAAAACAGCATGCTCACTCCGGCCCAAATGAGAATAGTGGGGATCCGAAAGGTAGTACATTGGCTGCACTTCCCTGAGATCCTTACACAGGTACTCCAGAAGTTAGGCCTGGGTCCTCAGAACCTTTAGGCAAGATGAAAGAAAAGTCACCAGCTGGAACACCCGTGGTCCAAATACATTTACCACGAATAAAATGAAAAAACCCTCTTTGGTAATACTAACATAATATTACTTCAGGAGACCTGGCACACACATCCAATACAAATAGAAGGATATACAATCTTTACAGTGCCAGCATCACAGAAAGCTATGTGTCAGCCTTCAGGAGGGCTGTTGATTGGAGTCAACAATTCATTAAGTAGCAATGTCACACTACTACATAGTGAAAAAGATGGTATCCTTGCATGTAAAGTGGGGATACACACAAC
Organism: Ambystoma mexicanum; assembly: GCF_040938575.1. Classification (NCBI taxonomy): domain Eukaryota; kingdom Metazoa; phylum Chordata; class Amphibia; order Caudata; family Ambystomatidae; genus Ambystoma; species Ambystoma mexicanum. Next base: position 152,305,270 of record NC_090932.1, read on the forward strand.
AGGGGACAGGCACAATTTACCATAGTGAATGTGTACTGGAGCCCGGCGTGAATGAGCCTCCTAAACTTCCACCTGTAGCAATGGAAAAGATATCATTATTCCATAGTGATGCAAACGTGATCCTAGGAGGCGATCAAAATGCCCAATGTACATCAACACAAAGCAGTGAAAACAACTTGAAATGGGCTAAAAAAAACAAAGGCAGGATGTCAATGGGTGGATTACCTTAACTCATGGGGTCTCAGCATGCTAAATGGTTAGATCTCAGGTGATAGGTCAGCAGAACCAACTTGGTTGCGTGGTAACTCCTTCTCCACAGTGGATTATTTATTTGCCTCTGAAGTCATCCAAACAAAGGACACATCAATGGAAATCATATGGGGGGAAGGGAGTGATCATGCTCTTATAAAAAATTAATATACCAGATATTAATAAAATACAACTTGATATATATGCCCATGATCTGTCTGTGAAAAAAGGGAAAGCAATGTTGGTAAAATACAAGAGAGATGAGAAGAAGTTAAATGATAAACTCACTTGCTTTCCTCCTACGGAACTAAAAGAAAATTGTAAACCTGAATGCTTTAAGAAATGTATCTGGGCTGTACATCCACCAAGTGCAAGTGGACCTCGGAAAATAACTCATCATCAGCATACATTTGCTGAAGAAACCTGGGTATACAAAAAAAAGGACTAAGAAGAGAAGGTAGACAATTGAAAAAATTCATAGCAAACCAAACAACATTGAACAGAGAGCTGCAGAAACTTTCAAGAGCCTACAAACAGTGGTCACAAGCAGGATATTTCCTGCGTCACCAACAAGACAATGAGCAGATGCTCAAAGTTCTTTGCGAAGACAACACACGCAATATTTGGTCCATTATAAACACCTTGGGCAAGAAACCAAACAGTAACAGCAATCAGTGTAATTTAGTCTCGGAAAAGAATTGGGTAGACTACCTTACAAATAACTTTAAAAGTACATCAGAGATCCTAGTAGGGAAGAAGGAAGCTGTGCAATGGGAGCTTAAATATGATGTTAAGCTAATAGAAGATCTAATTCAAAAAGCTTCTTCTTCAAAGGCTGCGGGCCCAAATGGGCTAACCTACCAGGTTTTAAAAAACAACGTTAAAACCTGGATGAACCTTCTATTCAACCTCTATAATGAAATTCTAGAGAACCAAATGTTCCCCTCCTCTTGGAAACGAGCTGTGATTATACCATTCTATAAGGGGGGAGATCAGTCTCTGGCAGAGAACTACAGGCCAATCGCCCTCCTCGATATTGAAAGTAACATTTTCATGAGAATGATCCTGACAGAGCTAGAGGACTGGGCAAAGCAAACCAAGATAGTTTCTAAATTTCAAACAGGGTTCAGAAAAGGTATATCCACTACATTAAATGGGCTAACATTATCCCTCCTGGCAGAACACTCAAAAGAATTAGGTGAAGGCCTTATATATGGAGCGTGGATAGATTTCTCCAGGGCCTTTTTGACTTAGTCAATAGAGAACGCTTGTGGGCAAAAATGAGAGATGGGGGAGCACTGAGGGGACTGTTGTCAATATTAATTGAACTTCATATGGATACCTCCTTGATGGTACGACTAGATGACACCGGCCATCTAAGTAACACAATGTTGAACAAGGAGTGAGACAAGGCTGCCTGGGAGCCCCATTCTTTTTTAACCTGTATCTGTCAGACCTAGGGCCTTTTTTGCAATCATGGGCAATGGCGAGCCCCAAACTAAATACAACCAAGGTTTATTGGCTTGCCTATGCGGACGACATAGTCCTGATCGACAGAACAACGGTAGGGCTGCAACATCTGCTGAATGGCCTAAGCAAGTATACTAAAGCAAATGGACTCCTAGTAAACCCAAAGAAATCAAAAATGTTAGTATTGAAGCACCCAAAAAAGCTTGTAAATTACACAAGTTGGTTTCTCGAAGGCAAAGTGATCCCGAGAACAGAAGAGCTAGTGTATTTGGGGTATGTGGTACACGCTTCTCCGTCAATCAATAAAATCAAAGAAGAAATAAGGATAAAAGTCGAGAAAGCAGTGCCACAGATGAAAAAGATTTTACGGGAACTTTGTAAATTTTCTATTAAACCGCTGGTAAAGTTCTATGTTGCAAAAATAACCCCTGTTATACTATACGGCCTGGAGGCCAAACCAACACTCTAGGAGATAGATTGGCAAAAAGTAGAAGGTCAGATATGGAAAAGATTGTTAGGCCTGCCAAACTGTCTTCCCATTTCGGCCCTAAGGTTCGAACTCAGGTTGAAATCCCTGGAGCAACAAGCAGACTGGAGATTGCTTTCACTCTACAGGCTAATAAAAGAACCACAAGAAAATTCTTTATACGAGGATATAAAACTTCAGATGCAAATGAGCAAGTCAAAGATACTTAAACATCTAGAAGCAAAAGTTCTTAGAATCTTGATGGAAGTTGACACATCAATAGAAGCTTTGATGGCTAATCCTTTAAAAGCAAAAAAAGAAACTGAAACGCTGGACTGGATTAGAACAGGGACAAAAATGAGGCACATAAAACCTACAAATAGCTTTCTTATAGTGGAGAAAAAGCTGGGACAGTTGCCAAAATACCTACAAAAACATCTGAATGGGGAGTCACGAAATACATTTCTCAGGGCACGCCTAAATCTAATCCACACAGGAGAAATCTTAAACATTAGGGGTCTAAAGAACAAAGCCCTCGTCTTGGGTGATATTTGCGCAGAACCAATTAAACAAAGTCTAAGTCATCTGCTCCGAGATTGCGAAGGGACCTGGGATGTAAGAGTAAGCCATTTCTCTAAATTTGTGGACGAAGTAGAATGGTTGTCTTCAGAAACATTCTGAAATCTGCTGATCTCAGGGTATAGTACTGCCCTAACTATAGCAGTTGGGCAGGTTCTAGCAAAAATTGGACTGCTACCGACATGAGATTGACATAACACAAACACTAGCCGAAGGTGGAAATAAAAGAGATGTGGAAGTTCAGAGGACTGATAATCACCTATAATTACACCATCTCTGCATGATTAACTGGAGAGATTAGAAAATAGCCAGGGGACTGCCACCACAGTTATTATGGCACGGCCATGCTCTCTGGTTATCCTTTTCTTTTTTCCTTTTTCCTCTTTTTTCTTTTCCTTCCTTTTTTGCTTTTCTTTTCTTCTTCATTCTTTTCCCGTGTGTGGTTACGGTCCGCTTACATTTTTTGTGTACCTTCTTAAATCAACTTAGCTTTTTATTAGTTTTATGAAATGTAAATGTTATTATCGTTTTATTATGCCTTTTAAATGCTGGAAAATTGTTTTGTAAAGGTCAGAGTTGACCCAAACAAATAAAATTAAAAAAAATAATTAAAAAAAATATATACATAAATGTGTGGAAAAGTGAAATTACTTTTCCTTTTGTTTCAAATATATATATATATATATATATATATATATATATATTTTTTTTTTTTTTTTTCAGTGAAAAAATGTTGTTAAAGGGACATTATGGAAAGTTGCACTAGTAAAAACCTATGAAATTCAGTGGAAATACATTGTTACAGGGACGTTATGGTTACAGGTAAAACCGAAAAGCCCCTGAAATTCGGCAGTTATGGAAAGCTAAGTAACCATAACTCGCGCAACCACCGTGCACTGCTAGGGCTAACACCCAGGACATCAAAGATGACATTACAAATGCCCACCTCCACCGAACTTTCCCAAAAAATTCAGCGGGCCCATATACTTTTTTGGCAAAGTTTTAGCCAAATTCGTCCATGGGGAGCAAAGTTAGAAGCCACCCAAAAAGTGGTTTTCCTATGGGTTTAGCAACTTAACCATAACTACCGCGGGCCATGTAATATACATATATATATATTCACTGAATAAACATTGTTAAAGGGACGTTATGGTTAAGTTGCACTAATAAAAACCTATGAAATTCAATGATAAAACTGTTCTAAAGGGACGATACAGTTACAAGTAAAACCTCGGAAATTCGCCACTTATGGTAAGCTAAGCAACCATAACTCGTGCTGCCACCGTGCACTGCTAAGACTACACCCAGGACATCAAAGATGCCATCACAAATGTCATTGATGACATCACATATCTGTGCCACTTGTTTTTGTTCACTGACATATGTAGGCCAGGTGGTTCTGTTCACTGACACTGACTGACATTAAAATTCAGAAGGTGCTATATATCTAGACTTTAACCTTGTCATATGTTCGTAAACTACTTTCCTTAGGGTTTGGTCGCAGGTCATAGTGCACAAGCATGGGGCAATAAGCAGGCCTCAAACACAGAATTCATTTGTATACATGAAGATAAACTTTAATTTTTTTAACATTTTCTGAGGATGCTGTTTCTTTCACCCTTACTTTAGTTTCCCAGTATGTGCCTCTGTTTTGTATGCATTGTGGGTCTTCATATGTATTGTTTGCACAAGCACAAGTCTGTAGTAAGTCTTGAATTGTTAGCTACTCAAAACTCTGATAAGGTAGCATTCATTATTGTACTATCCAAAATTAAAAGATTATAAATATTGTACTTCTATGATGCATGCTGCAGCCATTGCCAAAGTTTATAAATGATTAGGTTCCTGCATTACCAACAACACTGCAATACAATGTTGTTTAGATGAGTACATTCTTTAATAGATTAAGTAGTTCATGATAGGTCTCCCAATTACCCCTGACATCTTGTTACCAACATTATAAACACAACCCATTGTAGGGACTTGGCATCAAAATTAATTGCACATGTGATGTCATCGGTGATGTCATCAATGACATTTGTGGTGTCATCTTTGATCTCCTGGGTGTTAGTCTTAGCAGTGCACGGTGGTGGCGTGAGTTATGGTTGCTTACCTTACCATAACTGGCAAATTTCTGGGTTTTTTCGATTTTACCTGTAACCATAACGTCCCTGTCTGGCAGAGAGACTCCCAGGACCCCCTTGTTAATTTGCATAATTTAAGTAGCTTTGGGTCTCACCCTAAATTACTAGGGGAATCCAGACGTGGGCCCCTTGCTTACTATTCTTAGAGAGGCACAGCTCCACCCTACTGATGAGGTCCAACCAGACCGAAACACGTGTCTGGGGTTGCTGTTGGTACTCTAGTTCAGAGGAGGATTGCCTAGCATTTTGGTGCTGGACTGCCCCAGGGCAGGACAAAGACTGAATTGTTTGGGATATTTCTCCTCTGTGAAAGATAGTGAGCTAAAGAATCTGGGTAAGGCTCTCATAACCAGGACTAATGTCTGGCAGAGAGACTCCCAGGACCCCCCTTGTTAATTGGCACCATATTAATGTCCACAGCAGTTGCGCACTATGAATTTTGCTGTGGACTTCGGGTGGCATCCAACCCGCTCAGAAAGGCAGGGGCTCTCTTACGTAGTGGTACCCTTCAGCAAACACAAGGAACATATAGAAATAGCCCCCTGTACGTGAATTGCAAGGGAAAATAGAGTAGGTCTGCAGACTGTGTACCTATGAAACAAACAGCACAAAGGCATAGGGAGTACACCATAATGGAATGCAACAACAAGAGAAGTGATGTCTGCCTTCACCAATCTTACTACATTGCTACTTCACATGGTAACAAAGAATGAACAGGCAAAGTAAGGACTGGAAAGTACTAAGATCAGAACGTCACTACAATGTATTATGCACACTGAAGTTTGTTTGATAATTGCACAGGTGGTGCAGTATACAATAGTTGAGAAACATACTGATTCTTTTGCTATGCAGCAATGGCAAGCAGCTTAGAGTGGCTGGAAGAAAATTTGCCTCATGACGCAATGACTTACGATAGTAACCCCGTTGGTTACGCACCGCAGTCTAAAACGTAAAATATTTAATATCTATTGCTTCATGTACGCCTAACAGATTTCTTTTTCTTTAAGAGAACATATTGGAAAGGAAAGCAAGGCAGCACAAGCAGCACCCCTTCCACAATAGCATACAGGCACAGGAAAGGAAAGAAACTCTGTAAAGAGCAAACTGAACAGCCTGGAAGCCAAAATGAAAGAATTGGTAAACGATGTTGCCGCCTTAAAAGATGACGTACAAGGACATATTATGGTCAAATAAAATACCACTGCCTGACCTGCACTTGTACCCGTTCCCCATTTCACAGCCCGCCATGCCCTCATATTCCATGGGATCAGAGATGTTACGCTGATACCTCAATCCCTTCCTCCCCTCATGACCGACTTGTGCAAATACCCAATTCCCCACAATAAGTATCCACTTCTGCTACCCCCTCCCTTTCCTAATGGTATGTATGAATGTGTGGAAGTAAACGTTGATTTGTAAATTGTGGCTGAGTGTATATGTTGCTTTTCCTTTGGTTTTAAAATGCCGTTATGATTCAGCGGCGCACAGTACTGGTGGGAATGACCGCAATTAAGCAAAAGGGAGGTATCCTACTGTCACCGCACCTACCAGGCCTGTCCGCAATCACAATGGAGGCATCCATACCACGCCAGTACGAACTGCATGTCCGCACCTTGTGAACCACCTATAACTAGTTGTGGGAGCAGTTGTTTGTCCGTTCCACAAGTACGCGCATGCGTATCTCTTCCTCTATCTCCTGGTAACACCGCTCCTGTCCAGCATATGCAAAGAAACTTGTGACAAACCTTAAGCAGTTTGAGGCGCCCACCCACGCCCTACAGGTAGCTGTACACATAAACATCCCTCCTACGATACCCTACAAACACCCAGCGTGTCCCAAAATGGTTGGCGCACGTGTGTCATACTATTAATCAGTGCAGAGATCCCAACGGTGTACATAGGACACCTATGCACATGCGCACAAAGTATTCCACCCAAAACGCGTCCTGCAGACAGCCGTCCCAATCAAGAACATGCGCAACATCACCATGGTACCGCACCCACATTACGCATGGGCCCTTATATCGTGGACACGATCCGGATGCTCGAACAGTGGAAAAGTGTATTGTTCTGCGATCTACAGAGTGTTATTGGGAAATTACACGCTTACAAACTCCCCACAATGTGCCATTGCACATGTATGTATTTGGTTCAATGATGTAGACCTCTTTGCCGGTTGCAAGGTCTCCGCAGCAGCCCTACAAAAGGTCAGACCCCAGAACTGCTCCTCATTCCGTTTCTAGCTTTTCAGAACAGAGCAGCGGCCCACATAGCTTTGAGCTGTAACTGAGTTTGGAACAATTTCTGCAATGCTACATTACCTTTGCAAATAATGGCAACCATATCAGCCTGATGAAGTATTAACCCCCCTTCCTGTGAACCACACCCTCAGTACCGATAATCCCCACTATCCCATTCCCATGGGCAGCATGCTGACAATGGTAGTATATGGCATGTGCGGTTCCCCAAGTACCGTGAGGGCCGTGCCCCAGTAAAGCAGGAACAACTCTTCTTCCCTTTCCACCATCTTCTTTCCAGCACCCCCTCATTCAGTACTGATAAATAGTCACACATGCATCCACCAATCACAGTAAAGAGCTCTCCATGTAACACTATCAGTTTTCAACAACATTCCTCTGTGTAGACACCACACCCAGAAATGTTATTGCGCAATCCCTTAACCTCCACAGTCCCATTTCCATGCCCGCAATCCTCAAAAGCCCCTGATGTGGCTTTTGTGCTGTGTACTGGTGGGGGGGGGAATACATTGCAGCTAGGGTAGGGGATTTCGTCTTCAGTGGTGGCTCTGAAAAGAACCTTCTTTTATTTTTAGGTGCTTCTAGAGAAACACCTTTATTTTTGGTTTTTATAGGGTTTTCTGTTTTCTTCTCACTTTCTTACAGTACACTTTTCAATGCCTCCTGTATATGGGCAAACAAAAGAGCATCACCAATGCTGGACAAAGAAATGCCATGTGCATGGAAACACAACGCATTTCGAGAATGAATGCTGTCATTGTTAAAGACGAACATCCCACGAGCGGACAAAAAAAAATCACACCTGCTTCTGTTGATGAGACCCCTTCCAGCCTCTGGCTGGGAACAACATACATTAGGATAGTCCTATACTCTTCTTGGTGGTATGGCGAGAAAACCACCTGGGCAGTGGGAAAAAGCCTCTTCGCTGCCTTCATCAACCTCTTCAGTTGATGGAACAAATGTATACAAGGCATGTAACCCAATGCATGCCGCCATAATACACAACGATAACGTGCACTAACTGGCCACTTGTCTGCAAAGGTCAAGCATAACGCCAAAACTGCGGACATGGACAGCGCACTACAATGCGTCCACTCCTTCCAAACCGAAATTGCCATCAGCGTGTCTTTCCTGGGCATACTTGCTACCTCATTGGGTACTGTTAAATAGTCACACATACACGCATCCACCAATCACAGGCAAGACATCAGCATCTAACACTTCATATGTACCGTTACACATTCAGACTGCAAGTGTTGTGTGAATCGAAAGCACCTTCAGTACAAAGTTCAATAACACTATCCAAGACTTCTGCAGTCAGATTCATCCACATCGACTGAAGTGGGAGAATACATTTCAACCAGGGTAGGGGATTTTGTCTGTAGTGGCGACTCTAAAAAGAGCCTTTTTTTTACGTGCTTGCACAGAACCTTGTTTGTTTTTTATCTATATCTCAGTTTCTGTTTCCTTTTCCTCCTTACATTTTTACAGGATTCTCTTCAACGCTTCTTGGACTGTGTAAGACAACACAGCATTGCCAATGGCGGTCAAAGAAATGTCATTTGCATGGAACCAGTGCATATTTTGCTCATTAATGATGTCATAGTCGGTGGAGAACATCCCAGCACTGCACATGAACTGACACATGCTTCTGTTTATAAGACACCTTCCGACCTCTGACTGGCGACAAATTACATCAGCATTGTTCCATGCTCCACTTGGTGGTATGCTTGAGAAAACCACCTTGGCAGTGGGAAAAATCTACATCACTGCTTTCATCAACTTCTTTAGGTGAAGGAGCAAATGTCCATACGACATGTACCCCAAATGTTGACCTCCAAAATGCACCACGACAACATCAACAGTACCGACAGAGGCCACACATCTGCAAAGGTCAACCATACCGCCTAAACTGCTCTCATAGACAGTGCCCCAGAAAGCCTCCACTCCTTCCAACTGAAAATTAACAGCAATGACTCTTTGCATGGCATACCTGTCCAGATCTTGCACAAAGGTACCACACACAATCAGTACTCTGCGTCTCTCTATCGCAGCCAACCTCACTACAGAGTATTGGGAAAAAATACTACTGCCCCTTCCTGTGAAGCACACCCTCGACACCTGATTAGATAATCCCCACAGTTCCATTTCCATGACCACCATGCTGAGAAGGGCAGAATGTGGCACGTATGCTTTCCCAGCTACAGCGAGGGCCGTGCCCCAGTAAACCCTTTCCACATTTGTTTTTGCAGCTCTCCCTCGTTAGATACTATTAAATAGTCACACTGTGAAAAAAAGAGAAAATATCGAGGCTGAGTACCCCAAAAGGAAATACACCGAACACGGGTTACAAAGGAACTGTTACACTCACCTGGTATCCACAGGGACGCCACCAAGCTGGGTTACTCGTTGGTATGCTTCTCAGCTTTACCCAGATGTGGTCTGCGGCAAAGGTTCTACCTGAAAATACCGGAGGACTGTGTTCAAGACTGACCGACTGGGGTAAGTATCCTCCCTCCACCCCCGTATGCTTTCAGTCCCTCTAGCGCCCTCTCCTCACTTTGTGGTAGAATTAGGCGTGCTTTCCGTCCTGCCTTCTTTGCAAGGGCGCGTTTTCTTTCATGGGCGAGTGCGGTCCAGTTACTTCACTGACGCCGCCCGTTTGATATTGTTCAGGTAGGTCTTATTGCTTTTCTTTAGTTTTGTTGCTATCCTGCATGCCTTTCTTTGTTTAAAATGTCTCTTTTTTTCTCCCTTAGGTATGCGGAGCTTCAGCGCGGCGAACTGGCTTGGTTGAGTCCCGCTGGTAAATGATGGCGCATTAAGAGCGCTATGATGCGGTAAGTAAGCGCTATGCGCAGCGCTGCGAAGTCTTGCCTTTGCTAACCTGTGTTTTCCTTCCTTGTAGGTTGCGGTGTTCTTCAGCGCGAGTGGAATGTCCGGAGTGGTGCCAGCCAAGAGGCGACCAGCCAGGTAAGCCTTTTGAGCAGTTCGTAATTTGTAAATTTCTCTACAGCTTTCTTTAATGTTGCCTCGATCTTCCTCTTTCAGGTCGCTCTGTCCAAGAGACGTGCAGATTCGAGGAAGCTGTTCTCAGTAGCTGCGAGTGTTTGAAGATGAAGACTGCAGGTAAGGTGCTGCTGCTAATAATGTTCCTTTTGTCTCCTTGCAGGTACTGCTTCTCCGAGGTTCGAGGGAATAGCTGGACACAGTGAGCGTCACGTTGCAAGCTGCAAAGGAACACGAAGCATGTTCTGCAGTTAGGGTGTGGTTTATATAGCCCAGGTAAAGTAGTACCAGGGAAAGTAGTTCCAGGCCTGCCACACCCAATACACTATACCGCACAGCTTGGTTCTTAGGAACCAATCTATGTGGATGCCTCCATGTTGGATGACAATACAACAAAGTAGTTCCCAAGCACATTGTTGTTCATGGTGTATGAGCCTGGCGCCAGGACTGGCCCCATGAGGGCTTTTGAAGAGGATGCCAGGCTCTAGAGGCCCGAGTCCTGACTCCACCTGGCCAATGGGTTTGCCAGAAGGGGTTTTGGGGGCGAGGGTTGTGACAGGAACATACGAAGATCTTTATTTTATACTGAACAGTTTCAAAGGACAAAGCAACAAAGCTATCGCCCCTCAGTACAACACAGCGAACTCCAGCATGGTTCGGTGTGCTCAGTGAGTGGGGCTGTACATTAGAATAGTCGCACCTTTTATACCTTTGAAAACATAATGTCCACCCCCACTGTGGGTTAATATTCATTAATACATTATGGATCTAGGGTTCGTGTCGAGTTCACACATCCATACGCTTAGGGTGTACTTTTAATGTATTCACCAACAAGCCTTAAATAGCTACAGTGTACTTTAGGATTTCCTATAGAGACCTTCTCAAACATCTGTACAATGTAGTTTAAACAAATGTCTCAGTTCAGTATTTGAATACATTGTTCGTAACATATGCTCGCGGATTAGCTTCATTGGCTCAAGTAATCCTTTACACACAGGTCAACGAAGGACAAGGTCTCAGTTCATGACCCTAACAAGTGGCCTGCAGGCAAGTTACCCATTAGTTTATACATTGAGGTCAAGACGGCCATGTTACATTTTCGGAGTGACACCCTCCACCATTTTAGCTCACAGGGTGACTTTGCAGAGGGAACCTAAAATGGCAGATTGACCTAAAATGGCGGCTTACATTGATTCTAAGGTCGGGACCTTGCAACACGAATTCTTCGCAAGTGGCTTACAAGCAGCTTGGCGTAGGCCAATATACATATATTCATTACAATAGGAGGCACGATATAATTTCCCGTTTGACAAACGCTCCATTTGGCCTATGCCAGGTGCTAAACTACTTCTGATCTATTTGCAAACAACTCCATGTATCATCGTCCATGCACCCTGAATCACTGTCGGAAATATCTATTGCCATTAGATCAATTGCTACGATTTCCTTTAACACATATTCTTTGGAGTTTTTATCTGGGGCATGTACCTTATGTCCTATTATACCTATCGCCTGTGCGCAACATCCCCCTAACATCGAAGATATACTAGGTAAACACTAGATACAACAGCAAAGAAACAACAGAATTCCCAAAATGATCAGTAAGACCAACACCACCTTCCAACCCCCAAGATCGCAAGAAGTCCCAGAACCAAGCGCTAAAATCCCAGTTTCCCCCGGGAACATGCACTTCTGAACTAAGGCAGATTCTGTATTGCCTTGAAGATAGTTGGGGAGGAAGCTGGCACGAAAACACAGCAAGCGGACCCCACCAATTTACACACTTCACCACATTCAGCCAGAATGACATCTAATGCCATCCGGTTCTGAAGTGCTACTAATCTTATTGCCTTCTGTTCTAATGTCGTTTATAGAGTATGACCGTGGTCTGGTTGATGGTTCTCTCCAGTACTCTCGCTAGTCTTCTGATGTCCTCGGAATTCGCTATCTGCCCCCAAAATGGCACAAAGGATTTTGCTACATCTCCCAAGACCTGTGCTGGAGTGTCACCATTCTCGTCCCGCCGAGGACGAGCCTTTGAAACTTCTATAGTACTAGCTATGAATACCCCGGGTAACAGGATCCCTAAATAACAAGTTCCCTGCCAATCCCTGGGTAACCATGGAAATTATACATTACCGCAAACAAAGTAGACAGGTTCGCCTACATACAAAGGTCTGTCTTCCCCAGTCAAATTCGCAACATTGACACAACCTTTAAAATTTCCCATTGACTGAGTACCATTCCTCTGTGTGCAGAAAGAAACTGAATCGGGGCTATGATTAACAGTGTATGAAGGAGGCATGGCATCCTTATTGCCTATCGGAGCCATCTTGAACGAAATCAAAGATTGAAAGGGACGAGACAGTCTATCAGAGGGCCTAATAGAAGCAACGTTAAGCTTTCTCCTATTTGCGAAAAGCGAGTATCCCAGGGGAGTCAGAACACGTTTCTCAAAACTATTCAAAGTTCCCCGAGATGCTGTTGTTCCATCGGCCAAAGAACAGTGCTCTAAGAGAAGCATAACAAGCAGTTGTTAAAGGTAAAGGATGAATATACCAACCTAGCCCCTTATCCCCATGTTGCGGTAAATGCGAGCAGACCCAACAGTTGGACCTATTAAAAATGGCATGTTCAGCATTCATGATAAGTAACAATGTATTGTTATGATATCTTTGTCTATGCTGGGAGTCTCTAGGAGACGGAGTATGCAAATACACAAAAGGAGTAGGGACAGTGGGTACATTTTCAGTTGGTAACAAGGTTTCGAATGTATGCACTTCTTCCAGGTACCATAGACTTAGCACAGTTACTATTATAAAACCAATCAACATTATAAAAAGAAAGCAATACGTTTTCTGGGCCCAAGAGATTTTTCCATTTTCCTGGCCGGTCACATGATCATTTATCAGTCCAGTACGAGCGGTAGCGGTTGCAGGCATTGCAGTCTTCAAACGAGAAACCCCAGTGTTATTAGCTGGCGACCTCCCGGCCGCACGACTTCTTAGTCCTTCCACAACCCTAGCCAACAGAATCCCGTTTTCTCAAACAATTACTTAGGCAAAAAGCAAGCCCTTGATGAATTTCCTTTCTTCTTCGAATGCACAGCCAAACCGTGCCGTAAGTCTATTTCCTTGGACGTAAATTGTACCTTGCTGTTCCCGGTACTGATTGATCCGAGAACAATGTGTCGTCACTTCCCGTTGGAAGCGGCGTATCAAGAGCAAGTGAAGGTTCAAGATCCGGAACGACAGTTTCCGGAAGCGAAACTTTTGGAGAGTGTGGAGACAAAATGGCAGGTTCCCCAAGCCTCACGGGCTCAGAGAGATTCTCCGGTGTACGCTATTTACTGCTTCGGGATCGTTGGTTGCAGCAGTAGCGAGGGGTTCTGTTTCTTCTGTATCGTGTGGCACTGGGTGAGGAAGTTTCTTGAAATGCGTTGCGTGGATGCAATGTTTCCTGACTGCGACACGCACTGCCGTCTGTGTGACCAGCAGGACTTGGAATGGGCCCCGCCAACGAGGTGCAAAGCAAGAGTAATGCTCAAATGCCTTGGTGAGCACCCAGTCCCCGGGCCGAATGCTGTGGCCCGGGCCCTCGTATCGCACAGGTAAAGCCTCTCACACCTGGTGATAAATCAAATACAGATTTTTAGTCAACTGGCTACAGTAATCTGAAAGAAGTACATTTTCGACATTTTTTAAAGATCGACATTTCGGAAGGTTCCAGATATTGGCAGGTCTCCCCATTACCACCTGAAATGGAGAGAGCCCAGTCTTAGTTTGAGGGGTTGTACACATGGCTAGTAACACGATCGGTAAGGCGTCCGGCCATTTTAGTTTGGTGCCGGCACACGTCTTAGCGAGCTTGTTCTTGATAATACCATTGTGTCTTTCTACTAGTCCGGCGCTCTGAGCGTGTCTGGCCGAATGGAAGCATTTGTCAATTTGTAATGCCGCACATATCTGCAGAATTACAGCAGCGACAAAATGTGGACCATTATCCGACCAGATGACTCTTGGTAGCCCGAACCTGGGAAAATATTCTTTTAACATGGTTTTTGCAGTAGTCATGGCTATAGCGTCCTTAACAGGGAAAGCCTCGACCCATTTGCTGAAAGCACAGATGACAACTAACACGTACTTAAAATTATTGCAACGTTCCATTTCAATAAAATCAAAGTGGATGACCTCAAAGGGACAGAAGGTGGCCCGAAACTTCCCCTTGGAGTTGATGTTCCCTTTCCCACATTGTGGTGTAAGCAGATCATACAGTCTTGGACATAGCGCTGAGCAATTTTCGAAATTTTTTCATTCGCCCAAACTTTTTCTAGCATTTTTGTAACCTTCAGGGCACATATATGTGTAGGGCCATGGGCCATAACGACCATCATCATCACATATGCATCAGGAAGTGGCCATTTTCCTTCAACCACATCCACCCCACACCCATCATCATCAAGTTTCCCCAAGCCTTCAGCCCATCTCTTGGATTTTTCTAGTGTGGCATCGGCTTGGATATCCCTTACGGGCCCGACACCCTCATCCATTCCATAGGCATTTACAGTCTCCCTTGAAACATACATCTCTGCAAAGAGATTGGTGGCGGTCTGTTTAGCTATCTGATCAGCGAAAGCATTCCCTTTTCCTATATCATCTATAACCTTTCGATGTGCTGCGCACTTCACGACAGCTAACTGAGTAGGGAGCGCAAGTGCTGAGAGCAGCTGTACTATTAGGGAGCCATGCTGGATCTTGGTACCATGTGAAGTTAAGAACCCTCTCTCTGACCAAAGTCTCCCAAAGTTGTGCACCGCCCCAAAGGCATGCTGACTATCAGTATATATGTTTACTGTAAGCCCTTCGGAAAGTTCACAAGCTCGGGTCACTGCTATAATCTCTGCGGCCTGCGCAGAGTTATGCGTGATTCTCTTGGTTTCCACAACCGTGCTCAATGTAGTGATTGCATAAGCAGCTGTGGATGTACCATCCGGAAGTTTGAAGCAGGAGCCGTTACAAAACAGCTCCCCTTGTGGATTGTTCAAAGGAGTGTCTTTCAGATCAATTCTACCCTTTGTCTCTTGTTCGGTAGTATACAGACAGTCATGTGACTCTTCGTCACTGCAAGCAGTACCTTGCTGGCACGGTAAGAGTTCAGCTGGATTAAGAACACAACACCTCTTAATTTGTATGTGAGGAGCAAACAAGATCAATTCATATCTCGTCAACCGTGCGGAAGTGAGGTGTTGCGTTTGGGTTCTGTTCAGTAGAACATCTACAGAGTGAGGCACCATCAGGGTTAGATCATGGCCTAGGACCATTCCCTCACTCTGTTTTACAGACGCAGCAGCAGCGACAGCTCGCAAACATCTTGGCAAAGCGCATGCTACAGGTTCAAGGGCGGAAGAAAAGTAACCGAATGGCCTCTTCTTCCCTCCATGTTCCTGCGTTAATACAGCCAAAGCACATCCATCACATTCATGCACAAACAACACAAAGACCTTTTCATAATTTGGTGAGTCCAAAACTGGTGCCGAGCATAATGCAGTCTTGAGCAGATCAAATGATTGCTGGTGTTCCGCGTTCCACGGCAATGGCGAAGAAATGCCCTTCTTCCTCAAAGCCAACATCGGTTTAATCACTAGTGAGGAGTTTGGGATCCACAACCTACAGTAGGAAGCCATACCTCTAACTTCCTTCTGCGTATTTGGGACAGACATGCCAGAAATGTGTTTTATTCGTTCAGGTGTCAATCTTCTTCCCTCCTTTGACAGGAGATAGCCTAAATAGGCGACCTCCTGACAACAATATTGAAACTTTTTAAGCAAAGCTTTGTGACCATGTTTAGCCAGATGAATAAGCACTAACAGAATGCCCTCCTTACAAGCGCTCTCAGTCAGCAGCTAAAAGCAAGTCATTAACGTACTGAAGCAGTGTACAAGAAGAGGGCAATTCAAGGGTATCAAGCTGTTCTTTCAAAGCCCTACTATAAATGCTAGGACTTTCCGTGTAACCTTGCGATGCACGGGTAAAGGTGAACGAGCGTCCCTCTAAGTTGAACGCGAACAAGTATCTACTGTCCTTGTGTATAGGAATACTAAAGAAAGCATTCTTCAGGTCCACAACATTAAAGTAAGTAGCTGAAGCCGGAATCATAGTTAATATTGTCGTCACATCAGGCACAATTGGAAATTGTGGAGTGACGACCTTGTTGATGGCACGCAGATCAATTATGAAACGAAATGGAATCGCATATCGCTTTTCTCGTACACGGGTAAAATTGGACTATTGCAAAAACTACCTGCAATCTCCTCAATCACCCCTCGATGCACAAAATCGGAAACGATGCATTTCAAAGCATGCTCGCCCTCAACTGAAATCTTATATTATGGAATATGAGGCAGTTTTATTCCATGTTTCAAGACTATTTTAACAGGATCGATCTGTAAAACGCCAACATTATTATCGTCAATTTCCCACAAACTCTCTGGTACATTTCTGAGTTCTGGTGGCAAAGGTCTGGTTAGAAATTGAGAGACAGAAAGTTGCTGTGGTGAAATCGTCAAACGCACTCCATCAGAAGAACAATGAATTACCACATTTAATTCCTTCAACAGATTCAACCCCAGCAAAGTCTCTCCACAATTCGAAGTCAAAAGGAATGGACAGTGGTTCGTAAAGCCACCCAAAGAAATGGGTACCGGCGAAGAAACTGGACAAACAACTGGTGTGCCAGAAAACGCCACAGAAACATTGGTTTGCCCTGACAGTGGAATGTTTGGAACCCGAAAATGATCAATGGAACACTTCTGTGCCCCAGTATCTACCAGGAATAGATGTTTCCTATTTTCCACTACCATTTCAATGTAGGGACCTTTCTGATTGACGGGAATAGGCGTAGGTTCCAAACCCTGCTTCGGGCAATCCTAACTAAACAGAATATCGTCAAACGGATGTTCCTCAGAGAGGTAAGCAGCAGAAGGATGATCAAATATGTTTCTAGTATCCACACTTGGTACCTGATTATCCTGTGAAAAAGGTTGCTGTGGATCTTGTGTAAACTGACCTCTACCAGGGCCCCTTACCCCCGGGCGACCTCTGGATCGTCTACCCATATTGCCGAATGTGTTATACGACGTTTGTCGAAGAACGGGGCATTGTGCACGCCAATGACCCTCTTGCCGATAATAGGCACAATAGGCACACTGGTTAATGTTCACAGGACCCAAGGGCACATTCCCTTGTGGAACAAACTGACCTCTAATCTGCGAACTACCCCCCCTGGGGCCTCTAACAATTTGCTGTAATAATACTTTGGTCTTTAAATCCCCTTTTCTCTTCTCTACTCTTTCCTTTTCATTATTGACATGATTCTCGTAGTACTGAGCCATGTGCAGTACTTCTGATTGGGACTTCGCCTGCTAAGCGCTCTCAGAAGACATAATTTGTGACTGGATGTCAGGCAGCAATCCACGCACAAATTTGTCCACAAATAATCTTTTCCCGGACTCTATGCCTATGTCCTGTCCACTGAAATCCGAGAATATCTGTTCGACTGATTAAAGAACTCGGTAGCACCCTCAGACTTCCCTTGGACACAGGCCGTAAGCTTGTCCCAAATAATTCTTTTTTCGGGAATTATGGTTTTTAATTTTGCAATGATTCTATCAGGCAAGGTTAGTATCACCTGAGGCGGTCTCGCACCAGCTGGCCTTTCTCCATTGAGTCTAATTATGTTAGCCCATGTATCTCCCAACCCTTGTACGTCATCTATAGTTCTAACCTGTTTCCACAAATCTACGGGCAGGAGTACAGGAAATAACAGATCAATATCACTCAAGGTGAATACTGAGGACTGTAAGACATACTCTGTTTCTTAATAGAATCCTGTCGGATTTTTCCTAATGTCAGGAATAGATTGTCTAATGGTATTCACTTCCTGTCTCGAGAACGGGACGTGAACAAACTGTGATACATAATGTGCAAAAATCTTCACAGCAACTGCATTCATTGCAGGATCGGCCGCAATCTTAACCTTCGGGACAAATGTCGGAGGAACCTCCCTCATAGGCAACTGAGAAGTAGGCAACTCCGAACGCTTACTAAGCAACAGAGCCAAGTCGAGCGCTAAAGCAGTCGAAGAAGTGTCAAGTGAAAAAGCTCTCTTATAAATACTCAATAACTCTGTGGGACAACTAATCTTTCTCTTCACACAATCATCCTGCAGGTACTCTATCATTAGCTGTATCACTTTCCTCTGCATTTCTGTTCTGGCATATACTGACTATATGTGTCATATACCTCAACTGGAGTTATAGACCTGTCTGAAATCCATCTAATCGCATCTTTCGTACAAATTCGTGCTTCCTCAGATATCGATTTACGACAAGGAAGGAACCGTTTCTGTACATACATACTACCCTCGTCATCATCTTCATTCTGTAACCTTTCCAACTCCTTTCTATACTCAAATATCCTCTCAACATGCTCATGTACTTTCTCCACAGTGTCTCTTGAAAAAGCTAAAGTGTTCAGATCCCTCAACCCTTGTGGGAGATCTGCATTATTTAATTTGCCCCACATTACACATAAATGAACCCCTAAACCTTCAATAAAAAACATTTTCTCAGGAAAATTATCCATATTAGAAAGTGTGGCAAAAATATTAGCTCAATCATCCCTCTCTATACAATGCTTAGCCCATGCAATCAAATCTCGTTTCTTCTCTGGAGGT
This sequence comes from Ambystoma mexicanum, assembly GCF_040938575.1. Taxonomy (NCBI): domain Eukaryota; kingdom Metazoa; phylum Chordata; class Amphibia; order Caudata; family Ambystomatidae; genus Ambystoma; species Ambystoma mexicanum. The sequence continues at coordinate 152,324,178 of NC_090932.1, forward strand.
ACAGTATTACGAGTGACAACCCTCAACCCTGCACCCTGATCGACTGACTACAAGCGCTGCAAGACCACTTGAAAGAGGGGGAGCAGGCAAATTCAATGGAGGTACTGTTACTGGTGCAATAGGAAGAGGTGGAGGAATAGGTGGAGGAACAACAACTGGAGGAAGAGGAACATTACGAGGAACAGGAACAATGGGAACAATAGCAGGAAGAGCAGGAATAACAGCAGGAAGAGACAAAGTGGCAGGAAGAGGAACATACGGAGGTGGCGCAGAGGCACCAGGCCTTCGTTCATTTAGCAATTTATCAATAAGTTCATCAGAAACATGGAAGTCTTTAGAAGGATAGATTTTCTGAATGGCAAGTAAGAAAGCCCTATCCATATTCCTAGCCGACTCAGACTGTTTATCTTGGTCATACAACAACGCTTTTTCGACATTCGTTTTATGACTGCGCGCATGTTTTTCTCTACTCTTAAATTGCTGTAACGCTTCTTTTTTCCAATTCTGCAAAACATCCAATGCTGCAGGTCTAGCCTTTTTCTTTAATTGAATTGACTCTAAATACAAAACTACCATTGATTGGCCACTGAAGTTCGGAGGCATGTCTGGTTTGTCTGTGCCAAATATCATTAAACACTATACTTCCAATGCCATGCTTATAGTACATAGTACAAGCCGGCGACCCCTCCTGTGGTGCCGACGGCTAAATTCCAAAGATTGCCTATCACTGCGGAATAACACCCTGAAGCAGGTAGACAATTTCCCAGGCATATCAAAATATTGGTGTTACCTGGTCAATAATTGTATTTGCAGATATAATATGCCAAATCAAATTATCAGGATACTTAAGAATCGGGTCACGACTCACCTGATCAACCCTAAGGAGGTCCGATCGGATTTCAAAATTACCTAACTAATCTTACCTCGTGTTTGGTGATTTCGGCAAATCTGCACGTCTCGATAAATGGACCCTCGTCAAGATGCCGTCTCGGACCACACGCTAATCGTCCAGGGATCGGGTCGTGCAGCGCTGCAGAGGTGTCGCGTCTCTTTCAGAAGGGGACCCTTATTTTGTCACACCGTCCGATCCCGGTCCAATAGCGTGTGTCAACCTTCGATAATCTGGCATCAATCTTGAGGGTCCCTATTCGGGCACCAACTGTGAAAACAAAGGGAAAATATCGAGGCTGAGTACCCCAAAAGGAAATACACCGAACACGGGTTACAAAGGAACATACGAAGATCTTTATTTTATACTGAACAGTTTGAAAGAACAAAGCAACAGATAGCTATTGGCCCTCAGTACAACACAGCGAACTCCAGCGTGGTTCGGTGTGCTCAGTGAGTGGGGCTGTACATTAGAATAGTCGCACTTTTTATACCTTTGAAAACATAATGTCCACCCCCACTGTGGGTTAATATTCATTAATACATTACGGATCTAGGGTTCGTGCCGAGTTCACACATCCATACGTTTAGGGTTTACTTTTAATGTATTCACAAACAAGCCTTAAATAGCTACAGTGTACTTTAGGATTTCTTATAGAGACCTTCTGAAACATCTATACAATGTAGTTTAAACAAATGTCTCAGTTCAGTATTTGAATACATTGTTCGTAACATATGCTCGCGGATTAGCTTAATTGGCTCAAGTAATCCTTTACACACAGGCCAACGAAGGACAAGGTCTCAGTTCATGACCCTAACAAGTGGCCTGCAGGCAAGTTACACATTAGTTTATTCATAGAGGTCAAGACGGCCATGTTACATTTTCGGAGTGACACCGTCCACCATTTTAGCTCACAGGGTGACTTTGCAGAGGGAACCTAAAATGGTGGAATGACCTAAAATGGCGGCTTACATTGATTCTAAGGTCGGGACCTTGCAACACGAATTTCTTCGCAAGTGGCTTACAAGCAGCTTGGCATAGGCCAATATACATATATTCATTACAATAGGAGGCACGATAAAATTTCCCGTTTGACAACACAGATATGTAGCAATCACATCCAAGACCTCTATATCGAACACTATAATTTCTGTACAGCACTCCATATGTACATTACACACTCACAGTACATGTCTCGCGTGTGTTCAAACCACCTCCAGTTAAAAGTTTGTCAAAAGAATCCACGCTCTCAGCCTCCAGATTCACGCAGAGCGGCACCCACCACCACTAAGTACAGGTAACAATCTTTTTTTCCTCCCAGCACTCCAGTAAGTGCAAAGAACCAATACTTCAAAGTGCAGTACAGTAGTCAGTAATCTGCGCAATGCACACCACCCAAGCACATAAAATATCCAGTTCACCCATATCCACTTCTGTACACATAGTATTTCAACAAAGCACTCAGTGGACACACTGCAGGAATGTTCACGCCATAAACTCAAGCCATGGACTAAAAACTGTAGGATGTGCTAACAATCACCACACCAATGGAATCAACACTGTATGCAATGCTCACAAACCACATACAGAACGCAACAATGGCAAACCTACTTGCAAGTAGGCCACATAGTTGTCGATGCAATAGCTCCAGCCATGCATCCAAGATGCTAGGGCCTCACCACACACAACACACAGTAGTACACCCTATGTTGAAATGCTCATGTCATCTGCAACGCACTCCCCAGCAGCAATTGAGCCTGCCAACTTTCACGTTGGTCACATGTTTGCATGCTTGGCTGCATGAAGCTGCGTTGGGTGTGGTGAACGGTATGTGGGTGTCTGTGTACATTCTCCACATTTGAAATGAGTTGCTGTGGACTTCCTTTCATGGCGCAATATCTCAAAACACTTCCTACAGCAAGGGTCTTATAAGGGGCACACCATAGCAAACGCTTACATGTGCCTCCCTAATGTGCAACACTTGCAATAACCTACACCATATGCTAATGTGCGCATATCAGCTCACCTCTGCTGTTTTACCACGTCTAAAATGTCCTTCACAACCATTCTTTGAAGGTCACCATCCTCGAAAAGATGCAGAGGTAAAACTGCATGGCTGCATTATGTTGTGGTGGCTGTGGTGAAGGCCTAGGCTCTTGGGTGCATGGCCTATGGCCTTTCATCATGTACCCAACAGTGTAGGCCGTGCCCACGTCCAGCACAACATAACAGAGCCATGCAGACGAACATGTGGCCAGGTACCACAATCCACAAGCGTAACATAGGCAGCAACACTTCTACCCAGCACCCGTAACATAATACAGCAATGCCTGCACACATCTAACAGTTAGCAGAAACCACAAACATACCACAGGGCCAGCACCCCTACCCACTTCTATTCACATAGCATTGGATTACTGCCAACCCAACCACAAAATCTTCACAACAGTGGCCCTGCTCCCAGCACTCTAATAGGTGCACAAAACCAATACTTCATGGTACAGTACAGTAGTCTGCACTCCGCGCAATGGACAGTACCGAGGGCGATAACATATGCAGTTCAACCCTATCCACTTCTATGCACAGTACTTCAACACTGCACCCAGTGGACACACTGCAGGACTGTTCACTCCATCAGGTCCAGCCATGGACTACACACTGTAGGATGTGCTAACAATCCGCACATCCATGGAACCAACAGTGTATGCAATGTTGACAAACCACACACACAAGGCAACAATGTGAAACCTACTTGCAACCAGGGCACATAGTTGTCAGTGCAAGGCTTCCACCCATGCATCGAAGGGCCTACACCCTTACCGCACGCAACACACCATAGTACACAGTATGTTAAAATTTGTCCTCCCCTTCTGCCATTGACCTGCCATCAGTCACCACGGAAAGAGGTTACTGTGATGCTGGAAATGCATCAGAGGGGCAGGGCCTCTGAATCCTTGTCCTTCATTGATTTTTATCATGTGTTCTGTCTTGTTTTCCGTGCAGGAGTTCACATGGGACTCCTGAGGGTGCGGCTCTTCCTGTATTTGGTTTAGTGAACAGACCCTTGGGATACCCTTATGACACCCATGGGTAGGAGTATGACCCTGTACTCCTAGTGTATGTTTTTGGGCACCTGTGTGTGGCCCACAGAGCAGGGTATGGGCTGGTGGCAGCTCCGTGCTGAATTGACAGGTGCCCTGAGCATCCTCCATTTGGGGATGCCCAGGCCCTGTCATTGAATCAGTGGATTCCTGATAGGAAACAAGATGGCCTCAGTGGCCTCTTGCTTTCTATTGCCTGTTACCTTACTTTTTCCGAAGTCGCGGGAAGCCCTGACTCTGTCCCTTCCCCCTGACTGGCTGTTGGGTGGAAGTTCCATATATGGTGTTGTGGGGAAAGTCCAGGCCAGACTGGCTGGAGCCTTCCCAATGACTGTATGTTGTGGGTATGGCCGTGGGGTGGGACCTGGATTGGAGTGCGTGACGAATACTCATTCTGTGTTATGGGTGTCTAGTATCTGGTGGTTGACATAATGACTGAGACAGCCCTGCCCGAAACTGGTATGAATGCAGTGTGTAGTGCTGAATGGCAGAGTGCTTGTCCGAATTCACATTCTGTGTTGTGCCTGAATGTACTGTGCGCCTGATCGTTGACTGACTGCCTGAATGCCCTTCTGAGCGATTGGTTGCCTGAGTGTGACCCATCAGAATGAATGGGAGATCAACAGTATATCTGTAACACTCACGTGGCTCCCACAGAGGCGCTGGTCTGGTCTGGGTTGCTGTGGCCTCTTCAAGCGTGATGCGCAGAATTCGGACCACCGATTGAACAGGACCCCCAAATCTTGCTTGTCGGGCCCGTAGGATTATCCTTCTGCAGATGAGAAAGGGGATTAACTGTCTGCCGAATAGTGTGCTTCGTTCTTCTCTGATT